>NC_047530.1:17729506-18032536 GCF_012275295.1 Melopsittacus undulatus
CAGACACTTCTTTGCTAGTGAGTACACTGTCTAGGTAAGTCTTGGGTCTTGGTCTTTAAGTGTTGAACAGAGGGGGCTCAACTCAGGCTAATAACACAACCTCTCTTCTTCCCTGCCGTCAAAACCCTCTTTAGAATCTGCTTCCTTCGTGGGACCTTTTAAGGCTGACTTTCCTAGCGAGTGTGTCTCTACAAGGCCACACAGTAGGTGATGTTACTCCAAGGACTGTATGTCCCTGAGCTAAAGTGTGAGTGTTGCAGGGCAAGGACCTTGTGATCCCACAGCTCTTCAAAATACCATTGCAATTTACAGCAAATAACAGCAACAGAAACAACAGCAATAATAAAAAAGAAAAATAATAATAGTACTAATGACTTTTAATAAAATGACCTTAAAAGGCACAATACAGAACTAAAGAGATCCTGATCTAGAGACTACTGGAAGCCTGTACCTAGACTTAAGAGTAAATTTTAGGATGCCTTAAAGAAGTCTGCAATAGAAACAATTCAAAGTATCTTTGAATAGATTGTTTTTCAGCAACTTTCATCAGAAAGGTATAACCACAAATAAAAATACCTCCTGTATACAAACCTAGCTTTTCCCCAGCTTTGACAGTTACATGATTGTGGTTGCGTAATTGTTTCCCAAAATGAAATACTGATACTTGTATTTAAAGTGGTTGCAACATCCACTTTCACCGTCAAGCTGATATCACTGAGATGCAGTGAAAGTGCGCAGAAAAGCATCATTTATGGATAAAATTAATGAAAAATAACACCAAACTTACATTAATTCTAAATAATCCCTGGAATTCTCAGTAATTAAAACATTGCCTCCTCCAAAGCATGTGCACTGTTCTGCCATAGCCATGTACTGAAAAATCTCAGGTTTAGAGAAACACCTTGAGAGAAACATTAGAGAAATCCCCTCAGTGGAAATCAGTCATTTTGCACAGCTCTGTAGTAGGTGTGAAGAGAGATTGATTTATTCCACACAGCTTCGAAATGCAAATGAACTTGCAAAACCTATAGTCACCACTGCTCTTTCTAATATATGCTTCCTATGTAACTGTAATATATCGTAGCCTATTCATTAAACTCCAGTGATTAAAAAGCCTTCTTTTGCAGTAGCTGAGATTAGAGTCGGCTGGGTTTCCATCACAAGTTTCTTTTTATTTATATTTTTGTAATTAAGTCTGTGGCTTTTAAAGCAGAAATAGATTTTGGAGTATCATTGTATGTAATGTTGGTACTAAAGCAAAGGCAAGCAATGCAGACAGGTTCCTATTAATAGCAGCTCATCCGCAGCAACCCAGTGAAGCTGGGGTAGCTTAATCTAAAGGGATTTCTAAAGCCATTGTTGCAAGCTTCAAAACTCAACACAAGAGGGCTCCAGTTCCTTTTGTCAGGAAAAACATGCTCGTTGATGAAAAAAGCACAGCAAGGATGAGAGGAGCAGCTCCCTCATGGTATGGTGTTAGAGCTCGGTGACAAAGAGCAGCACCTAACTGCTGGCAGAAGATGTCTTGTCTGTGCATGGCTCGCCGTTCCCCGGAGGATGGAAAAAGAAAAACCTGGGATAATCACATTATTATATATTTGTGAAAATTAATGAAAACGTGTGTGAATGAAAACGTTTTGTGCTCAAACACTGACAACTTAGGAAAAGATCAAGATGAGTTCACCCTGATTGCTCCATGTCTTGCAACCTGCAGCCTGACTCAGTCTTTACCTCCTCTTCAGACACCTGACCATGAGAGCATGACCAGGCAGGATGTGAATAATTAGGATGATAATGACAATAATATCTAATAGAACTACATATTGATTATTAATTTGAAGCACTGCATTGAAGTATGGCCATGTATTCAAAAGGATTCATAGCTGGACCTTGCTAAAGCTCACAGTGCATTCATAGCAACACCAGTTTTAAATACTTTCTGAATGTTCTCAACACTGGACCAGTAGCACGAAGAGGAAAGCCCCATTTCCAATTGTACTTGCAGGAGCTCTCTAAATTATCTTCATTGTCACGCAGCCCTGGTCAGTGGTTTGCTCATTAAGGTCTGTGTTCTGCACACCCCTAGCACCAGTTCCTGAAAGGTGAATGCTCTGCCACCTTCTGCTGTCTGAACTGCAGAAATCACCTTTCTGCATTTAAAGGAGCTTTTCAGACCTCTTAAACTTCTTCCTGCTGCTCTGACCCTTTAGTATACTAACAAACAAGTGGTAGAGAGGGCTCTTGCTGAAGTACAGGTATCTCACCCACGATGTATCCCCTCCTTATATGCTTCGATGTATGAATGAATGAGTGTTGGCACAAGGCAGTGTATATGCTCAGGATTTTAACATGCTTTTTACAAGGAGGCAACTCTTGTGTCTCTGATGGGAGGGATTATGTGCACTTAGCAAGTTGCTGGTATTATGACATAGACATGTGCACATGAAGCTTGCATGGCTGAGTGTGTTATGTCACAGGCCATATCCTCAACTGTGCAAGCAACTGCAGAGCCATTTCACTGTCAGACCCGTTAGCACTTCATTCCTTAAGAGCTTAATCTTGCAATCCTTCCTACTGCCAGTAGCCCTTACTCATGAGAGGAAGCAGATCTTCCACTTCAGCCCTTGTAGCCCCTAAGCTGCTCCTTGTTCCTAGAAAATCTTCAATGCCAATACCATCATAAGTGTTGTTGCTGTCATGTTCTTTGCAACTGTAATATTTATTCACTGGAAGCTACCTCATTCTCTCTGACCTGTCTCTTAAATGAAGATGGTGGCAAACAACCTCCTGGCTTTGGTTCTGCATTGTCCAAGTACCTGCATCCTGCAAAGCACTGAATACTGTCATTGGGTCCAGGCAAAGGCTGAACCATGGACCAAAAGGTTAATCACACACACTGACTGCACTGCCACTCTCTGAAAGTCGCTCCCATGCTGAATTCCTGCACAGAACTTGGCACTGTCCAGGGTTTAGCTCTGGTAGTCAACAATTTGCAGGGTTTCATGGCACTAGTTATTAACCTTTCCAATTCAGTTCTGTGCAGTCTGGTCCCTTAAATATCACCCCTGTCTAAACTACATGCTCTGGCTCTCAGAAAATCCATATTCATAAGGAAATTCAGCTTTAGGAAATGCAGATGTTGCAACATCTGCTTTTACTTGGACAGCATGTTAATGCAATTGGCTTCCCAAAGCTTTACTGTATGGGAAGAAATGCACATGAGAGCTCAAGGCACTGCTGTAAGCAACAAGTATCTTTTTTCTTTCTGGCATTAGAATTAGGAGACAAAAAGTTTCATGGGTGGTCCCCAGTGAAGAGGGGAATCTTTTCTTTTCCTTTTCTTTTCCCTCTTCCTCAAATAAGCAGGAAAGAATACATCGCTTTCAGTAGGCAGAATGTCCCTATCACTTTTAATTGCACCTTTCAATGAATTTACTAGCTGCTCCTTTGCCATTTATTAGTCAGGGCCAGAGTGTGAAAGGTGGTTATCTGGAGTGTGCTCTGGGAGGCTGAACTTACTGTGAGGTTGGCGATATGCAAACCTGAGGCTTGTTTGACTACACTTGTGCTCAGTCGAAGAGGTATATTTTTGCTCTGCAATAAAGCCAGGAAATTAAATGAGATTTAATTTTCTTGTTTCTTAGAGAAAGCGGCTGCCCACATTTGGTTGGATTTGAAGAGAATTGCATGTTTCGTATTGCCTGTATTACACGGTAACACATTTCACAGATCTTCATGTTTCCTTAATGCCTGCCCATGTGCACACCATACCTCCAGGCAGGTATCAGTAACATTATCCAGGTCACACCAGTTTACTTTCCAGTGCAGTCTCTTTAGCTGTCCCCTAGAGCTGGTTCCCATCCAGTCACACTGCTTTATAACCTGGTGACCGTGGGAAAAGACTTCTTTAGCGCTCTGATGTGTCACAATGTTCCCAGGAACAGTGAAAGTCTGTGCCCAAGCCCAGGCAGACTTTCGTTCTACGTGAGGAGCGGAGCAGCTGGCCCAGAGGTCAACCAGCAAGGCTGTATGGTTGGCACAGATGTGGTTTGTGAACAGAGATGGAGTTTCAGGAAGCTGGCTCTCTCCTTGGCTTTGCTACAGGCTCCCTTTGGGGTTTTGCCCATGGCACACAGATACCTCCACTGTCTCTGAGCGCCAGGTACTCTGGGCTTTCTCTGGGACATTTTGTCTGATCAAGTCTTACAGAATTAGATGCTGGCAGATGGAAAAGGTTCCTGCTTCCTCTTCTTGACCTACTTCAATGTTCGTCCCATCACAGCAGCCACAGAATGGAACAGGCACTATCTCACTGTACAGTAGCACAAGCAGGTCCAAAGCTTGTCCTGCATCGTGGAAGTGTAACATTCTGGATTGTCATCATGCTTACCCTGCTCATAGCCTTCACAGGAAGAAACCTCTGCCATACTTATAGCTGGCCACGCATAATATTTGCCCATATAAATTCAGCCCCATGAAATTAGAATGTGTTCACTCAGGGCTGAAGTCTTTCTACGCTTGAAGCAAATTACCATTAACTTCGTAACAATTTTGAAGGGTAATTTCCTGTTTGCTATAGTATTGAATTAGCAACATACACAGGACCTGCACTCCCAGTGTGAATATGACTTGGACAACACCTCAAAAGAGTTATATAAGAAAGCAGAAAAAGATTGACGGGTTAAACTGACTTGTACAGTCAGAACAGATGTTATTAGTATTGAAAATGTTTTCAGATGTGCATTTCTTCCTGGTAAAGTGAAGCATGTACGAGTGTGATTTTAGCATAATTGATCAAAACCCCAAGATTGTTTTAGTGTCAGGCAATGGCTTCAAGGGGGCTACAAAGCCCATATCAATATTATAGCATTAGGACATCTCTGATAGAGACCAGCCTGTGACACATTGCAGGCAAAGCCAAGGGGTACTCTGGCAATCTGCCCTCATTTTGGAGCATCGCTGCCCTTAGCTGAGAAAGAATGGAGAGAGCTGCTTAAAAATGTTTTCCTGTCTTCTTTTCATGTTCTTCAAATGTCAGCTTCCCTGACAAGATTTTTGTATGTGCTGCAGTAACATTTAAAAAATTGAAACTTCATTGTATTTATAAAAATGTGTTTATATTTTATACATAGCGACTTTTTAGTATTTTAGTGCATTATTTTTCAATTTCATCTGTCCTGGATGCACGTTCAAATGTGCTTCTTCCTCTTGAGGATTGTAATTTTTGCACTATGGGGAAAGAAGGCTCAAAAGAATAAGGTTTTTCAGGCAAAATAGCCAGAGGATAATATCTGCTTTCATAAAACTCTGGACATTCTGTTTGCCATTTCCTAATCTTATTCCTGGTTTTTATGCTGCTGGAGACTAACTTCTGGTGGCAAAGTCCTTGTACAGGAAAAAGTGAATATTTTGACCAATAGCCTGAAATCGCACATTCTTTCATTGAAAACAGTTAATTAGGAATTGAGCTCCAAAGTTAATTTCACCAAGGTCATTCACTGTTCTATTGGGTCCAGTGACCCTGTCTTAAGTAATCACGGCATTAACATACAAGGTTATAGCTTTCTTTTCAGTTGATGACATAATCTCTTTAATTGGTGTCAGGAGGCCTGCTTATGAAAGAACCATGGAAAACACCTATAGACTATAATTTTACTTTCCCCATTCATGGAGCAAATGAAACAAGCCTTAAGAATGTACTAGAGGCTCATTACATCTCCTAGCCTGTCAACACAAAGCCCCTCCATTTCAGCCAAAGCATTAGGAATGATCAATTCTGTTTACTTCTAACTTCAGCCTGTGAACTATTAACCTTTTCAGCAAAACTGGTGAATAGTAAATGTCAGATAATCCTCTCTGAGAAAGTTAAGAGGGTAGATAATGTATTTTAGTTGATTAAAACTTGCATGAACAAAAGTTGAAAATATCAACAGGAGCATCCCCCACGATTCCTTTTTTCGGTGGGACGTGATCCAACTATTCCACATTGACCCCAGTGTCCAATTTAATTTTATCTTTACTGAGATAAAACTTTTCTAAAATTGATACCTGAAAATTAAAATCCTTAGCAGATTTGGCTTAGCAGAAATTCTGCTTTTAGAAGACAAGGTCCCTTCACAGCTGGCTCAGCAGGAGAGGAGCTACACAGAGTTAAGCTACGGCAGGATTTACACAGGTTGTTATAGTAGGTAGGTTTAAACAAATATCAAATTTTATTATATTTACAATGCTCCAGAAACGGGAGTAAATACTTTCATGTGTTCTTTTCATTCTATAGCAATGGAAGTCACTGCTTTGCTTTCTTTTTTTCTTTTTTCATTTTTTTTGGCAATTTGGACTCTTGCATATTTTATGATTGATCCAACTCCTTCACAGGGAATTTTCTTAGTAACTCCTATGAAAACTGTTGTCACTCTCTGAGTGACAGAGGATCTTATATTCTATAGTAAACCCCACCATGCTGTTTCTGGAGATAGCAAGAGGTGTTTCACCAGCACCACAGTTATTCATATCTTCTGCCTTGTCATTTTTTTTTTTTTCCATTGCATTCCCCTAAACCTTCTACTGTTCCAGGTTTTTAGAATCTCTTTGGGGCATTCACATTACCTCCTTTTTTCCTGTCGCACATTACCTTCCAACAGTCCCCAGCCTCATGAAGCTCTCCCTTAGGTTCACGTTTTTCAGCTGAAATGATCTTCACAAATTTTGTAACATTTTTATTTTATGATTGAAAATAAATTTTGGTTTTGCTTAAGAAGGAGAAGAAAACTTTTTAAAATTAATTGACTGTTTCCAAAGGGACAATTCCTTTTTTTTAAGACAGAAACCTTTAAAAATAAAAGTTTATGTTTTCTTGGTTGTGGATGCACAATGCGGTCATGGCAGCCCTTCCCAATCCTGTATTTTTTAATAGGCTGTGTTAGATTACATTGGAGTGAATACTGATTGTATTAACTCTCCTTATCTTCAGAGCCATGGTTATTAAAACAAAGGAAACAAAGAAGTCAATTTGTTATTTAATACACAAAGCAGTGCAAAAGACTGGCAAAATCACTGATATGGAAGAGAAATTGTTAAACATTTCAATAAGGCAGAGAATTAACTTAGCATTATCCAACACTTATTAGCAAAGCATTATTCCACTATTATCCTTATCCTGTGAGATGATCCCAAAGGAAAGACCTCACCAATTGCCCCTGGCTCTGCCATGCTGAGCCCAGAATAAACAAGATCTGGGTGTAAGTTACCAACTGAGATACATCCATTGGCTATTCCCTCCCACTCCAATTTGCTATGGCTCAGAGCAGCCCTATAGGACAAGCTGGGCTCTAGGGATAAAGTCAGCAGTGGAATGGATGGTTGGGTAGGCAGAGCAAAGTTGAGGACCAGGTGAGCTGTGGCCAAATCTCTCCCCTCTTGCAGGCAAGAGTGGTGGCAATACACCCACTGAGTGCCTGGTGGTTCTCAACCCCACAAAGGGAGGTGGGTATTTGGGCAGAAATGGGCAGCTGGGAGTTATAGGTACAAGCAGGGAATGTGTTTTATGGCCTCTGGAAACACTCAGTGGGTAAACAATGGTCCTTGCCTTTCATCCCTTCCGTCTCTAAGAGAGCAGACGGTGGAAACAGCTGAGCTTGAGTGAAATTCGAGTGTGTCTGGTTTGATGAGATGAAGTGTCATACCCATCAGCCTTATCCTGGCCTGTTGCAGCCTCCAAGTGATGGCATTCTGCGAGCATCAGATTATAAATTGTATCTTTTCAACCTTCTCTTAGTTGGGGACCCAAGGTGGTTTTTCAGGTTTTTGAACAGCTTTTGGGGGATAAATCTCACTGCTGCATTTCCTCCTGCACAGGCACATTATGGGTTTTTTTTTCTAAAATATACTGTAGAGGATGAAGAGAAGGCAGTTCTGATGGGAGGAAAGTGCTGATCCACCTGCACCACCAGGGCTTTAGACAGAGAAGTGATGGATCTTCTGCCAATGCAGGCAGAAGCTGGATTTTCATGATGTTCCATACCTCTGCTGTGCTCTGCAACTCATTGGGACCAATCCCTCTCTTCTGCAGTTTCAGGTTTGGATGTAACAATGTGCTCCACACTGATGTGCCAGATTGGTTTTACTCCACAAGAAACTCCAGATAATTTTGGACTTTACCACTGCTTTGTTTGGAGTTGCACAGTTGCAGAGTCACAGGGTTGATGTCAAGAGAAAACCTTGTCATGTGTTATTGCCATTATCTGCACTTGTGGAGCCATCAGGATTCTGATGCTCCACTGAAGTGCTGTACAAACAGGAAAAATTAACCTCTTCCATTCCAAAGAGCTGAATGTGTCAATTAAGCTTGAACCCCTCCTCAGAGTTTGCTGTAGGCATCCATGTGAGCTGGACGGACTATAGCTTCTCTCCCATTACCTTCTTCTCCTTTTCCACTAGCTTCTGGACCCAAGACAAGACCTACAAATATGTCTTAAGAAACACCCCCCCACTCCTGGCCCAGCACCCTCTGTTATCCTGGTGGTGGCAGCAGTAGCATTGCTCTGTGAAGAGCACTCACCCAAATTTCTGCCATGGACTACATTAGAGTTCACTGTGTCAACACTTGGGGCTTTTAGACTTACTGCCCTCTTTATTACTCATGATTAGATAATAATTATCTCAAAGCAGAGTTGTGACTTCAGTGTAGAAGTAAGGACGTGTATCTGGGTGCATGGGTCATGTGGGTTTGTTTATAACTCATTGCATGAATTTAGTAGTAAAATGACTCTTCCTGCCAGACAGTGGTGCTTCTTAGTTAGCCAAAACTATCATAAAACATATTTTGCCTTCCACACCCCAGCTTTCCTCCAGAAGGAAGGCAGCTCCTCCAGCACATAAACACACCATGATTTTCTTATTTGTCTTCTCCTTTTTCAAACTTGTTGAAGACTTTAGGAGCTGGTCTTGCCCATTTAGCCACAAAATGCGTGCATGCGTGTGTGTGCTTCCCTTGAAAAGAAGGGAAAAAACCCACAGGTTTGAGTTTGTACAATGTTTGCCCCTTTTCCCAGCAGGGATGGGTTTTGAGAGCCAGGAGACAAAAAGCATGGCCTCAACAAGCTGAATTTAAAAAAGAACATCATTTTCATTATGTAGTCAATCTCAATTACAAGCAAATGTTTTCTCTGTTGAGACTTTTCTCTTTTCAGAGCATTATGCAAGCCTCTTTTGTGGGTTGAGAGAAAGGATCAGTGGTCAATAGGGAGCAGAGTGTTGTGTACAGTGGATTTTTGTATCCTTTAGTCTACTACATAATGCGTTTTGTCAGGAGAACAGCCCAACATCCTGAGCAGATTTGCTGAATTAAAGAGCACAGCAGGGATAGGAAACTTGTTGCTAGGTGACTGACAACTGCTGCATGTCAGTATCTCTGTGCCGGAGGTTACTCTTCCCTTTTCTTCCACCACTCAGTCTTGCCTTTTAATCTGCATCTATAATTAACTCTCCTAATACCGTGCAGCCATTTCTTTCCCTTTTGCTTCAGATGGTTGTCTTGCCATTACTTAATTTTGAACAGAGAGGAAAAAACTATTTAATTTTTGTGCTTCACTTGGCGGGGAGAAGTCGGGAGGTTTGTGCAGCGCAATGTCTCGTGTCTGCACCAGGATGAGATGGCTCTTAAAAGGCATTTCAGAAGATATATGTTCTTTGTTCATCCTAATGCTCAGTGAAACATTTCTGTGTTTACTGTTCTTTCTAAAGCCTGTTTGTTTCAATTCAACTTAATTGAAACACGATTGCTTTTAACTGTTTAGGTTTGGGGACCTTCCAAGCTCTTTCACTTGTGTATTTTGCAAAATAGATTTTCTTTATATGAGGCTCTTTCTTCAATGACTGGAAATCCAGGGCTGCATCTGGCCTGGACTTGTAGTGGCAGAAGTCGGCTAAACAAGAGTGTTTACCCTGCTTATTTTTACTCTAATTTTTCATGTGCAGATCAACCATTAGGCACATTTGCGAAGCTCTCTGTTGTTTGGAGGGTAGCTCTGGATTCAAGAATTACATCCCTGGTTTACACCCATCAGTCACTTTGGAAATGCATTTATTCTCATTTTTGTTTTTATTCCAACAGATGATCCAAAATATATGGTTTTTAGTGAATATCCTAATTGCAGGAATGTGATTATTTGCTTAGGTTTTGTAAGAAAATTACAAGAAAATATATGTCAACCTTTTTTTCTCAGCACTCTTTAAAATAGCCTTTTTTTCCTACATTGTAAGTGCATGTGTTTTGGGGCAGCTGCATTCAGAAGTTCAAAGGAATTAAAACAACAATGAAAGCTCTTATTTTTTCTTGCAGGTTTGTAATAAAGCTGCAATCATGGAAAGCATGTACCTTAGACACTCTTTATCCTGAAAATTAGAGAGCAATTTAAGAAGAATAACCAAGTAGATGTGAGAGATGCTGCTGGTGAAAATAGGTGGCATTCACTGCTTCTGGGGGACTGTCCCCTCTTTGCTCAGTAGAGTGCTGAACTTGGGTAATTTAAAGACAAAAAGAATCCCAAAGGCTGGGGGATAAGTAGCTGTTTCTAAGCAGAAACTCTTTCCTCACCAGTGCAAAAGGCTTTACTGATACCAGCAGCTGTAAATTATATCACTCTCTATCAGCTTCTATGAAACAGGTCCACTGAGGGCAGATTCGGTCATGGAGAGCAGGGACCATAATGAACGCTATCTTATCGATGTCCATGATCTTCTACTTCAAGTTTGTAGCTTGGGGATGTGAGTAGAGGGACTTTCACCTCTAACTGTGATGGTGTTTCTCCCTCCCATTAGCCAAGGGCAAAATCATGCCTTGGGAAATCGAACTTCACCACAGAGGAGAGGAAAAATTCAGTGTATAGAGGAGCAGCACACACAGTCATAGGGAGGGCCAGGAGAGTGTAAGCAGTGAGAAGACATCGGCATGGAACTGTGTCCACTAAGTCTTGAATACAGGGCATGAGAGAACCCACAAGGGCTGATCAAGAAGCACCAAGCACCCATACATGATTAACTTACTCAGCTGTTTTCCAGCTCAAACAAGGTACAAATCCAGTTACACTCTTACTAGCTTCCTAGGAGATGGAAAAAAGGGATAAACACCTTATCACTCAGGGCAGAAGTCTGGAACTGAACTGCAGGAATTTCATCCTTTTTTCTGCACAAGGAAGCCAGCACCAGTGTTGCATGAAACAGTTTTTTCTGACTGCTCTGAAAGCCAAGTTTGCACTTCAGTCTTTGTACAAGGTTCAAGTGTGCTGGGACAGGCATACAAATCTGGGGCAGGCTGGGATGGGCTGCATGGTCTGAAGGACAGGCTGTCATGTACAGTACATTGTGGTAGCATGGTTTTGTTACAGTGATATTTGGCGTGTCCTCAGTTCTTCACAGTTGTATGTACACACACATTTGTGCTGACACATTTTGCAGTGAATTTTGGCCAAGTAAAGCAAACACTGATCCTTCTGTGTGATGCTGAGGATCAAGTCCTGCTTCCTTTACTCAGGTAAATAATGAAGGCATCAGAAGAAGGTGAGTTGATTTCATGCTACACCTTGGCTAGGAATTCAGTAATGGTTGCAGTAGTTAGTCTGAATTGTAATCTTCATAATCATAGACTGAAATTGAAAACCTGATAACTAAATTATATGCTGTTAGTGACAGGGTCAAGTTCATGGCAGTGCCCCAGCCTTGGGCTCGTGCTCTAGGCACAGAAGCAAGTTCTTGTCTTTCCCTCCTTAACTCACAAGGGTGATGGGCACACAAGTGTTATGGCAAAGTAGATGAAAGTGGGATCTTCCTGTTAAGTAACTAAAAGGCTGTAATTTTCCTAACTGCAAGCTCTAACCCCAGAGAAAGCAACTGCAGCATCACACAACCCACTGATGTTTGCCTTCACCACCTCCTGCAGAAGAGCATTACTGCAGGAAAACAGGCTCTCCAGCAAGAAAGGGTAGGGCAGACCACCTCCATTCCCATCTGACACCTTTCCTCCCCCTACATCCTTGGCTTCCAAGCTCCCTCTTAGCTTTTTCAGTTTTTAATATACTCCTTGTTGCAGATGCAGCTGTTGCCAGAATCTGCCACTGCAAAGCTGAATGAGCCCTTTGCAGACACTGATCCCAGGCATGAATAGAAGAGAAAGGAGCTGGTGGAAGAGAAGACAGCATGGACAGCAGGAGAAGATGACAGAGAGAGGTAGCTCTAAGCAAATGCCTTGGTTTCTCATCCAACACTGACCAGTTTCTGGACGCAAGGTCTACTTCACATGGGGCTGTTTTCTCAAGTGTTACACATACAACTATGATAAAACCTATGACCCTACGTCTGTACCTGTTGCCCTTGCAGGGCAAATGCATTGTATGGGGCAGAAAGATCATGACAAAAATGGGTGACATACCTCTCAAGGCCAGGTCTACTATCTAGCACTTGGAAAAGCTTCAAGGCTTCTTCAGAAGAGAAGTTCTTGCCACTCCATGCCATGCCTGTGAAGTATAAGGACATGAAGAAGGGCATTAAGACAGACAATGTCATTAACTACTCTGAGGTGACAGCTGCTTGCCTGCTCTCCTCCCCAGGGATGATGAGATTTAGACCCTTCTTCCACTGAAAGGAACCAATGCTTTGATTCATATCTCACCTCTTTCTTCTCCTACCTTGCCATGAGACAGATTTCCTACTTGGCTGTATCCTCCTGCAGCACTGGAGACAAACCACTTTTTCTTGATTTTCTTGATTTGTTTTGTTACCTGTAAAAATATGTGAAATACCCGGCCCCCATGCAAAGTCTGAGATATAAGATTAGGTACCGTGTGAGGAATACGGCTGGGCATCAGTTGTCACACCTGCTTTGCAAAAAGTATGCAGGAACCAGCTGTGGCTTCAAATAAACTCTCAGGGACTCCTTTGCTGGGTAACACATAGGAAATGCTACTTACATTACTTACAAAAGAGTGTGTTACCCACACACTGCTGAAAAAGCCAGAAATCCCAAGGGTAGAGGAAAAAGTGTAGAGTCACTGGGCTGGAACTAGAAGCCCCTTGGCATGGGGAAGTACTGCTCAGGGCTGTCCCACACCAGTTGCTCTTCCTCAGTGCAGGTTTTTTCATAGTTAAGAGAATAAACCTAGACTTAGCCATGTAAACTGGACACAGTCTGTGTTACATATCCCAAAACTATCCTTGACCCACTAAAAGTAGAAGTAGCTCTGCATCTCAGGGATTTTTTCCTGACTCGTCTTGATCTCACTTATTAATAAATTTATAGACTCTCGAGATGACTTGGCCAGACTGTATGCTTGTCTAAATTTAGCAGTCAATTTGGTTTATTGCTTCAGGGCTGCACTGAAGAAGAATCAACAAAAAAGCATCCTTTTTTTATCACTGGAGTTGAAAGTGCATTTGTGTGAAAATGGATCTGAGCTTGGAAGTAACAGCAATTAATAATTTATTAAGCACACACTGGGGAAAGGCTTTAAAAAAAATCACATCACACCTCTTTTCCTCAGAGTTACTTGTTTCTCCTTTGTCTGCTTGTTGTCTGTGTTTTGCGCTGGGTCTGACAACACATTCCCTGGACCCAAATGATGCTACAGGAGACCATGGGGAGGGAGTGGGTTTCTCTGAGCTGACACAAGGGAAAAAGGTTCTCTCAGTTGCAGACTGATGTTGTAGCTTCTTTGGGGCAGGTTTCTTCCATTTCAGAAGCCTATAAAGCATCTCCCATGTATTAAACTGCACTGCTGAGAAACAAAATTAAATCCCTGCAGTGAAATCAATAGGACCAAGCAAAACTTACCGGGACCCATCTGCTGCCTAGTCAGAACACAAAGGGAGGCAGCTTCCCAGATTACTCTTTCAAGGGAAAATGAGTAGCAGGTTTTATAACAGAATTTTGTCTTGAGGGAAACCAATCAGAGATGCTTTTGTATCTGAACTTCGGCACTGGCTGCATCTCTCATGTCCTTCTGAGGCTCCAGCTCTAGCAACTGTGAAAGTGCCTGCTGTTTTATTTTGTGGAAGTGGGAATTAGGTTAAGATCTCCTCTCTTTCCCCCAGTTCTCAGTCATTTGAAGAGTTGTTGGTTCAGTGTTTTACTTTAACTCATTTTCAAGGCTCAAGTGTGTTGGAGGATGAAAACCCTACCTGGTCTTCACTGAAGTCTCCGGTCCCTTTCCTCTTCCATGTATTTACAACCACACTCACAGGCTGGGGACTGGGCAGAGTGTGGTTTTACTGCCTCCTGCACCCTTTCCCCTGCATTCTCTTGACTGTGGCACATGGGTGCCAGGGCAGAACAGGGTGCTGGGTCATGCAGAGCAGGAGCATCAATGAGGGTGAGCCATGGAGTGACCATCAGCCACACACACACAAGGATATCCAGTGCTTAAGTCAGGATAGCATTGCCTGACTTCAACTTTGCACCCAAGAGACTGCCCCAAGGCACAAGTGCACACAGAAATAGGTTCACAGAGAGCAGCTCAGGCTGCTTTGGCCCATTTTCTAGGGCTTTCTTATTATTTAGTAAAGAAAAAGGGCAAGAATAATTAAATTCTTCTAAATGGTCCTCAGAGCTCCATTGGTTTTGCTGGTGAGATGTTGGTGAATGTTCTGTTGAACCCATGTTTTTCTTGCTCTTTATTTCAAAACACTAAAGAGTGACAGAAAAGTAGAAAATTACCAAAACTGGAATTTCCATTCATCTTTTTCCTGTCTGAAAATTAAAACCTTAGAAATGTAACCAAATTTGTGTTTGTTTATGGAGGAGGGTGCTCTGATGTTAAATTAGTTGTGACATTTTAATGTAATTAGACAACATTAGTGTCAGATAAGATTCATTAGTGGGCCTTGAACTTTGGTTATTGGTCAAAATTGATTTTTGCACTGGAAATCTATGTCGGATGGAGGAAAAAAAATAATCATAAGTTCACCTTTCTGCTAAAATGCTCAGCTAATTGATATAAGTACATTAATGAGAGCAACACACTTATAGGATTATATCAATATTCCCCTCACATCAGTTAGAGATCCAGCAGCAGTGGTCAGCAATTATTGCCTTACAGTAATCCTTGGCAGCTTTTGCAGGAGCTGGATTGTCCTTCTTTGGGAAGATTTTCCTTGATTTGTTTTTTTCCCCTAGTTTGGGGCTTTGCTGTTGTTTATATCACTGTAATCTCATTGGTCAAAACTTCAAGCATGGGGTGCCGAGTATCAGTCTCCTAAATCTACACTTCGATATCTCTGCAAAATATAGTTGGATTTTCTTCTCTCAGAACTGCAATTCCAAGGCAGAAGGAGAGACATATTTAAAATACAGGATCCTTTTGGAGTCAGATCATAACTATGCATTTGAAGGGGATTTGCAAGAGCAGGAAAGATAAGGGTTCGATTCCCACTAAAAGTCAGATTTTCTTAAAAATAAAAAAAAAAAAGGAAAGTCCTATTTTTCCATGTTCAAGCTGAAAATGTGTAAAAATTTCAGCAAAATTATTCTTAATTTATATTAACTACTTTTTATCCTTTGCAACGACTGTATTAGACCAAAATAAAATGTTAAAACTACTGAGTTTTAGATACAGGCTAGAAGTGATAAAATAGTTGGGTTTTTGGAAATTACTTGGGTTTATAATGTTAAAAACCACACTGATACTTAACCTTTAAGCAACCTGGATTTAGTGATCCCTCTTTATCTTTTACACCGGTTTTTGTTTATCATCTCATTGTATTTGATTTTTACCCCAAATGGTGTAAAATAAAGCAGCTCAGTATCTGTTAGTACACAGGGCTACACACAGTTCAGCATTTTAGATACATTTCTTCCACTGGGTTTTTCTGAACAGAGGGTATCTACATTCATATAAAACAGCAGAGGTGCAAATAATCCCACTGCTATGCACAAGAAACTGTACATTTATTACCAATACCACACACCTGCTCAGGGAAAGGCAATCTAAAAATAGCTAAGATTCCTCTATTTAAAAATTGTTCATCCCATTTCAGTTTAACCCACAGTGTCAGAAACCTTCGGAGAAAAATAATGCCATTAATTCCAGGTAGCTTTGAACCAGGCTCTGTCTGAAGGAAATGTTTCCACTTGCATGTACAGCTCCAACAGCAATTTTTCTTTCAGAGTCGGAATCTGATGCACAACAAAACTGTTCACTGCTGCAGCCGAGGAGCTCACACTGAAGTCTGACTCTCAACAACGATCTGAGAGGGTTGTTTCTCTGTAAGTATTTTGAAGGCAAGTATTCTAAAATGCCATCTTACTATGAGCTCAGAACATTGGTGTCAATGAGTGCAAATCCCTATAGCGGGCACAAGACACCTTTTTGCCATCAAATACAAGCACGTGACTACCCAAACAGAGAGGAGACATGTATGTGAAAAGATACAGTGATAACCCTCCCCAAGGAGACAGGACAACCAAAAAGAGCCAAAAAAATAAATTAAATGTTCACAATATGAGAATTATGCAGTGGGAGAAACATGGTGTGATTCCACAAAAAAAAAATCCCAAGGAAAAAGTGGGCTATTTTCTTTAAAGTGATGGCAAGGGATTGGACATGCCTGAACACCCCCTTCACTGCTCAGTCTTACCTACCCAGTACTTTTTTTAGATATATAGCTCAGGTTTTTATGATGCTGGGCCTTGAATATGAGCTTTGAGAAAGATGATGATGATGATGGTATGAATTCACACCAGTAGCATCCAGATCTGCTAAAAAGGAAACAAATTAATGGAGAACAGGAATGTAAGCAGACTTTGCTACATTCCCAGTCTGCAAAAGACTCAGTATGCAACAGGTTGCTTGGGTGGGTGGCTTTGGACCAGAAGGATGCAAATCTAGGCAGATAGTAGTTTAGTTTCCCTCTGTTTTGGGTGATGATTCTAGTTAAAGCATCATCTGCACAACATATATAATGGCCACTGTGATTTTTCATTGTCTTGTAACTTACACAGTATCTTGCATACGTGCAGATGAGCACAAGAAGCAGCTGCCTGGTTTTATAACCACTTCAAACTCCACATGCAGAAGAGATCACTGCTCTTCACTACCTGCAGAGTGCATCCTTGATGCTGCAAGAGGCCCTCAGCTAGCACAAAACTCTGCTCAGGTAGCTTTAATAGCTTGTCTGATCAGAGTAAGCTAAGGAGTGGCAAACACTTTCCCATCAGTGGACAGAAAATCTTCAGTGATTTGTGTGTGATGCTTCAGAGACTCATAGAGGGCAAATAAGAAAAGTTGGCCTTTAAAAGATGTAATAATATCAGTGCTTAATCCTGCTGGAAGAATGTATCTATCAATCAACAAAAACTGAGAATCTTTTTTGCAGAGACAGCATAGTTTAGGAGTGCCTATTCTGTATGACTTTATGAGCCACATACCAAAATCCTCTTGTGGAAAGGAGTCAGCAGACCCTGTCCCATGGAGGTCTGTGGGCAGGCAGAGCTGATAAGACATCAAGGGCTTCAAACTGTGAGCAGGGGACCAAAACCTTTACCAAACTGACCCAAGATCCCAGCAAGTAGCTCTCCCTTTGCTATCCTTACACCTTTCCCACACCATATCCCTGCTACAGGAGCCACAGCTCACATCAGAGGCACCTTCCTGCAGTTACTTTGAAGGTACCCAAATCTAAGTGCTCACAATACAGGTGGGACCCTGTTCCTGTCCCACAGAACTCACAAAATGCTTCACAGCAGCCACCAAGATGGATGGGCTGGGGAAGCACAGGCAAACACACAAGCACTGATGCTATATGTTCAGTGAGGCTAATGCAAAGGAGAAGCAACAATTCCTGCCGTCATGTGGTAGGTGGATGGAGCCACCAGGAGTTGTGTTTATTTAAGGTCATGAAAGTAGGTGAGGGGGGATGACTTTGTGAAGCACCTTGGAAAGGCTGTGAATAGTGGCAGGAGGGGAAAATGCCAAGAGGTTTGCTGAGAAGCAGACATACAGGATGCTGAAATTGATACATAGGTCACGGAGGGTGCGCAGGGGGCAGCATGCGAAGTACAGAGGAGATCGAATTATGAAGGGCACAGAGACAAGAACAAGGATCTTGAACAAGATGCAGCAGAGAAAGGGGGAGTTAGGGAGTGGTTGAAAAAGGCTGGGCTGATCTTGGCAAAGGCAGAAGGGGATTTCAACAGCTATGTTCTGCCTGAGTGGCAGGGAGGATAGAGAAAAGAAAGTTGCCTTTTATAACCAATAAGCAAATACTTATCCTGGACTTTTAGCTGTGCAACTTGAAAGACAATTTAGTCCTTTACTTTGCTCTTTCCCTACACACAGACTTGATTCCTGCTATTGCTGGAAAGAGCTCTGGCATTTTATTCAGCTTTGCTTTTCATTTGTCTTGAATTTTTTACACCTACAGGTTGGGCAGAGAAGAGATCCAAAGCAGCCCTGAGGAGAAGGACTTGGGGGTGTTGCTCGATGAGAAAATGAACATGAGCCAGCAGTGTGCACTCACAGCCCAGAAAGCCAACCGTATCCTGGGCTGCATCAGAAGGAGCATGACCAGCAGGTTGAAGGAGGTGATCCTGCCTCGCTACTCTGCTCTTGTGAGACCTCACTTGGAGTCTTGTGTGCAGTTCTGGTGTCCTCAACATAAAAAGGACATGGAACTGTTGGAACAAGTCCAGAGGAGGCCACAAGGATGATCAGGGGACTGGAGCACCTCCTGTATGAAGACAGGCTGAGAAAGTTGAGGCTGTTGAGCCTGGAGAAGAGAAGGTTGTGTGGAGACCTCATAGCAGCTCATAGTTGGAGACCTCATAGTATCTGAAGGGGGCCTATAGGGATGCTGGGGATGGACTCTTCTTTAGGGACTGTAGTGATAGACAAGGGGTAATGGGTTCAGACTTAAACAGAGGAAGTTCCGGTTAGATATAGGGAAGAAATTTTTTTCTTCCTCAGCCAAACACATGACAAATGCTTTCATTTCATCCTGGCTGCAGAAGTGCTCAGGAGCCACTCTGATCTCTCTTACTCCAGTGCTGCATCACTACAGATCCATCAGTAACATTATAGTTACCCCAAATTTTCTACAGATGTAAATGCAAGAAGCATTAAGCCTTGTATTTGGATCAGGAGACTGACTGCCTTTTAACAGAAGCATAATGAAACCATCAAGAGTTTTCATTCAATTAGTTTTTTTTCCCTCTGGCAAATGATTATAACACATTTATAGTTTAATGGGCAATTACTTTATACTCCTTGTCTGTTGACATCTTATTAAGTCTACATTTTCTGTCCCTAACAAAGAGATTAGATATAATTGTTAGGAACTACAAGGAATACATAAGAGCTACCAGAATACATTTAAGCAGAATGAATATGTATCTGTTAGTGAGATGCATGATATATGGCAACAGATTCTCCACTCCTTTCTTCTCTGGGGAAATCTCAATTACATATTTTTATTTCTTCATACATTAACTTTTCCTCTGGTGTCAAGAATGACCTTTGTGCTGAGTGGGTGTGGATTATACAGCAGATTCTGTGCTTGTGAATATGAGACTGGGAGATGCAATGAAGGCTGCAGAGGAAAGTTTTGCCCCTGGGAACTCTGAAGTTACTTGCATCACTAGAGTTTTTAAACCTGTAGCTGGGAGGCAGGGCAGGGGCAAGAACTGATGGAGTCAGTTCAGTTGTGAAGCACAGCAGATAGTTCTAAGGATGCTGATGTTTTCTTTAGCTCAATAACATTTCTTATCCAGCCCCTGAAGAATATGAACCTTCCTGCAGGGTTCTACCACTTTGGGATGTCCTGGTGACAGGAAACAGTCGAATGCATTCAGCATGAATAAGGATTGACAGGAGCTGTTCATGCATATCCCTGGGAGCAGAATACAGCCTTTGGACTAGGCTACTTAGCAAAGCTCTCACACAAGGATTTTAACAGTAGAAATCTGGTAGAACATCATTTTCAAGCAGCAGTCTGCAGAATCCACTCTGGTCACACAAGCTGCCCCTGATCTGGGACTCACCTGCCTCAGCAGCAGTCTGGAGATCTCATACACATGGCATTAATTCCCTTTTGAATAACCTCGTTCAAAAGGTTTAGGGATGTTGTTTGGTGGTGGGCCAGGAAGCATCTCACAGCTGCACTATCCTTGGTTGCTGTCACCATTGATGAATTACTCTGCTTGGAGATGTATTATATCAGTAAGACATGAGGCCAGTGGCTGTGGCAAACAGTGTGAACTTGTGTGGGACATGTTCAGGCCTTTGCTAATGCTGTGAACTTGTGTGGGACATGCATAGGCTCTTGCAGACTGTGGATCTTCACCTATCTGCTTCTTTCCCCATCCTCATTGGTGTTCCAGCTCGTTGCATTAAAGCTCCTAATAACAGCAGAGTGGCTGTCTCTTTACTGACAGATTAAAGGGTGACAATCATTACATACAAAGACCTTTTCAGCCTGCTTGGTTCTTTCATCATCCCGTGTGATTACATACCCGTGACTGACAGGATAAGCAATGCCACATCCTGACACAGTTGCTGGGGAATCCTGAGCACACGCCAGCAATTCGTACCTGGCTGCTGCAACAGAATGGGTTTACAGCTCAGGAATCATCTTACAAAGAGCAGCTTTAAGAAACAGCAACAGAGTAGTCACCCAGAAAGAGATGTTACTCACATGCTTTATCCACAGTGTCAGAGCAATGGGACAGAGCTTGATCTATGGCAACTTCCACAGCAGCAGCATCCATGACTATGGGATGTCTGAAGGAGGAGATGTGATCGGCAAGGCAGACAAAAACACTTCATCTGCAGGTCCAAAAGCCACCAACAGAGACTTTTAACCTGAACACTCTAATCCTCACTCTTCTTTACCTGCCTTCTACACTCCTTGGATCTTGAGATGGATAGGTCTTCAACATTGTATTTTCAGCACCCTCATCCGAACACCAAAGTGCTTCTCTGTTTTGAATGCTCTTTGAGAATAATTGTGACCATGTACAAGACCCTAAAGGATTTTTCTCTCACCCCTAATGCCCAGTTTGGGGGGTTGGGTTGCTTTTCTCCGGCTTCTTCTGAAACATCCACAAAGCAGACTGATTTTCATGTGAGTTAAGCTGGTGCTTCTGCTGATCCCTCCGAAGTACTGGGTAGTTTATCACAAAGTCAGGGTTGGACTGATGACGGGCTTGAGGTCAAGAAGAATTTTATGCCACAAATCAGACAGACATGTGCCACTGGTTTAGGGCTACAGTTTTTCTGCTTTTACCCATAGAGTGGGGTAAAATCTTCTCCCCAGTCTCACCCAAGTTCTCACTGACACACAATAAAGGTTTTAAACACACTGAAAGTGTTAATCTAACACACTGGAGGTGTTAAAATCGCTATCAGTGTCAGAGAGGCACAGGGGGACTGGCGTGTGTGCTGTGCTGTGAGTCTCTCTGAGACTAACACCTATTCCCAAACTGCTCATGATGCCAGGGGTGGACTTTGGAGAAATGTGGGTTTCTTTCCAAGCCTCTGTCCCTTATATCTGCATTCCACTATAGAATAAGAATGCAAATATTTGTGCTGGTGCCTCCTTTTGGCTCTTGTTTCTTCCTGCCATAGATTCAAGCATTACTTTTTTCCCACTCTACCTTAATTATCCATTTTTCACCCATTCATCACATATTTCTAAGGCAATTATCTAGGTTTTCTTAAACAGCTGTATGCATTCTGTTTTCAGAGTAAATATGAATTTCATTATACTTTGTTTAATAGCACTGGGGACGTGACGTTTGGAGGCAGCCTGAATTTTGATTCTAAATACCAGGTCTTTTCCTGAATAGCTCCATCAAATCAAGACCTTACCCATCAGTTCTTTCATAAAGTGAAAGGAGACAAATGGGAGGATAAGCTAACTAGGAAAGAAAGAAATATTCCTTCCCTTGACCTAGAAGCCTGGCAGGAGTCTTTTTCAATGCAGAGTATTATGTAGTGGTTTTCACTATTATGCATATATTTAACAATTGCCACTCTCCAATCCGCAAAGGGAATAGGGTGGTGAAAGCTGGAATTCAAGGGAGGAAAGAAACAGGGGATGTTTTGTCTTCGTTTTCATACTGCAAAGATTGGAATATACATAAGAACGTATCTCCATTGTAACTCTAGCTTTTAATACGTTAGGCATCTCTCCATTAATATACTTCCTGGTGACATTTCTGAACAATAAAAACACTTCAAACTACTGTCAAGACCAATCAAAAAGCAGCTCTCATTACAAGCAAAGGTAAAAAGCTGTACCACAGTACAATGAGGAACACAGGGCCTACAGGAGAACATATACCAAAACAGTCCTCATCCTCCAGCTGGAGAACATGTATTGGGAAAGACTGCCCAGAAACTGGATTTTGAGCATCTTTTAGGCAGGTTATTTTTGCAGGGTTCCTACTTTGTATGCAGTACATATAGAACCATAGAATCATAGAATAGTTAGGGTTGGAAAGAATCTTAAGATCATCTAGTTCCAGCCCCCCTGCCATGGGCAGGGACACCTCACACCAAGCCACCCAAGGCTTTGTCCAACGTGGCCTTGAACACTGACAGAGATGGAGCATTCACAACCTCCCTGGGCAACCCATTCCAGTGCCTCACCACCCTTACAGTAAAGAACTTCTTCATTATATCTAATCTAAATTTCCCCTGTGTAAGTTTGAACCCATTACACCTTGTCCTATCACTACAGTCCCTAATGAAGAGTCCCTCCCCAGCATCCCTATAGCCCCCCTTCAGATACTGGAAGGCTGCTATGAGGTCTCCATGCAGCCTTCTCTTCTCCAGGCTCAACAGCCCCAACTTTCTCAGCCTGTCTTCATACGGGAGGTGCTCCAGTCCCCTGATATTGGCTTACAAATAACTTTCACCAACAAATGGTGGCATCTCGAGTGCTTGGTACCTGCTAGTGTTTAGATTCTCTATTTTAAAGACCTGCTGAGGGAAAGTACCTATATATGTCAATGTGTTATTACATATTCTGAGCATTCGTTTCTTTGCCATTATCCCTTGGCAGATTATCCAGTTTGCAGGTAAATTATTTCTGCATATGGGCACTGTGCAAGTAATATGGATATGGAGTGTCTAGTGCGGAAAAACAAAAATGCCTCTCTACAATTTCTGAATCAGCTCGAGTGTCTTCACACCATCCAGTTCAGACCTGACTGTATATTGTAACGCAACCCACAATAAGTAGGTTAATAGGGAGCAGATCTGGCCACACTCCTTCATGTAGGGATGGTGCTTGCACAGCTCCTACTTCATACTGCTGGAGGTTCCTAGATGTGTCCACAATGCACATTATAACAAGTAACACTCAAGCTGGGATTTGCCCAACAGCAAAGAGGATCTGGCTGCTCACCCACTAGTTTTAAAACATTACAGACAGACCACAAAGACAGAAATCAGTCCTAATGGAGTAAACACCCTGCTTCAGTCATTGTGTCTCTAGGCCTCCATTAGAACAAAAGACGATTTCAGAAGGTGAAATGACCCCCTGAATCTCAGCATCACAATCAGCAATGGGAGGAAATGCACATCTGAAAGGCATGGTAAAGCCATATTAGATAGGAGGAAAAAAAGGTAAGGGCTATGAAGGTAATTGGAAATCTTAAGCTTGTAACTCCTGCAGGTTTATGAAACACATCTGTCCATCCAAATAAAGATACAAGCCCAGAGGAAATCAAGCAAAGAGAAGAAGATCATTTTCAGTATACAATGTACTTAATCAAGACACAGTAAGTGTGACATCTCACAGTATGTCTTACTTCCTTCATGGGTACTTGATGTTACTTTTTTAAGTTTATTGTAGTGTTTTTATTTTAGCTCCACCTGGTCAAAGGCAGCTCATTGTGGACCCTGATCATTTGGTATCAGAGAGTTATTCACTGGATCAAACTGAACACACGGTGACTGTTTAACCATCAGTCAGCAACCTTCATCATCAGTCCTGATGTGCTGGAGTGCCTCTGCAATTGCAGCATGAATTCTTATGCAAGAGAATTTGAAATACAGTTTCTGGACCCAGAGGAGCTGGTGCAAAGGACATATGTGCAGGCTGACACCAGCCACAAGAGTCAACCCTCAACCAAACAAACTCAGAGAAGGGCTGAAGTAGAGCCACTTGAAGTGTCAGGATTTATGGTATCTCTTCACTGTATTCAGAGTGCTTACCAAGTGCACTAGGGACTCACTCTCCTTTCTTATAATGCTTAATCACAGACTGGAGCATAAAAGCCTCCAAGTTAGCCACATACCTCCTGTGTTCAGTACTGACTGAACTTGCTTTTACTGACACCACTTCTTCAGGGCAATGAAAGCCCAACTCATTTACAAGGTGTTTAGTCTCTCTTAAAGACTTTAGAAGCAAGATGTTTATGGCTCAAGTTAATTCTGTCCTTAGTTCTGCAGTAATCCCAGCAATGAGAACCATTTCCTTGGTTATCTACCAGCTATTACAAGCACTGTTCTTGAGTGGATGCTGAAATGACCGAGAAGTCTCTAAAACCTGGGTATCACTTGGTGGATGCAGCCTTCAGAGCCGAAATAACTGAAAACCAACCTATCAACACAAAAATCCAGATTTATTTTTCTTTGACAAAGTGATTATTGATTGGCTTAAGGCAAATCTGGTGACTAACCATATGGGGATGTCTGTTACACGATTGGATTAGTGTTTGCATCTAACTGCACTTCATCTCTATCTTTAGGATCAATAGATTGTAAAGAATTATTAGCTTTGCAGCTTCATTGTATGCTATAATTCTTCAGCCATACAGAAAAAATCTGAGAAACTAATCAGGGGATTCACAAAAATTACTATAATCCCTAAAAAATGCCCTTCCATTGTTTCCTAAACTGAGGGAGTATTTAGCAGTTTATCAGCAACACAAAAATATCAAATGTAGATTCTTACTTAATTCAACTTGTGTTCCAGGAGATGCCTCTACTGCCTAGAAGATGTAAAATCTTAAATGCTTTGGCTGTAACTTTGCCTGTAAAAATTGTCAGATAATTAATTTCTTTCTTAAAGGATGGAGATGCACAGATTTCACTCAAAACCACAAATTCATGAAGACTTTTTTTTCTATATTCTTTAAAAAGTAACTTCCTTCCCCTTATTCTGCTCTTAGAACATAGCACAGGGCTTTTCTCCTTTGAGATGAATGTGGAAAAATAGATTTTAGTACAAAAGAACCCCCTACCTTCTAATATTAGAGATGGCTTGGGTTACTAATCCCTCTTTCTAGGGGCAGATGCTGATTGTCCCATTAATCAAAGCAAATCATTAGGCATTAATTACACTTAGTAACAGAATAATTGCTTGGTTTACCTAAACTGTGGTAGGAATGGGTTTTTTTTCTTTCTGAGTAGGATAAGCTCATTTAAATTATGCCACGTGCACACTCACAAAACATACTGAAAGCAGATCAAAATCTGGTTTACTTTGCACATGCACGAGGTGAGCTGACCTTGGAAACAACATCACTGGATTGATGTACACAGTCTAAGAAAAGATCAGTCTGGGAGTGGTTCTGGCAGAAGGGAAGATTATTGTGATGGAGAAGGAAACGGTCAACAAATCTTATGTCTTAAGTGGTGGTTGCTTTTTTTTCTAATGTAACTGGGACCATGACCCCGGTAACCACAGCAGCTTCAAATTAATGGGAGAGGTAACAGCTGTGCTCAGGAAGGTTAGGGCCCAGCATAAATATGCACCTTTGGTTAAACATCCAACTGAATGGCACTGGCTTTTCCTGCCAATAGCTTTAGAAAGACCATGACTTTTCCTGGGAAAGAAAGACTGTCCCTGGTGATAAAAAAGAACCCAAATATTTTCTCAACCAAAGCCTAGAATTGCTTTCACTAGGTTTCCACCTGAAGTTCTTGGAGCTAAAAGCTCAGCACAGCTTTGCTGTATTTATTCTCAGTAAATGTCCTGTCAATGTTTGTGACATTTCAGATACAGAAAAATGTATCTTTTCAGTGCTGTAACAAGACAGTTACACATTCAAGGCATAGCAACCCAATATTGGCAGTAAGTGTTTGTTGTCACAAATGAGTTAAAAGTGTCCCACACTGACAGGGATCCTGATTTCCCCAGCCAAGAATAGCTGTTCCTCTGATAACTCTGCAGCAAATACTCAGCTACAGTCAGAAGACACCATTTGTCTCCTGGAGAGCAAATGGGAGCAACACCCAGAGCAGACAGCTAAGAGCAAGCTTTATGCTGACCTAAGGGTGCATATACTGCCAACAAATCTCAAATTTCTGGTAAGGAATTTAAATATTTTTCAAATGCTTTGCAAGAAAAGCTGATCAGTAAGAAAAGAAGAGAGTCAGCATCAGCTGGAATATTTTGTTTTCCATCAGCACTGAAAGGTTTACCAGATCTGGCCAGAGCCACAGAACTTTTTTTTCAGGTTGACATTTCAGCTTTTATATTTTGTACACTGTAAAGAAAACTAGGATTTAAGTACTTGAAATAAAAATGTTTCAACAGACCCCAAACATCTATAAACCATTTTCCTCAGGGAAAACTCCTCCTCTTCTGCAACACAGAAGAAAGGTAATATTGCACTTTGTCAAAACCTATCATAAAACCTTCCATCTCCCACACAGCTTTAATCCCAGGCTTTGGTGGCAGCAGCAGAGTCAGTGCCCTGGGTGCTCCCCTCCAGTGCTACAGGCCCAGATGTTTTCACCTTTGAGTCACTTCAAACAACCCTTGCAGAGAGCACTGCTGCACAGCAGATATTAGTCATGGGTAGAGACAATGTTTTCAGATGAGAGCTTGAAACGAAATATGCAGAGGCACTTACAAAATCTCTCCCTGATGCTAGACCCAGAAATCAATTTCACAAATTACAGGTTCAGCCTTTATGAAGGAGTGGGAGAAGCTGCCAATGTGTAGAAAGAGGGAACAGGAATGGAAAGAGGCAAGGTCAGTGAGACAGGTTGGACACACCATGAAGAAGCAGGACAGTAAAATATAGGTCTGTCTTCACTGGGAAACCCTAGATGAGTTTTGCTTATCACTAAGATTGCAATTCAGCTTCATCAGAGCCATGACTGCATGTTCAGAGACTAAAACCTTTATGTAAGAGGCATTCAGCTCACTCCCACAAAGAAATTAATCATATCCTGTTAAATTTGCAATCTAAACAACCAAAAGACGCACTGAAGGTAAGTCAAATTAAGTTAGCTTTTCCCCCACTTGTTCAGTCTAACAAATTATATTATTTCTTCTTACAGATCTTGTAGTAGTGGTTTTTCATTCATTCAGCAATTTATCTAGACTTCATACTAGTACCACACCTTTCTATATCCATATGTGCTTCACAAAGTAAGAGGCTGATAAAGGAAGTGTGTGTGCAAAAGGCACGGTGCTGCTGTTTGTGTGCATGCGCCTCTGCTTGCACATATTCAGTTTATGGAGATAATGTTCTTGCTGGTTACAAACGTGAACAGCCACATCTGCCAGCCATAGAAGTGTGTGAGTGGTACTTAAACCATGCTAATAAGCATTGGCAAGAGGAATAAAGCTGTAAAGCAGCACACGCTTTGTCCTCACTCTACTTTCCAAGGCTCTGAGATATCAGATGTAACCAGATTCAGTTAATACTCAGCTTCTCAGTAAACAAACCAATCATATGAAACAAATTTATCATTTGATAAATATTGCCACTTTTGGATAACTCTGTCAACAAACTCATTTGTTGAAATGAGCTGGTACTTCTAGCTGTCAGAAGGAGGTGGAGAAGGAAATGAGCTCTGAGTTCAGGGGACTGGCTCCATCCATCAGAAAAGTCCTACCCCAGTGATGCAGGCATCCTCCATCTGGGATGCTTTAGGTGACCTTGCATTACTGACAGAATATCCAACAAGCTGACCAGACATGAGTCCCAATCTAGCAGCGCACAAGCAGCTCACATGCAGAAATCTGTCTTAGCAGAGACTATCGGGCTGGAGGAGTGCCTAGATTAAGCACAGCAAAATGAATGCCTTGACATGTTCAGGTCAACACTGCAGACCAAGAAGGCATCCTGTAAGCAAACACCAATTGTAGAGATACTTTATTGCCACAGTCAAACCAGGCCAGTGTGACAGAACCGACTGCCAGGGCTGGCACTTTTACAACAGTGGAGTTATGTAAGTGGAAGCACAGAGAGGCTGAGGCATTTCTGCACTGGGATTTCCAAATTTCCTTGTAACTGTCAATCTCAGCAATGGTTTTACTGGCTATGTCTTTACTTTAGCATCTTCTCAGATTGCTGCTCATCTAAGTTGATGTAATCAGCCATTTAGGTCCTAACAATAATCTATTAAACTGGTAACAAAGAGGTCCCTGCCTAGCAGCAGTTGGCAACTTCCTCAGAGTAGGGCCCAGCACTTGCTGGAGCCAATGCACAGCATAGAGGAGACACTGACGAGATAAATCATTTGAGTCAAAAAAAGAGACTTGACTGGAATTAACAGGGCCCACTTTGGGATCTATTTTCCTATCCAGTGTTTCTTCTTCACACTTCATGATCCTGTTCTTTTTCTAGTATCTTACTTCTTGCTTCTTTTCTGTTTTCCTGTTTGTTCTCCCCTGCTTCAGCCTCTGAATGCCCTCTCTTTTACTTTGCTTGTTAGTATCTGTCATTCTGCTCCAGATCCCATGACACATGCAGTAACTAACATTGCATCTGGCCAAGTGATACTCTTAGCATCTTGAGAGTTCACCAGCACATGTAAGGTTAGTGAATCACATCTATGTCCCCAACATTTATCTTCTCTCACAGGAGATGGAAAAATACCCAACTTGGTGGCCTGAAACAGGCCCATGCCTGCCTGTCTGCAGGTCCACCCTAGCTTCAGGTGACAACAGCACACAACAGTGTGTTTTTCACAACACACTGTGCACATCTGTGATACTCTGTCTAACATAATACAAGCAAAATTGCCAGGGATTATAGCTTTGTTTCTGCTCCTACTAACAAACGCCAAAAAAAACATTGATTTCACTGAAATAAAATCAGGTGTTAAATGACCTACCACTGATATTTGACATATCTTCCCAAATACAAGACACCTTTGATATGATACACAATGCCATAGAGATGGCCTTCTTTCTGCCTCTTACAACAGCTGTCAGAAACTGTAATGCTGACTGTAGTAATGACAGTAAAAATAACCCCAACAGAGACGGCATTATAGCAAAAATAAGGCCAGCTTCCCAGGCCACTTACCTGGCATATTGCTGTCAGTTGCTTTGACTGACTGACACCAGCCTGTGCATGGACAGCTGCTGCACTGCTGTGATATAATTAAACATGCTAAATGCTGGGCTACATACACCTATGCTGCAGATCTACCTTACTCTGTCTGAATCCAGCTCTGAAAGCATTGGAGCACACAGACATTGATTAATCATATCTATAGTCTTATTACAGTCTGGAGCTAAAAAGGAATACATGTGTTATATCTCTGGCACTAATTGTCAGTCTCTTGGTCTCTTTTTTTCCATGACTTTTTGCTCCATGCTTCCCTTTCCTTCGTCAGATTTGCTCTTTCATCATCTTTTTAGAATGACATGCACTGAAAAGGACATTCAACACTTTGAAAGCTTCTTTTCTTCAGATTTTATAAATTTCTCCCAGCTTAAGTTCTTGATGACAACTCTGCTCAGAGCATGCTTTGTCAGTAATATCGATCTAGTGGAAATGGCCCAGTTTGAATTTGGTGCATGATGACTTACTGAAACATCTTAAAAAAAAACAGGCCAGCAAGAGGAATTCTATTTTATTTTCAACTATCACATTTTCCAAATGCTTAAGGTTTATTTTAAAGCTTTTCCTCTCTGCAGATGCTATGAAATTAGTGGGATTTGTTTATTCTTTATTATTTTAGTTGATATTTTCTTTTCAATGAGTTACAGGCTTGATGTAGCAGACTGACTGGCCCTGAGAGGTACTAAGCAACCTTATCTCACTGGAAGCCAAATATGCTCAGCACTTGTGGAAGTGCCTGGCATTTTATGATCCAGTCCATCATTGTCTGCCCAGTCTTTTTAAATTGTAAAACGTTTAAGGCTTGGACTCTCTCTTTGTCCAGAACACAATGTAGCCTTAAGTGAGGCTGTCTGCTGTGCACACTCCTGTAATATAAATGATAATTGCTACCTAGGTCTCCCAGTTCTAACTACAAAGTAATTCAGACACGTTTACCTTCACTGATGAAGGGAGAATAGGCAGGATTGCTCCCAAATCAATCTTAGAGTCATTACAGCAGCAATGTTTTCCCAACTAGGATAACACACAAATTTTATCCAGTTCTCACATACGGTGAATAAGTTCCGGAAACCTCAGCTGTATTTATCAAAATGATTTAACAGTGACTACTGGTTTTTTTTGCCAGTACCATGGTCACACCAGTTACACTTTATAACTCCACATAACTACATCACAATTATAGCACAATGCAGTTACATGTCTTGATATTTAATTATCATTGAGTCATATGAGTGAAGAGTTAATTTTGACTTCAGTATTTAAATTCTGCTGTTCCTTGCTCTGATTTATTTATTTATTTATTTTTAATATCCTGGTCCATTAATTGGTTAATATTACAGCCCTGAGCAACAGAGGTTTCTAATCATAGGGACTAATGCTTCTTGTAGGAAAATTTAACATATAGTCAAACATTACCTGTGACAATGATTATGTTATAAAACTACAATAGCATTCCAGTCACTGTACTGTACATGACTAAAATAGAAGCACACATTTGTCCTAATAACTTCCACTCAGGAACTTGCACAGATCTAAATGTTTCCAAAGCACTACAAGTTTTCAAGCGACATACTCAGAATAGCATTTTTATCTTGCCTACCTTATTACAGAAAAAGAAACACAACTAGTTTCTGAAGTTGTTTTGCACAACTTAACAAGTACAAAGAATTTTACCATGGCTGAATATAAGCACATGACAAATAATACCATGGAATTAACATTATAAAAGCAGAGAGATGCATTTGCTGCTCCTAATTTCATTTTGTAATCTACAAAGACAATATATAAGCACTGACCATCAACTGTCAGACTTGATATGATGATAATAACAGATAACTTAACTATTTCTGAAGCTCTGGAGGAAAACCATAACCCAGCAGCACTCCCTTGTCAAAAGCTTTACCATAACTGCCAGCATAAGCCACGAAAGACAGAAAACAGAAATTCAAATCATTATTTTACTTTATGCCAATACTTACAAATGATAAAACTGCTCTGCCCAGCCTTTGACAACCTACTTCATTCCAGTAGTGTCAGCTCAGATAAAACTCAACACAGGGAACTGAAATACATACAGTATCCACCGAAGCATCTTTTCATGATGTAAAATGTTCTCTTCTCTGTTAAAATATTGACACTGCAATATGTGAGCTAGCTGCGATAAAGATGCAAAATGTCTCTTGCTGCTGCCAGCCGTATGCTGCTGTGAACCTCTAATTTACATACTGAAAAAGACTTATGCCTCAATCCTTTGCTTTTGCTGTGTATCACAAAGGTGCCCAAGGAAATGCTAAAGCAACTTTGGCAACACTGGAATTCTCTTTCAGATCATCCCTGCCTTCCTCTTTCTCCAAAATCAGCACAGGGACATATGCAGATTATATGTGTGCATCTTCCATATGTATCATAGAATCATAGAATAGTTAGGGTTGGAAAGGACCTTAAGATCATTTAGTTCCAACCCCCCTGCCATGGGCAGGGACACCTCACACTAAACCATATCACCCAAGGCTTCATCCAGCTTGGCCTTGAACACTGCCAGGGATAGAGCATTCACAGCCTCCCTGGGCAACCCATTCCAGTACCTCACCACCCTGACAGTAAAGCATTTCCTCCTTATATCCAATCAAAACTTCCTCTGTTTAAGTTTGAACCCGTTACCCCTTGTCCTATCACTACAGTCCCTAATGAATAGTCCCTCCCCAGCATCCCTGTAGGCCCCCTTCAGATACTGGAAGGCTGTTATGAGGTCTCCTGGTTGTTGTAGTGACACAGGCAGTGGGTACACTTCAGCACGAACCCACTGATGCTTTGCATACTAGGGGCATTGATCTGTATCTCACCACTCTGACTCAATATTTCTGATTCTTCAGAAAAGAAACTCTTGTCAGGCCATACCTGGAGCAGGGTTCAGTTTTGGTCCCCTCTATACAAAAAAGATGTGGACAGACTGGAGAGGGTCCAAAGAAGATCCATGAGGATGATCAGAGGACTGCGAAGCTGTGTGAGGAAAGGCTAAGAGAACTGGGTTTGCTCAGCCTAGATTAAAGAAGACTCTGTGAGACCTTTTCACCGTGTTTCAGTATTTCAAGAGTGGCTACAAAGAAGGTGCAGACTCCATGGAAAAGATAAGGGGTAATGAGCACAAGTTACTCCCGAGGAGATTCTGGTTGGACACAAGAGTATTTTTCACAATCAAAACAATCAGCCATTGGAATCACCTCCCCAGGGAAGTGGTGGATTCCCCAGCACTATACATTTTAATATTCAGCTGAACAGAGTGCTGGGACATCTAATCTAGGACATGCTTTGCCCAGAAAGGTTGTACCAGATGATTCTTGAGGTCCCCTCCAACCTGGTATACCTTGATTCTATGATTCTTACAGTCCCTTGATGCTAGCATAAAAATGTCTTGACTAACATTAATATCTTTAATTCATTTATGTGAATGTGTAGCCATTGGAAATATTACTTTTGACAGCCTTTGAGAGATACATCCTTCTACACAGCCATAGGTGGTCCAGCAGCTCAGGCAGTAGCATCATTTTCAGAAGAGAATATATTCTTGCTTGTGATCCTGCTTGTAGACCTGTGGGAAGCCTACAATAATCTAATGCCCCTTAACAACCTGACCCCAGTTCCTCATTACCTTACCAGGAATTGTGAGATGTTGACTATGACAGTGTGGCAATGGAATCATCTAAGGCTGATGTACAGTTTCAACATAACATAAATAATCCAATTGTCATATTGATAAGTGCCACGTATATCAGAACTATTTAAAACAGCAATCTGGACAATTAATCTCTTCTATCCATCAAATTACTTTTTTCAACAATTCTTCAAATAATTGTCACTACAATTGGTGATTTCAATACAATTCTGTCTACAAGTGATAATAACACTACCTTCTTACTATATATGGCACCACACAGGAGGTTATAATTTTAGTCACTATAATATTGTATTAATTTGTAATCGGCCAACACGGACTACAAGCTTAAGCAGCAACATCAACCCCTTCAAACCCCACAGTGTAGAGCCACTCTCATACCCCTCAGGTCTGTGAACTTAGCCTAAAGCAGAAAAAACTATTCAACAGTTACTGAACTTATTTTGAGATCAGAATGCTTCTCCTGTGTTAGCAAAAAACCTGTCAATTTTTTTGAAACCTGGTAAGAGCACAATCCAAGGTAAAGTGGAAGTTTACATGAAGTCATGGCCTACTTGAAAGAACCAGCTTCTTTTAAGAGCTCTGGATGGATGGCCAGCATGAGTTTAAAAGCACCTCTGAAGTTCAATGTTGGTTTCCACATAAAATGTGATTTACATCTCTTTTATCAGAACTCTGCTGCTCTTTGGCCTGTGATGAGGAGACAGTCAAGTATTAGTTCAAGATGGAGGAAAGGTCTAAGCAGCCATGTTCTGCATCAATCTTCTACAACTGAACGACATCAGTAGAAGCAATGGGTCTCAATGAGCACAGGTGGTGAGAACCTTAGTTTAACACCTCAAGCCTAAGATTGCATTGGTAGTAACTGGCATACTTCTGAGAGCCTCCTCCAACTACGAGAGAGAAAAGAAATAGGTAGCTACATATAATAACTCCTTCAATATATGCAGCAGTGAGAAACATGACTGGTCAAGTGTTGGGGCAAGATTCCCAAGGCAAAAAATCACCTTGAAGTATGTCCTGTATCTGATGACATTTGTCAACCCAGGTATGAATTGAAACTGTGGTGCGTATCAGCCCTGCCTGTGTAACAGCTAGAGTGCTTCGAAGGCTTGTTAACTCTCTGAAAAGCAATGGAAACATTGCTACGAAGGATTTTGTGGATAATTGTTAAGAAACATTTTTAACCACTTGTGGTACCCATAACTTCTGGACATGAACCCTTTGCAGCTGTGGCAGTGAGCAACATCACTGATCACAGCATCATGCATTTTGTGGAAATAGTAAAACCAGCCAAATACGTGCCTCAAGAAAATGCAAAAAGCAGCAAGAGACCATGCTTAGCTCAAGGCAGTCCTGCTCCAGCAGAAGGGAGCAGATAAGAGCTGCAAGCTCCAAACTGAGTTTCAGTATGGACTGTCAACTACCAAGCTTCATGGACTGTCAGCTACCAAGCTCCCCACCAGCCATAACAAGTGGTTCCCCACTAGCAAGAATGTCCTTTTTTTTTTTTTAACTTAGCCCTGTACTTCTTTCCCTGATTTTACCCAACCCAAGTCCCAAAGTATTATGAAGTCCTGTGGTGTGGGAAATAATTTTGTGGTTGCTTTCTGGATTGGCGTACAATAAAGAAAATTACGTTCATATTAACATTTGACATTTTTCTGCTGGGGAATCATAGCAATCAGTATTTGCTTTTTGCATATGTTTAAGCATCCTATTAACATAGAAATGTCCATTTTTTAATATTTTCTTTTATACTCTTTTGGCAGCATCTTTTGATTTGTATGAAACCAAACACAAATTACCTATCACTGCTGAATTCAAGGGATTACTAAAAAGAAGAGAACCTGAGATGGTAGTGAGGGTAGGATTTTACCTTTCCAAAGGTAATGTGTTGCAAGTGCTAAAAAGAGCATCATTTTCACATCAAATCAAGCAAGGTACAAGATTCAAGAAACAGCGTGCCAAGAGGCAATTTCTCAGCAAGATGTTAGCATCAGAACACAAAATGATGTGTCTGGAAGCAGAACTGCTGAGCTGCAAACAACCTGGGTGTGAGTCAGAGAATATTAGGACAGTGCCTGTCCACCAGAAACATAGACTTGATTGCATGTGACTTGTGTCAACTCTGGAGACATCAAGAGCAGAACATAAAAGCAAGGCAACAGAGAGATTTCTAAATGAGCCATTCAGCCTCTAAGGCAACAAATCTGGCAACTCAAGTTACAAGAGAAAAAGTCAACATTCCAGGTTTGTGTTCCATGGTTATACCCTTCTTTTTCTTTTTTTTTTTTTTTTTCAGGAAAAGGTCATGTTTTACATCATTAAAAATACAATCATCTCCTTTCAAACTAGCCTGTACCTTTGAAACCAGAATCCAATTGCCTGTTCAGGCTCATTAGTGTCTTTGAATCCTAATGACCCACTCAGTTGCAGTAAATGAAAAACTAATCCTTGTTTTATGCCATTGGCTAAAAAGGATTAGCCAACTCTTGCTACCCATGCAATCAGTCTTGCACTGCAGAGATTACTACCATCTAATACTGTAAGTCTACACATTCCAATCTGTTACAATATGTAGCACTTAAAGCTTATTTCCTTGAAATGCTTAAGCATATTAATGCTATAGTGCAAGACTGTTTTCTTATGATGCAATGATTCTTCTACTCCTGCTCCCAAACAATGCATTTAGCTGCATACATGCAATGATGTCCCTTACTTTCCAACATTTTGTTTTAATTACATTCCCAGGCTTGAAATTAAAAAATAAGTAATTGTTTGTTACTTTTTGTTGGTTTGGGTTTTTTGTTTTTTGTTTTTTTTTTTTAATAGGGCCCAGACTGGGCAGGGGTATTAGGTTTGCATGGCAAGGTTTGGGAGGAAGGAAAAGAAGGTTTATAGGGGTGGCTTCTGTGCAAAGCTGTCAGAAGTTTCTGCTTCATCTGATGGAGTCAATGTTAACCAGCTCCAAGACACACCCACCATTGGCCAAGGCTGAGCCCATCAGTGACGGTAGTAGCACCTCTGGCATAGTTTAAGAAGGGGGAAATGTTACTGCACAGGAGCAACAACAGCCTGGAGAGTGAAGTAAGAACATGTGAGGGAAAGAGCCCTGCAGGTCAGTGCAGAAGGAGGGGTAAGACATGTTCCAGGTACCAGAGCAAAGATTCCCCTGCAGCCCATGGAGATCATGGTGATGTAGGACACAGATACCCACCTGCAGCCTGGGGAGGACCCCAAACAGGATGTGTGGGCAGAAGGATGCCCAAAGGAGGCTGTGACCACATGGGAAGCCCATGGGGCTCCTGCTCCAGGCTGGAGCAGGTTCCCAGCAGGACTTGTGGTCCTGTAGAGGACCCAATGCTGAGGCACTGGCAGAGGGTGCCCAGAGAAGCTGTGGATGCCCCATCCCTGAAAGGGCTCAAGGCTGGGTTGGACAGCCCCCATGGCAGAAGGTTGGAACTAGAGAATCTTTAAAGTCCCTTCCAAACAAGCCACTCCATGATTCTATAGTTTCTCCCACTTCAGCCAGAAGCCTTGACTATTGGACTGTAGTGTCAGAGACATGGATAACAGAATTCATCAGGAGACAGAAAAGGAAGTTTCAGTTACGGAGTAACTGAGCAAACAAACTTAACCCTTTTCAGCTTTCTAAATGCTGCCAGAGTATTTGCCAGTAGTGTACCACAAATAACATAGATTGGCTTTCAAACTTGCCTCTAGCTAATATTTTTCAGATTGTAAGGTGTGCAGTAGATTAGAAAAGCTGTTTAAAATAGATTAACATGGAAACCCACATTTGGAGAGCATGAAGTCCACCAAATCTATGCATCCCATTTATTATTAGTTGGATCTCAGCAGCACTTCACGAAAGCTCACAGAATCCCTTTCCAGTAAAAAAAAAATAAAATCCAACTTTCACATGTCCCAGCAGACAGCTGGGCTGCACAAAAACAGTCCTACAGCATCTAGGAGCTTGGTAAAAAATATTTTTTGTTTTGTTTTGAAAGATACAAGATAGAGGGGAAGAAACTTGCTTTCAGTGTTCCAAGTTAGAAGGAGTTGAAATGGTGTTATAACTGCAACATTATTTCAGTTCAGATAATAAGAAATACCAACAACACTTTCACAAAATTAACAGAAATGTTTATTTCAAAAATTTTAGAAATATTCTGTGTGTAACAGCTAATTTGAGAACATTGTCTTTAACTCAAATTCAGATTTTACTACAATAAACAGTTACTCTAACACAAGCTACTTAGTTTATATCAGAGGCTGAAAGTACTCATCTAGAAGTTTAGATTCTCTCTTCAATACTGAATTAACACACCACTGTAAAATGATATTTCTGCTACCTGTAAGTGCCAATTTAACACAAGTGTATCATAACTTTTTATGAAAACAACATATTTAGGAAATAAGAAAAATGAAGGCTACATCTCAAAGCATGTGTGCTTAATGAATATACACATGCTTTTGCAGCAATTGGAATAATGTAGTCTCGCATGAAATGAAAGAAGATTAAATGCTTTGTACTTTAACTTAAGAAACTGGAAACATTTGTCAAGGCTAAGTAGGAAAAGAATTTAAAAGGAAGTCAAAGGTATTCAGAAGAATGTAAATGGCTTTGTATTTTGTAAGGAAGAATGAAAACCTTTCACAGGAGAAGACTGTGATGATCTCTGATCCTGTCCAAATGCAAATGGAAAACTGAAGTCATCTTTTCCATCTCCAAATGCATGAAAAGTTGATTCTGAGGGGAAGGGGAAGGAAAATGCCTCCTCATTTTCTGATTTCCCAAACAAGCTTCCTATAGGAATACATGTTATATTTATTAGCAGATTAAATCTTACTGAAAGAATACCGTATTCAGCATAGTATGTTCCTTTAATAATATTGTACTCCAAGCATCTCACTGAGTATTAGCTTGCAGCTGTGTGTTTATTTCTGCACTAGGAATTATATTTCCTGGAGAGCATTATTAGAATCCACATAGAATTATCTGTGAAGTACTTTAATGATTTAGAACAACAAAACACTCCTAGTGATAAATTGGATGAAATATTTTGAATACTAAGCAAGAAAGGCCTTTGTAAACAAATACACTTTTGTAGTCTTTACTCACTAGAGAGCAATGCCATCAACCTCTGAAATACTTGGAGAAACAAAGCTACTTACTGAAAACCACCTAACTTCTATATTTAGCAACACAAGATACCCTTTTCTCTACAAGTTATATATGCATAAAACTTTATATCCTCCCACTTAAAAAAAAAAAAAGTGGCTTTGAACTTGGAGCACATCAAAGATAGTAGATTACAGTTCCCTTCAGAAAAGAAGTTTTATCAAGAATAAGGTTTGATCCTACTGATAACACAAGAAAAAAATAGCTTTTCATTTCAGTAAAGCCAGGATTTTACCCAGAATGTGTAAATGTGTGGGGCTCCTTTAGTATAAGTGGAAGGTACTGTTCATTAAGTCTGATTCTCCTCTCTCTTAACTTCTGCTATTTTTACATTGTATACATCCAACAGTTGAAACTGATACAAGTCACTTTATTATCAAAATTTCTCTACTTGAATGGAAATTATTATATTTGAGGGAGGAAAAAAAAACAACATATGAACTCTTTCCAATACTAAGCTGTTAGCCTTAAGTTTAAAAATTGTATTTACCAAGTACAGTAGCTTTTTACATTAAAAGTTCTTCTAATCAGTGAAAAAGCTTTGACATTTAAATATATCTTCTCCATTGCAGGCCTTCTCAGTCTGCTTCAAACACACCTAACACTATCCATATTTCTTTCTTTCTCATACCTCTTTTGCTCATGATATCTCACACATTTGAAGCCAAACAGGCAGGAAAAGATTTAAGCTAGTCAAAACACGAACCCAGTAAACCACTGAAATATAGTATCACAACTGAACAGCTTTTTAGACAACCAAAGGTGCCCTATTAAGCAGGATCACAAGTTTGTCTGTCACATAAGCAGAAGACAGCTTCACATTTGAGTTTCAGACTTACCAATATCTTTTTGTGGGGACAGAGGGTTTAAGTTTCCCACAGTATAACCTTCTTCTGTCTGAAATATAAACAGCCATTGTATTTAACAAATGAGAAAGAAAAAATATAAGCTCTAATACATATATAGCAAGTTCATTTGACTTCCATGAGAAAGACACTGTCCCGTGATATCTGCTTACATCTGCAAACACACTCCCTCCATTGTTCTGGAAATCATCAGATTGAGAACAGACCAATATTCATCTGGTTTACTGCTGTTTTTTTAAACCAGAAAGCTTCAAAATTATTTAATTCTGTAACATTTTAGAAACCTTCTAAGCAACAACCTAATTAATTCCTAGTGAGTAGAACCTGATATTGCCAGAAAGAGTAGCAAAATAACCACTCATCCTTCTTGAGTTCTTAAACTAGATTTATAATAGATACTTAATTCCTTCAAAACTCCCACCTAACTTCAAAGAATCCCACATAACTGCTACAGATTGGTAAATTCTTGGTTTCTGCCACTGAGCAGAAACATGGGTTCCTACAGCATGAGGTGACTTAATACCTAACCTCATTCCTAAACGGTTCACAAGCTCCTCACCAGTGTTTTCTCTCTGACATAGAGCTGATGATAGAAGACATCAACAACACGTATCTTGCCAAACACAAAATAAAACAGTACTTTCATTCCTCCTTCCTCTAGCTTTTATCTAGTAACCTCAAGACTGAGCACACTCACTGAAATAGGAGATACTTGGATTCAAATGCTTTATTTGCATAATGAGGCTTGAATCTACATTGCCAGCAGTGCTACTTAACAACCACACTATGCACTGACACATATCTATCCTGAATACCCAATAATCTATTAGCCCACAATGATAAAAATTACTATAGAGCACTGCAGTTAGGGAACCTGCAAAGAAAAAGACCTGGATTCCACTGCCTGTTCCAATTCACTGTCTACTTATCTCCTCCATTTAAGCATAGCTAATCCATATTTGCTCTTCAATACTCCTAATAGATTGTCCTTCTTTTTCTCAGTATCCTACATTTTGTGAAAAACAGGGGGAGAGGAGGGAATAAAATTGTAAATGCCTGATTATGCATTTCAGCAAGACAAAACCACACAGGATAGGCATGTGTGTTGTGATTTCTGCTCGGGTACCTAAAGTTTTGCATTGCAACACTGAACCAGAAGCATTTTGTGAATCTAGTCACAAGTATATTTGCATAAGATCTAATCTTGCCCATATGGGAAAGATTTACATTTGATCAGAAGTCATCATAAGGGGATCCCCAGGAAAGTAGATAAGCATTTTCAAATTATATCAAATATAAAAAATAAGCAAGCTAGTAAAAAAAATATTTGCTATTAAGATAACCAGTATGAAAAACCTCATTCACTGTCAATGTTGTTTACTTAGAAGATTTTGCTTTGTGAAAATTTAATATTCTCAAGTACTCATTTTTACCTCATCAGATGAATTTTCTGCCCCAAACACAGAAGCAAACAAATTAAAGCCAGGTGACTTCTGAGTAAAGCCCATGAGAGAAAAGAAGGCAGGAGATTTAGATGTTCCTTCTTCAGAACCTAAATTTTGAATGCTGTGAAGAGAGAAAGGAAGAAACAACACTAATAGTTTTTTAAAAGTAGCATAGATGGCTTTTTTAGTTTATTTTTTCTTTTTCTGTTTTGTCATTTTTTTAGATTCCTACAGCTTCCATTGATAATTGCTTCTTGCAATACAGAATGGTTAATAAACCTCTTTAAAGCAAAGTGAGGTGGTGTTCTTACCAATTCCCTACCCTTTTACCAAAAAACCCTGTTTAAAGATAGAAATTGGTGTAACAAATACTACTGCAGGAAAAGACAACAATTTTAACAAAGGAGCTATAAAAAACTGTGTCTCTGTATTTCTAAGTAGTCTTACTCTTTCAAAATAGCTTTAAGTGGAAATGGTATTGTCAGAAGAAAAAGTAATAAATTACCTAGCATAACTCAGGGGGAAAAAAATTCAGAAGAACTTTCTAGAAAAGTCTTTCTACAGAATCTTTCAAAAGCAGATATGCTTATACAATAAATATCACTTTGCTCAAAATCAAAATAAAAGCTGAACTCATACAAGTCAAATGAAGGTAGGTTAGAGAATTGGGTTTTCTTCCCCTTTGAGTCAGGTGTTCCAACAAATTCACGTGTTTCAGGTGCTCTTAAAAAATGTTGTGAACTTTCTTCTGCTGTGTCAGGATTATCTTCATTTGGCTTCAAATTTGTGTTTATGCCCTATTTAAAAGAAAAATATAGTAATGTTTACAGTATATGAAATATCCCAAAATATCATTAGATCATTTACCTATAAATATATCCATTATGTATTTTAGGGTTAGTTATTTTTTTTCTCAGGAAAAATAAAAGGATGTTAATAAAATGCTCAAAATTTTATATTTGTCATACTTTAAACTGTAACCTGAATTTATCTAATTTAAAATTGACTTCTTGTGAATAAAACTATATATGAAAATTTTCATCCAAAAAGATAAACTTGTGAACTGACTAAAATCACTGATTTTGAATAAAAGAACTATTTAACTTTAAAGTATGTCTTAACATATTGTTTAAAAGTCATACTGGAACCCTCTTAAGACTCCCTAATGAAACAAAGGATCATCAGCATCAAAATATATTTCAGCTGACTGAGATATATCCTCTTCCTCAGAAAATGTTAAATGAAAATATGCACTTGGATTCTGTGGAGCAATTTCCACTAGACTCAGTATTGTTTTAAAGACACTCTTCTCCATTCAGCTGCCTGCAGGCATCAGCCCTTAGTGAGTCAACCAGAAGATGAGGAGTACTTCAAACTTGATCTTGTGTACAGGTTTTGGTGGAGAGTTCCTAGTTTGTATGATGCTATATTGGATTTGTGGTGAAACCAGCATGGATAATACAGGGATGTTTTAGTTATGCTGAACAGTGCTCACACAATGTGAAGGCCTTTTCTCCTTCTCATGCTGCCCACCAGTGCTTAGGCTGAGGGTGCTAAAGAAATTGGGAAAGGACACAACTGGGACAGCTGACCACAACTGACCAAAGGTGTATTGCATACCATATGATGTTGTGTTCAGCAATAAAAGCTGCAGGGAAGGAGGAAATGGGGGATGCTTGGAGTTATAGCATCTCTTTTCCCATGTACCCGTTACATCTGATGAAGCCCTATGTTCCTGGAAATGGCTAAATAACCTCCTGTAGATGAGAGGTAGTGAATTAATTCCTTATTTTGTTTTGCTAGCATGCACAGCTTTTGCTATACCTTTTAGACTCTATTTATCCCAACAGACAACATTTTGCACTTTGACACCTCTGATTCTCTTCCCCATCTCCCTGCGGGGGGAGTGAGCAAGTGGCTGTGTGGTATTTAACTGCTGGCACATGTTAAACCACATCTTGATATCACCTACATGCGCAAGCTGTACAGACAACTGGCTTTAATAACATGGTATGGTGAGCTTGATCTCACATTCAGGCACAGCTTGTAAAAGCAGTGCCAATGGAGCCATACAGGTTCTGTAGCCAGCACACAGCCTTTTTAGTATAGTTCCATGAGAGAAATGAGTTTCAAATGCAAACATTTTTTTTTAATCTTTCATCAGCTCACACTGAGAAAAAAAAAATTGTACACCAATTTATACAAAAATTACAATGTGCATAGGATAGTCATCCTAACTAGTCTGTTGTTAAGGCAGCATCAAGCTCCACAGAACACCAGCATGATCAAGAGCAGTGACTCCTATATTAGCAATCAGAAGGCACTAATTGGCTTCTCACCTGCTGGGTGCTTTATAATGAGTCACCTTGACAACTTCTGAGACTTACCTCTTGCCAATACATTCAAATGTGTCAAGATACCTTGACTGTTCTACATAAAATAATTACTTATGACATAAGAAATGCTTTGCTTACTTGAGGTCTGTAAGAGTAATCCTTTGGTTCATCTTCTGCTTCTTGATTACATTTGGTCTCTTGGCTTGCTATACAAAAATCAGCACTGCTTGTAATAACAGCATTTTAAATGGATAAATAAAAATTATGTTCTGGGAAAGAATCCTTGAGAAAGGTTCTCTAACTTGGCATTGCTACTGGTAAGGAAGTGTTATGACTGTAGTTTTCATAATAACCCACCTTACAGCTATATCCTTAACAGTTACCTCTTGTTCTGCCACTTACTCGTTATCATTAAAGCTTACTCGTTATCATTAGCTGCTTCATATGGTTTGGTATGTTCTTCAAACCTAGCTATTGTTCCCTGAGAGTACTATATTTGTCTAATCCAGCTATTGCTCTCTGTGACTGTTAAAATCAGACAATGGAAATCAGGTGGAAACAATATAAAAAACACATTCACATGACACTGATGAAATGTATTTTAAAGAACTGGGCAAAACCAGGATAAGAAAAGAATATTATCAGACTTTCTGCTCTAAGCTTCAGACTGTGCAACATTTCAGGCACTGTGGGTTAAGATGCTGTGTTTCAGGACATACAATTAGGACTCTATTACAAAAATATATATAAAAAAAGACTAATTTTTGACATACATCTAAATTAGCATTAGAATTGGAAAAAAAAATACATTTTTTAAATGAAGCTCAGTGCCTTGTGATTTCAGAAACTACAGGTGTATTTGTAACTACCCTGGTTCCCTGCTTTGCTCCTGTAAGCATTCTGTATGTATTTCTCAAGTTAATTTTAATTTTTAACAATCTTAATCTGATGCTTTAAGATTCCTACTTTACCAAGTTTATTATATCCCTTTTCTTTGCATTTTCTCATGCCTTATGGGCAGATTTTCAGACTGGCTTTCATTTTACACAAGTAATTTGAGACTAGAGTGTGGATTTATAAGAGATGTTGGAAAGTTCCTTTCATTAGGAATGGTCAACAAAGAACAAATCCCACATTACTGAGCAGTTAGGTCTCTATTTTTAGGACACTGCCTATCTGCTATACTTCAAGTTTGAACTAAATAAGCAAGGTGGAAGAGGAATAGGAATGGTGGCTCACTTAATACCAGAATGAAAATTTGTCCTCTAGATTTTTCTTTTATAATTATGTGATCCAGCATCCAGTAACAGCACAACCTATCAAAAAAATTATACTTTACCTATTACTGCACTTTCAGTCTCAAACTGTTGATTGGAAGTCATCTGCTTTGGGGGAATTGCCAGTCTAAAACACAAAAATTAATGTTTGATAAATATTAATTATTTCTATAAACTCAAGAATGAAAACTATTAAAGAAAAGTTACCTGAATTGCATTTGGTTTTGTGAGCTTGCTATCGCTGGAACTTGGGCAATTTGTGGGTTATTAGTGCCTGCAGTGTCAGTAACCATCTAAAACATAGTAAAAAATTCAAATGAGACAGCATATGATATTGTCGCTCCAACAACATCACTTTGATTTCTCTTTAAACTATGGAAATTCATTCTTTTAACCACAGTTTCTGGGTCAGTAACACAAAAACTTTTTGCCTATCTTTGCTTTACCTTCATTTTAACAGCATGATACCCAAACCCACTTCTCTGATTTTTGTTAAGTCTCATTCACAACACTGATAACTAGATGTGAATAATAACTGTTCTGTCACACAAACAACATTACATAATTCACACACTTTATCCAGGTTTTATACTACTGCAGCCTGTTTACTCCTGCTTGACAACACAGAAAGGGCTGAACCACGGCCTGGCTCCACTTCTGAAGGCCAAAGTGAGTGTGCACATCAGTGAATGTGTCTCTTGTGTGGACTGAAAAACTGCAAATAACAAATACTCCTGCCTCACAGATTTTCATCAGATCAGAAGCCCTAACTCTTATGTGAGACATGCATTTGTGCCTTGAGGACAGAGTGGCACTAGGAATCTATGCCTCAGCATCAGATAACACATTATTTCACAGGGAGCTGCTAGTTCTGGTTTATTTTAATTTGCAAAATGTATCAAGTTTAATTCAATACAGAGTGGAGGACAAAAGGGCTGGTTATGAAGAATCTGTCTGCTACTCAACTCTTGTAGTTTATAGCACACCTTTTCTGAAGCATCGCAACCCTCCTCCTTCTAATCTTTTTATTTTTCCTCAGACTCCATCATCTTTCCCTTGTTGCCATCACCCTTTCTTGAAGTTCCCTTAACCTTGACTTACCACTTCCCGCTATTCTCTAAGTGCAATTCTAGTTCCCAGAGTCCCATCCTCATCTCTGGATTACCCTGGCAACAGCCCTTCCATCATCCTCATCATGTCCAATTCCCTCAGCCAGTCACAAATTGGAATTGCTTGAAATGTCTTCTGTCTTGTTCCACTCAGTCTAGCCATTGCCCTTCGTGTTGTTTTATCTTAAGACAGCTGCTTCTTCTACCACAGGCTTCACTTTAAACTATTTAGTGATTTATTCACTTCATCTTTCAGCTATCCTGAAAATCTTTAGAAAATCACAACTGGTTCTGTTAATTTTTTACTTATTTTTGTTGTTCATTAAAATTTGGTTTTAAATCAATCCAGTGAGATGTGCCTTAAAAAGAAAGGTTTTGGTGTAGAAATTTCCCCAAGCTTCTGCACAGCAAACACAGTCGCAAACTATTTATTTTATCTTCTATGTCCTTACCTTACCTTAGTACTCCTTTATATTATAACAATCCTATGAATGTTCTTGCACTTAAATAGATATTATTAGTGGTTTTCATAACTATGCAAGTTGTTCCTCCAACTTGTTTGCAGATTGCTTTACTGTGTTTGTATATTTCAGATATTAAGCTGCAATACACTGCCACCTGTTCAAAAAAGTACTTTAGGAACTATTTGTTTATGGGTGAGAGATGGAAAATGTACTTGTAGACTCCTCAGGTGTATAAAGCAATGCTGCTCATGGTTTCATTTCTCTTGGTCCAGACTTTTTGTTTCTGCTTAAACCTCAGAACTGAGTTGTTAACTGTAGGCATTCCTGCATATAGCATCCTGTACATTTAATCCTTTATGAAATCTTCATTATAGAGTAGATGGCTGATGACTAATCATTAATAAAAGATTATGTTCCTCCTTTAGAATTCCAAAAATTTGCTACATACAACAAAGTGAATCTACAAAGGCTATTTAAACTTTAAAAACTATCATACAAAATTAATTGGATAGAGGGGTCACCTCAAGGTTGACATTAGAATGCTTACTATGACTACCAGTTGCACTTCGTAAGAACATACATATTTTCAGAATGAAAAGACACGAAAGAAATACTTTTATTACAAAACCAGGTAACAGCAGATTACCAAGATTATCATTGTGGTTGCAGTGTTAATAAATTTAATGTAACAGCACTATAACAGATTATATAATCTCATGTTATTACCAGTGGGAAAGCAGCATACCTGGAATGAATTTTCTGCAAGGTTGGAGGAACTGCTAGTAGCCACTGGAAATTCCATAGGTTTTTCTTTTTCTTCTCTCTCTAAATTAACAATTATTACTTAATACTGTCAACAAGATTAAGTTTCCAAAGCATGACATTGTTAAACTGAACTTAGGAACAAAGTTTACACATTTTCCTGCTAATAGAGAGCCAAAAGAAAATTATCACGAAATATCAAAGTATCAATTTACTGCAAATAATTCTTAGTTAATATTTACTGTATTATTTATGCAAACAGTGCTAAAGGCATGTTTCAGATTTTTCTGACACTATGCATCAGGCATACTTGTAATATTATTTTACTCTTTGCACAGGAAGAAAGGAATCAGACACAGGATTTTCAGAACAGAAAGGCTGGTAAATACCCAACTTCCATTGAAAGTCTGACTTCAGCTTTCACAGTAGGAGCCACTCATAAAGTATGTTATCATGGTTTCCATTCATTTATACAAAAATAATACCAAATCATTCATAGAAAGATCATTAAACACACTGCACCTCTTTCTGTTGGCTGCACTGAGAATCTAATGCTCTGTACAGACTGCACTCGTTTCCAAGGAATGCATGGGACATGTAATGGTTTATACAGTTGATGTTTCTCATTTTGCAAAGATGGATGTTCCCTGTCTTCAAATATCCTAAATTAAATTAAAAAAAAAAAGGTTAATAGCTGCAATAGAAAGGAAATCATAAAATATAACTGCTTCTTCAAATAAGTGGAGTTTTCAAGGGAGATGCATGCTACCAGAGAGGTTATACCTCTTGCAGCTCCAACAGCTGATAAAAATATGAAGTTTTCTTTAAATACTATCAGCCAGAGACTATCACTGAAAGAAGAAGAAAAGTAGTAATAAACCAATCGTAAAAACATTGCTGACTTAAATTTTGTCAGTATCAAAGAAAAGTACTAGTAGTTTGGGATTTTATACTTTCATCAAGTACTTCTTTATTGTAGCTCTAAAATCACATTTTTGCATTTTAAACCAATTTTACTCTCTCTGAGATAGTCTGGAATACTCACACTACACAAAAAAAAATGCAGCCAGTGTTTTCACTTGTGGGGTAATTATCTGTGTGGGGTAAACAGCCTTTGGCAGTGTAGAAAAACAAAGGTTAGCAGAACAATGAGGGGTAAAATGGCTATTTGGCACAGGCACATTTGCCATTTCTAAAAATAATGAGTTCTACTTTATTTTCTCTCTGGCATTCCTGCTTTTCGCCTCTATGCTTCTAGCTACAACATCTGGTCTATAGCTGACTAAACTATGCTATTTAGAACAAATGAAGAATTGAGTCATGTCCTTTTGTTCTTATTGAGTTTTTCCATAAATAAGATTAAATGTATGATGCACTTTATAAGGTAGTGTGAAGCCAAATTAGCAACAGTACTATAAAAAACCAAAACTAGAAACACTGGCTAATATATATGGACCTAAAAACATATTAAACTAATATACATGCACAACTGTGAGCACATAAAGCCATGAATACATCTCAGTCAAATAACTCTGAAAAGGACTATCTTCATCTTATATATATATATAAGTTATTATAAGTTACATATACACTACCTGTGTCAAGAATGAGTACTAGAGGAAATAAGATGCATACATGGCTGATGTATCTTTAAATTCAGATGCAGAGAGCACAAAAACAGAGAGAAATGAAAACAGAGCTAACCACAGAACCCCACTAAAACTGCTTTATCGTTTTCAAAACAGCTTGTTTGGCCACTTCACCACAATCTTCATTCATTAATGAATTGAACAAGGCTGCTGCTGCAGAGTTAAGATTGCCATAAACTAATTTTTTTACTCAACTCAGGATGCCAAATGGGGTTTCTAAAAGTGCCCAGAGTCAGTTTCCATGACCTTCTGTAGATTCTAGCAGGCAAGTCTCCCTGAAACAAAGCTTTTCTTTGCAATGTGCATCTATTCATCATCTATCAACGGCAGAGTTATAAACAGGACTTAGAAGCTTTTAAGACATGTATTTTTTAAGTAACAAAGTAACAAATGTTTTTAAGTAACAAAACCTTCCAAAAAAGCCTGCAGTCAGACTTCATGCATATCCAATATACCTGCTCCCTTTCTTCTCCAAAAACACTATCAAGAAAACTCCATATGCATCTTCCCTGACACTGAAAGGAAATTCAGACTGCATACTGAAGCTCAAAATAGTCCAAACTGCTGTAACAAGACAGATAATTTGCCTTCTTTTGTTACTTCATTGTTAGTAGACATCTGAGTAGATAAGAAATCTTTATCTTAAAACCTACTGCAAAATAGATAACATCTTTTTTACTAAAGTGCAAAGAAAAAAAACCCATATATTCCTAAATCAAAATAAAATCCAATTTTCTTAGCAGCAGTTTCTTCTTCATAGCATAACAAAGCCCAAAGATTTACATCTTCATATTCACTATAGGGATCAAGTGTATTTAATTATACATCTGAAGAATCACAGTTGTTCCTGTGGTATTTACCAGGACTCCCTACTGAAGCCATGTTCAGGATTCTCATCAGGCACTTGCCAGCAAGTCCTCTGGGAAGCAGGACTTACTTTAATAACTAGCTGCCATAACTAGTAACTAATAATTGCCTATGAGGCTGTGGTCACCACAGGGTTCACTCTTCACATAAGTTTACATGTAGAGGTCAAGAAAGATCTTAGTAAGTATTTTTCCAAGATTAGATTACAAAGTTTTTTCTTTGATCAGTAAAAGCTAGTAAACTTGTAATGCAAAGATCCTGAAAAAAAGTGCAACAATCTGACATGGAATATCCTTACAAGTTTTAGCAAAAATCTCTCACTTGGAATACAAAATATTTTAGGTATTCAGAGGTGGAATTAACACATAATCATACAGGGGGGGAGGGGTGGCGGGAAAGAGGGGAAGAAAAAAGCCTAACAGAATTACAAAATAATGGCATTAAAGGTCTCTCAAACATTTTACAAAAGCAGAGAAAATAAGCATGATATATGCCAAAACACAGTTCAAGATGTCAGCCTTTCTATGTAATAAATACAATCTCTAATTGAGAAATCAAGACCCAGGCTTCATAAAAGTTGACTCCTATATGTTGATTGATGAGAACTCTCGAATTGGAGATTTTAATAATGATACTTAACTGGTGAATTATGAAAGCCCACTAATCAGATGGAACAACTGGCACGAGAAGAGGAATCTGTGATTTGTAGTCAGCCCAATCGGTGACTAGTTGGACAGCAATGATTCAAACTAAAACGTTCCAAGCCTTTTGAAAGATCAGGTACCACTGTCATCCGCATGTCCAAAGGAGAACATCTATATCAGCAGTTATTAATTAATTTGCAAGTTGGTTTCTTGTCTTGCAGCCCTCTAAAGCATTTCATGGGTATTCATTTGTACACTGTTCTGCTCAGTGCTTTCATTGCTCTGCTTTGTTCTTTCCCTTGATACTGCTGGTTTCTCTTCACACTGGTCTGCTTCAGTTCATGGAGATTCACAGTACAACTCTTTTTTTCTTCTTTTGTGGCAGAAGATGAAGATATCTTTTTTCTTCAGAAAGCTCTCTTCACTCAGGAGCAATCTTGTGGTTACTGCAGAACAGCCCACAAGAGACTACTGCCTTTGGTACCCATGTTCTGCTGTTATAATTTTGCACAATGCCTTGAGTCTGAAAATGTTTTAGTTCATATGACTCATTATCATTTTCTGTTTGTGGGTTTTTTTCAGTGTTTATAATCACAGATTCATAGTACGCCTATTTTTAACACCAGCTACTTAATCAGACACTTCTCTGCTTTCTAGTGAAGCCTTTTTTTAGAATTCACTAATGCCAAAAGTGATTTTAATGACAATTTTTATGTAATTTTCTACAAGCCTTGATGTTGTGGATATATTTGACACAAATAAGCTTTAAAATTTACTCTAGGAAAAAACATATTAATTAATAATCAGGTTATGTTCTAATACTATATGCTATATCACATAAATGCATACACGGAGGTTAAAAGGCAATGTGAGTGACAACAATGTAAAATGTTTACAACATCTTATAAGCATGATTCAAGACATGAAATTATTGCTTCAGTAAGAGCACCAGAAAGATCTACTTGCATGCAATCAAGACACAACTTCAGGTGAAGGTACAAGCATGTGAAGGCTCCATGACATGGAGTTAAAAGTACAATGGCAGGTCTAGCAATGAACCCTATGAATTCCTTTGCATGAGAAGCCTGACTGTTTCTCACGCCTCCATGTGCAAAACATAGATCTCTGCCTTTTATAATAAGTCTTTAATTGGTATTTTGTTTTTGGCAGACTAAACATAAGTGAGTTTCTTTGAAAATTGAGAGTGATTCCCATCTCTTCTTTCACCTAGTCTTAAAACTAAATAGGTTTCTTGCTTCCCTGGATTTCAGAGGTCTTGCCCATTACAAAGAGCATATATAAGAAGATAGAACAAGTGTAAAGGTTTAAACAAAAAAAAAACCCACAAAAAAACCCTGAATAATTCATAGGTCTATAAGTAGATATTAGAGGCCTAAAATGCCTCTGTGGAAAGGATCTTAGGAATTATTAAAATTACACATTTCTTTGGATATACACTACTAATCTCTTCTTAAAACCCTAAAAAGTTCCTTTTTCAAGCACACCAAAATGCAAAATCAGTTGGACAAAGTCTTTTGGACATATTTTCATGAATTTTGGTCTAAAAGCATCCTTTCTTACCATGAAGTTCGCAAGAACTACAGAAAAATGCAAGATAATTCTGATGGTGATTTTCAGTCACTGTAATGGAGCTCAAATTAAAGTGAGTCCCAGCTGTAAATGACCACTGACTAATTTACTACACCATTCATCCTACGAAACTTTCACTCATGCTTGTTTTTTGAAACAAAAAACAAGTTCTTTTAGTTCTTTTAAGAACTAAGAGTTACATTTCTTAAGACATAGTTCAGAGCAGAAAATAAATGATACGTGCAAGCCTGACTTTTTTCTCCAAATATGCTTTTATTAATGTGTTCTACCTCTGACTGCAGAGTCACTGCAGTTGTATTCAAAACCTGTAAAACTATCCACATAGATATATCAGCAGTAGCTTTGAGGAGCAAAGGCTTCAACAAAATACTTTTGAACATTTCCAGATAGGTTTAGCTTCCAAGACTTCAAATTCACCACCCCCTTAACCCAAAAATACAGAAAACTTCTAAAATTACATAATCAAATCACATGGCCAGAGTTAGAGAAGCTTGTCAGTCATTATTTAGCGACAATTTGTGTTGTGTGGCAGTCTTCGTGTAAATGCTGAGATAGTACCCTGCATGAAAACAAGAGAAAAAAAAAATAATTTGTAAATGTACCTTTCTTTAAGCTTCTCTAGCTTCTTCAGACTTTTCTGATTTTTTCCTTCAATCATTTTGGAATTATTCTGATCTTCTGTAGTCTTAAAAGATAAAGAACAAAAAAAAAATAATCTTGAAAAGTTACAGCTACATGCTGCAAATGTTTTCTAAACCTCATGAATCAGTGCACAGAAGTAGAGATTTTGTAGCCAAGATGGTCTGAGGAAATAAGCAGACTGAGGTTAAAGTGAGGCAATATTTTTTGTTGGAACAACTGTAATAAACACAGAAGTTTTTGTGCACAGACTCCATTTATCTCTTTGGAACAAGCAGCTCCTCACATGGTCTTCTTCTTAGTTATAAACCAATTAACCACATCCCTTCTTATTGTATGCTTATACAGCACATACCACATGAGGAAATTTAGTCTGTAACTATGAGTGTCAAAAAGTATCACGAAATAGAAAACAACACCTGTGCATGATCTACTTCTATCACCACAAGGCTGGCTGAAATAGATACAGCTGAGACAGCAGTAAACCAAGTCGTTGATCATCTGGTCCAGAGGAGTGAAAGTGTCCATATGCAATACTGTAACCAAACTCTTCACAACATTGGCCAGTAGGGCTACTCAGGCTTAGGAGAGACATTTCACCTCCTAACAGACGAGTGGCTCAAAAAACTGTCCTGACAAAGTCCTTTTTTTTGGAACACCATCCCTTTTGGAATCAGTGCTTTTTCTAGTCAGTGGAACTGTAGTGATCTCTTGTCTAAAATCAGCCAGTTTTACCTTGGGGTACTTTTTACCCACACATTTACTTGTGGGAAAAGGGGAAGAAATTTACACGATCCTTACTGTAAAGCATATAATCATAGAATCGTAAAATAGTTAGGGTTGGAAAAGACCTTAAGATCATCTAGTTCCAACCCCCCTGCCATGGGCAGGGACACCTCACACTAAACTATATCACCCAAGGATTCATCCAACCTGGCCTTGAACACTGCCAGGGATGGAGCATTCACTACCTCCCTGGGCAACCCATTCCAGTACCTCACCACCCTAACAGTAAAGAATTTCCTCCTTATATCCAATCAAAACTTCCCCTGTTTAAGTTTGAACTCGTTACCCCTTGTCCTATCACTACAGTCCCTAATGAAGAGTCCTTCTCCAGCATCCTTGTAGGCTCCCTTCAGATAGTGGAAGGCTGCTATGAGGTCTCCATGCAGCCTTCTCTTCTCCAGACTGAACAGCCCCAACTTTCTCAGCCTGTCTTCATATGGGAGGTGCTCCAGTCCCCTGATCATCCTCGTGGCCCTCCTTTGGACTTGTTCCAACAGCTCCATGTGCTTTTTATGTTGAGGACACCAGAACTGCACACAATACCCCAAGTGAGGTCTCACGAGAGCAGAGTAGAGAGGCAGGATCACCTCCTTTGACCTGCTGGTCACACTCCTTTTGATGCAGCCCAGAATACGGTTGGCTTTCTGGGCTGCAAGCACACACTGCAGCACACACCGACTCAGGTGTAGGACCTTGCACTTGCCATGGTTAAACTTCATGAGGTTGGCATCTGCCCACCTCACAAGTGTGTCAAGGTCCCTCTAGATGGCATTCCTACCCTCCAGTATATCAACCGAACCACACAGCTTGGTGTCATCAGCAAATTTGCTGAGGGCGCACTCAATCCCACTGTCCATGTCACCGACAAAGATGTTGAACAAGACTGGTCCCAACACAGATCCCTGATGGACACCACTCAATACTGGTCTCCAGATGGACATTAAGCCATTGACCACAACTCTGCATGTGGCCATCCAGCCATTTCTTTATCCACCGAGTGGCCCACCTATCAAATTGATGTCTCTCCAATTTAGAGACAAGGATGTCATGTGGGACAGTGTCAAATGCTTTGCACAAGTCCAGGTAGATGACATCAGCTTCTCTACCCGTGTCCATCAGATCCGTAGCCCCATCATAGAAGGCCACCAAATGGGACAGGCAGGATTTCCCCTTAGTGAAGCCATGCTGGCTGTCAACAAGCACCTTGTTGTTTTTCATGTGCCCTAGCATGCCTTCCAGGAGAATCTGCTCCAAGATTTTGCCAGACACAGAGGTGAGACTGACTGGTCTGTAATTCCTCTGTCATCTACTTTCCTCTTCTTGAAAATTGGGGTTATTAAAAAAAAACTTAAAAACCAGTAGGACCTGTGAAAGCTTGAGTCCTGGGGCTCACTAGGGATTGGCACTGCTGTATTTTGAAGTGTATTCCCTGGCTCTTGAGCTAGCATGAAAGTCAATATGACACAGTGCCTTGACAGAAATTATGATGTAAACTGAGGTCAACAGAAAACAAGCTTGTAGAGCCATTACTTTCATGGACCACTCTTGTTTAAGAAAACATGTGTTAAGAAAACTGTATAGAAACATAATAACTAAGACTGAAATCATCATGTTTCTATGTGTGCTTAAAAAGACACTTTTTTTTATGTTTTAGAAAATACACCTGTGCAATATATAACCACATATTATAGAAAATAAAATTAAAATACAGTTACCTTTTTTAAATAATTGATTTTCCTTTCTAATTCCTCAGCTTCTTTTTGTAGTTCAATGGATTCTTGTGCAGCAACTGCAGCAAGCTTTAACATTTCCTGTGTCTTTCGCCTCACAGAAGCACTTCCATGTTATGGAATATAAACTGCCACGATACTTTTTTAAAGCAAGCAATTGTATCAGATCCCTGACCCCCTGATGCTATAAACATGAATGCTGGATATGCAGAAAGCTCTGAAAAATCTACAAATCTAATCTCAGTTAGGCTTCTCCTCCTTAATGAAGCATTTTGACAGGTGTATCATTAAATGAAATCTTATTTTCTTTCCTTAAAATAATCCCATAAACTTACACTGAAGAGGACTATTACACCTTCCATTTTCTCACAGAGAAATGCTAACTCTAAACATAAATATATAATAACTTCCTAATATGAAACTGTGAAATGTAAATACAAACTTTTTTCCCTGTAAACCGCATAAACACTACAAATCAAGGATACATCTGTAAAGCCCAGTCATTTATGGATTTAAAAGGAACAGGTTCTGCATAAATAAAATTTCGTTTCAGACCATTAATATACTGACCTAATTTTCTTTACAGATACAAGATAAATTAATAGATCAGAAGCATTTAATATATGTAACAGAAACAGCAGTGTACAGAGAGTAATGCCATTAAAAACACCACTAAAAAAATAAAACCATAAAAAATAAATTTAAAATTTTGAGAGGCGAGTTCTAAAGTAATTTTAGGACTTGTTTACCCCAAGAAGCTCAATGGCAAACCTCTCCCCACTACATTCAGGGCTGGAGGAAGGAATATTATTATGTATATTCTAAACTCTTGCTCAAAGTCTGTTTGCTACAGATTTTTTTTTTCCTAAAAATGGTATAACAAAAGGAAAGCCTTTTTATTAACTGTGGAAAATTAATCAAAGAATTTCCATACAGCACTTTCAATATGCAATGCACTACCAATAGGCTCTACTGTAAAGGAATTGATAATAGTAGTACCTAGAATATCCAAGTCAGTGTCTTCTTTCAATTTATATTTCGTAGACTGTTTCAATACTCTGTTTCGGATTTCTTCAAGTTCTTTCTTTTTTTGGTAATACTTCTGTGCATGAGCAGTTTCTGCATATTTTTCACGCTGTTGCTTTAATATCTCTTTATACTGGGTTATGTAATCCTCATACATTTTTCTATAAAAATACATGTTATTTAATTATTTAAGATTCTATGATTCTATTTTTTGTTTTATATGAAGACATTCTTTGTAAGGAAAAAAAAAAATATTAATGGCATCAGCTCAACTAGGCTTGCCCCTGTTCTGGAAAAAAAAGGTTGTATTATCTTTAATATACCACTATTTGGCTCTATTTTTTCTCTCCCAGTTTTTTTTTTCCCAAGGAAGACTGTACTGTATGTAACAAACTATACACTCATGATGTAAAAACCAGTCAAATCTCATTGTTCTGAAAGGAATGTATACCATACCATATTCAAAGGCAGCCTAACAGATGAAAATGTTTTTTCCCTCTGCAATTACCATGAAACTCATTGCAAGCTAAGTTCTCTGTTTGTGTATATTGGCACAATTCCACTGGTTCTGGTGGAGCTACATCAAACTTCCAGTAAAAGAGAATTTGGCCTAGCATCCATATTTAGAGCAGTCTGAAGTATTACTGAACTAAGAGCTGCCTCCAAGGAGATGCTGAGTAATCTGCGTTGACCAGGGAAACCTTAAACACACACATTAGTCACACTAGAACAATAGGACAATTCATGCTTAAGGTTAGGCAAACACTTCAGTGTACAACTGGCAAAGAGCCAGAATACTCAGCTTCTTGTAGGACTGCCCTCTAAATTACTGTTACACTACTATAATTTCGCTGACATCATGTGAGTACATAGCTACAAATTATAGAAGGAGGTAGCATCAATTGATGTTCATGACATTTCTTAAAACTTTAAACGGGCTTTTGAAACAATTGTACTATGAAACCGAATACTATAACAAGTAACAGGATGTAACTCATCAAGATGAAAACTGATCAATATTATTTGTTGAAAGAATAGTGCTACTTCATAGAACAGCCACCTTCTTGTGTTAAATCAATTAAAGTGACTATATTGGAAAAGACCTCCCCCCCAGGTTTTCTCACTCAGGCAAGGAATTTACAGGACAGATTTGCTAACAGCAGATCAAATATTCAGCAGTTGTACTGGGATGAGTCTGTTATTATACCAATAATGCTGTTACGTGTAACTTCTATTACAGATAATTTTGAGTAAAAAAAAAAAGTATCTTTTGGGAAAGTTGAATAAGTAACAATACAATCAAGAAACTAGTTCTGGTTCTTAATGTCACACACAGGTAATCTAAGTATAGACCCGCAAGAAGTCTGTATTTCCTAAGAGTTAACTATTAATAGTTTTAAAATTATGAACAATAACAACCAATCCCCAATAGCAATATTCTTCTTTGAAACTGAATAACTGATTAAAAATAAATTAAAATATTATAAGTTTTAGAATGCTCCTTATTCTTGAAAAAAGATAAATTTAGGCATATGCAAAATATATAATAGGAGTTTGATGGTGAGCATTTATGCAGATGGCACATATTTATAAGGAGATACCACAGATACAAAAATCCAGCATGCATCATTCACACAGACTAGAGAAAGAAATATTACACAAAGTTGTTTGATGTTAGAATATAATAATATAAAATCATGGAAGTGAAGAAAATGTCATCCTCTAGAAAAAAAGTTAAGTGAATAATAGGCAAATTTAAAAATATTAAGTTATTAGTATACCTGTAGGTTAGCCAGAACTTCTTTTATGAATAGCAACTAAATTCAGAGACCCACCTCTTTAACTGTACCATGAATAAAGCCTACATTAAGGAACAGTTCTCACTGCTTGTGAAGCATATGGTATCCCTCTTTAAAGAGGATACCTCAAACTGCTACTAATCATTTAAATGCAGCATAACTGAAAGGCAGACACCCTTGGCTGCCTCCTGGCAACAGAAGACAAAAAAAATTGTGTCCACATTCAACTGCAGAAGCTTCTACTCTTATAAAGGGAAAACAAAAGTCACAGGAAAAAATAGTAAGATCTTAATTTTCAAATAAAACTACACTCCAGGCACCAGTTGCTGTTAAACTGAGTTCAATACGCTTCCTTAGGGGAAAGAAGTTGTAGATCAACACCGTGAAACCAAGGAATTGACACTTCCCAAACTTCATGCAGAAAATTACCTTAATCTGTTTGGTTTTCTATACAGATGGTCTTGGGAATCTGAGTTTATTGATTTACTGAATATTTGTGTATAGTGTACAAAATTTCCCAAGTATGAAAGATGGAAACATTCATGTTTATTTAATTTACTAGATTCTACAAATAATAACTAAGCAACAAATAAATTAGCTGATACACAATTAAGAATGTGTTATAAACAATATTTTAAAATAAAAGTAAGTAAAATAATTTGTTCTATCAGGTACACTTCAAGCTTCTGAAAATAATCCTGAGACTTTACAGTATTTTCCACGTATTGATATTTATGGCCATACATAGTACAGTACAGTAGAGTACGGTACAGCATAGCATAGCAGTCTTGAGAAACTGTCACTATTTTTTAAATTTTTCCTAGCTAATTCACACCCTCCAGTTCTCACAGTTAAACAAAGTCTACTCAGAATTCAGCTCTGTTCACAATAAAGTGATTAGAAATAGTCTTAATCTAATGACAATTGGAAAAGGCAAGCACCCACAAAACCCCTAAATATTATGTGGATAGCGATTCATTCCTCTTTCCTTTCTCATATCACTTATTTTCAGGATGAATTTCCAGTCCACATAAGCATTCATATGTGTTCTTGAAACCACTAATAACAAAACAAAACAAAAAAAAAGCCTAATTAAATGTAAGCTGATCTGCTGATCTGCTCATCTTTTTAAAACATTTTTCCATCCAAAGCAGTATGTCCTCAGTACCTCAAATGCCAGGCTAAAAAGCATATTCAGTGCATGAAGTTCTAAATGTACATATTTTTCTTCCTAATTTAAATAATACTCAGAATTTGCAGACTGCACATCTTGCTGATTTGAATATAGTATTGACTGCTTCAGTACAGAGCAACTATATTTGAGAGACCACTTCTGCAAACTATGTGAATTAAACTTACTTTATGATTTATAGTCATGATGTCTTATAATTAAGCTCAGGAAAACACTTTCATGATGGAGTTGAAATTAATAATCTAAAGAAGCAATTTAAAAGTAATGCTTCTTTGGCTTGTCAGCTCAAATTAGCGAAAGCCAAAATGGCTTACTCCTATACTCATAGAAAGCCAATTTAGCCTTCTTTTTTACCAAATACAGAGCTCTGAACAGGAAGATGACAGATAAATTAGTTAATTAAAGGCTATCAGGCATGCTATTTCTGCTGTATTGGACAACTGACAAAAAGAACACTTCTAAAAGAACCAAAGCCAACTTTTTAAATGACCTAGAGTTGCATTTCTCTCGGTATTTAGATATCTAGGTGGGTCTGCCATGATTTTTTCACATAGGGCTAGCCAATCTCTTCCCCTTCACAATCATATCAGTGAAGGTAAGCAACCTCCATACAATGAAGATGAATTTTATCTGAGTGTTAAATAGAACTTCAGTGGGTTAACTGGGCACAACAGTGGGCCCAACTTGGCAGGGAAAATCTTTAGGGATTGTTCTTTAATCCATTGAATGAAGGCAGCTACACTGCACAGATAATCAGTTCTTTCAGATGCAGAATCTAATTAATACAGATGAAACACCTGAAATGCCACTTATTGAACAGTATTGAATTTACAGTTAATACTGACTAGAATCTCACCCATTACTGGTCTTTAAATAGTTTTAGACCTGGTGGTTTTCCCAAGCCACTCACTTAGTTTTTAGAATCTATTACTGAATTTGCATGCTTTGTGGTTATTTTGAAGAATATACACCAAAATACAAATATACAAGTAAAGTATATTCTAATAATCACATGCAATTCATCTTCACAAAGAAAATCATAAAATTATCTGGGTGCTTCTAATTGTTATCTTATTTAGTCTATATATGATTTAAACGCTTAGGTTCAATTAAATTATGCTTCTGAAAAAAACATATATCCCATGTATTTTCAAAATAATCTTGCCAAACCTGAATATCTGAAACTACTGAAATCACAGTATACATGAAGATAAGTCATAATAAAGGCCAAAAAAATCACTCATAGCTAAAATTTATGCATGCTCTTGTAAATATGCTCTATTTCATATTTCTGGCAAAGCTGAAATATTCATTGTCTTTATTTCTTGGGCTTTTCTTGAGACTGTGGGCAACTGAACAACATTCTGAAAAAAATATAATACACATTTGTGCAGCAATTGAATTTGAAGAACCCATATTTTGAACCCATAATTTTATCCTATTCCATTGGTAACTACAATATATCATATTACCTTATAATAAGGTAAACCCAAAATTTGTTTAACTACTTAGTCATTTCCATTATCCTGAAAAATTTACAACAACCATTTGATGTAGACTGCACCATCTTCGCTGATCAGTTTGGACTGGTTAGTAAGTACTATGGATAGAAACCTCATCTCACATGATCATAGATACCTCTCATTTTCTGTAGCTTCTTGTAAAGCTTCAAGTTCATTTTTCAAATATTCTTCATGCTGGCTAAGAATTACATACGTGGGCTTCCAGCTGTGAAAAAAGTAAGAAAGCAAGCATGTAAGTGGTCCTTCCTAACAAAAAGCCATTCAGAAATGAAGACATCAAGTTACTTCATCTAGCTTACTAGAATAAACAATTAATGTTTTGAAAGTCAAACATAAACAGGTTTATTTAGGTTTTAAATTCACACATTTATTTTCTTCCAATTTTCAAGCTGCAAATTCAAGAATATATACATACACAATGAACAAAGATTATAAAGCACTTTTTAAGGAACAAATATAGAGTGAGTTTCACAAATTTCTGGAACCTAATGCTAAGCAACTAGGCATCTAAATCCACACATTAGGTACTCAGAACAGCACCATCAGTAAGTCCTTTAGATATGTTGATCTTATTGGAGATGCACACAGCTTTTTTCTCATCGATACCACCAGCACCTATCTCGTACCTAAATGCAAACAGCAGTCACAAACTCAGAATTTTCTCCATTTGCTAGTCCTACTCAGATACCAGCCAGAAAGAGATGCCATCTTTCAGTACAATAGCTCGGACACTGGGAGCACTGGTGTGTCATTTTGGAGGCAGAGGTACACATACCACCTCTTACTGGCTAGATCTAAACTCAAATTCTGCCCCTATAGGAAAACATTCCAGATAATAGTTAATGATAAATTAATGTCAGATGAGAACTGAACTTCAGTTGCTGCCAGATAACATTCTTTTCCGCCTCCAAGTCACCATCCACATATATCTTCATATTTGATGCAGTTGGCACCTGGCTATATATCATGTCTACACTGCTAAATGCACCCATTCCAGAAACCTGCCTCCAGACAAAAGGTGCTGAGTGGCTTTTACCCAGCTCATAATTAAATTCTTCTAGAGCAAACTGATGGGTCCACATTTGGTAATGCTTAGCCTGGCTCTCCTCTTATGTGGCTCTCCTACAGCTCTGAAACACAATAAATCCTTTTTTTGTTCTTCCTCTAACTTCAGTAGCCTTCTATAATATAAGAGCTATAACACAGCCCACCAAAGTGCTTTTCCTACAGCAGGATGCTGTAGACTGTACTGAAAGCATGGCAACTTCAGGGAATACATAAAGGATTTAGGACTAGTAAACTAACAGTACATTCTTGACATCCAGGTAGCAAATATGCCTCTTCCTTGGATGTGCAAACCCTAGAAAAACAGTCAGATAAATTCCTGATTCAAGTGAAATTCAGATACGCTCTTTAGAGGAAGTATATAATGGGTCTTTTAAAAGAAAGCACCCTTCCTGAAAAAAAAGATGGTGTAAGATACATGAGCCATCCAGGCCTGGATGCCTCCTACACTCCCATCTGAGGTAACACCTATCAGAAATGACATTTGCACAGAAAGCTGCAACTGAACAAATGGCCAAGATGTTCAGTTAAAGATGGTAAGAAACAAATTCATGAAGTTTCTAAACATAAAGTAATACCTTAATAAGACTTAACAGACACAAAGTTGTTGTGAGATGATGAGGGAAAGAACAGAAAAATGACTGAAGTCTATTGAGCTAAATAGGCTTAGGTGTTACTGACAAACACTCCGCTTGTTCAGAGAGAAAAACCTCTGTAATGACAGCTTGTCAACAGGCAAATTCTGGGAGAAGATGCTGGGAACTGAGATTCAGATGATGCCCAAATCATCAGAGCAGTCTGGGCTCAGGTAGGAGAGATATCCTATTTCTCATGAGGAAAAGAAAAAAAATCACATGCTCCCTCCAAGAGAGCCTTCTGTAGAAAAAAATAGCACATCCTCTCTCTAGTTAGGGCTTAAAGTGATCCATAAATTCAGCTTTTGTACAGAGTACAAGCTACTGTAAGGCAACACATACACACCTACAATGAAGTTTGTCTGACTGGCACTATCTGTCCTAGGAAAACTACAGATGAAACCCAACTTTACTAACACATACATAGATACTATCAAAGCTAAACACTGAAGAAGCAGAAGAAGGAAAAATCCATCAGGACTGAAGAGACTAAGTGAATATGGGACAGCAGTTACAGTTACATTTAAAGAGTTACCTTGACAAGGAGAAGGAGAGAAATGGCAGTAGAGAACAAGGCTGAAATGAACAAACCACATAATTCATTACTGGACGAGTGAGAGCATTTGAACAATCACTTGAAAGGTGGAATAAAATAGAGGCTAACTTAATGCAATTTCCATAAATGAAAAAATAACAAAGACCTTGCAATTGATTTGTTGAACTGAAGTCAAGTAACTTCAAAGTTCAAGTGGTGGGATAACACAACATCTAATCAACGCTTGTAACAACAGTAAAGTTTGTAAAAAAAAAAAAAGCTGAGTAAGACATTGCAGCATCCATTCAGGAAATTTAGCACTATTGGCACAAATTGCTTGACACCACTGTTAATTAAAAATGCTATTACAAAATGCTATTTCATCGTATCTACTGCAAAATCAGGAGAAAGATGAATTTTAAAAGGCACATATGTTTTTAAAAGTAGAAACCAACATACTTATATAAAAATGTACTGGCACACAAACATTCTAGTGATATTTTACTCAGAAAACTCCATGCCTTTCTTCAAAGGAAAAAAAAAAGAAATTAAAAAGTCATAGAACTTTTATTAATCAAAGTACAAACCATGTTGTGCATTACATTTTGTGTTCACATCAATCCTGAAGATATGCTAAAAACACATAAAACAAGAACACTGTTTCATAAGCACAATGTGTATAGGATTGAAGTAGCTCATCTACTATCCAAATTAATCACTGTTTCATAGAGGTTCTTTGTACCTATCATATTTATTTGCCCTTCCTAGCTAGGGTATAAAAAAATCTTTATCCACATTAATTTGAAAGCAACAAAAATATCCTGCAGCTTAGCTAGTGGAACAAGACAACAATTTCTTTTACAAATTAGCAACATTCTGAGCTCATTTGGCTTTTTTTCCCTTTTTCTTTTCTCACCATCGTTGAACTCAAATTTAAAAAGTAGAAGATAAACAGTAAAATTGGAATTCCATCAGCAGTATTTCACCACTTCTTATTGTTCTCGGATCAAGAGTTCTAGTTTGAATCATACAAGAAACCAATTAGAAAAATGTCATTACCTGCCCAAAAATATCTATTTCAGTTTGGTCATTTTGTGCCTTCAGTTCTTTGCTACACAGATCTACATCGATTTTGTTAGAAAACACACCAGTATCCCAATACTCTTGTCTCAAGTATCATATATCCTGCAGACCAGTTGAATATAAAAATCTCGTCTTTTGCTCAAAGTCAGCAAACATGCGTCAATATACTTATGATGTCTAATAATCCCAACAAAAAGTTGGTTCTTTGAGAGCTCTATTGATCATTACTGGCAATTAGTCAACTATGAAGGTAATCATGACTCCAAAACAACATTTGAATTTACAAAATCAACAGTAGAACCATATCCAATACATAAGGAATATCAACTAGAATAAATTTTAGAAGCTTAAGATGATTCTACTATGTAAGTGGTCTAACTGTCTGATTTTATGGTCAGGGCTTGTTTATCACAGTTTTCAGTATGTCATTAGATGACATATTCAATAATTTCTCACAAAATCTCTACTCTTCTGCAATCACTGTCCTTCTGTGAATACATGTATTCATTAGTGAGTTCTCATTTTCAGTCTCTTTACACTAATCCATTAATTATTCTTTGTAGGACCTGAGCTTTGTAGGACCTGAACCCCACTGAATTCAATTATTAAAATTTAGATCAAATCGTTAGTTCTACCCTTATTTTTTATTTCTTTATTTGCATCACTCAACACTTTATGATTCACCAACAGATCTGCAACTTCAAAAGGTATCTAAGGAAAGAGTATGAATAGTTTCAGAAACTTACAAAAGTGTTCATTTTATACTGGAGAAAAATACTAACATAAAGGAAAAATGGAATTTTCTTGTCAAGGTAATCTTTTTTCCTAACTTTTTATGATAAAGCTATAAATCAGTATGTTATGGCAATTGATTCAAACAGCTACCCCCAGTATTCTTAATAATGTTCAGATTTGACAGAAGTCAGGTGCATCAAAATGTAGAAAAATTAGTTTTCTACCTTACTACTTAAATACTTTAGCACACTGCAAAGACAGTACCTGTGTGATCTCTGAAAACTATTGAGTGTGATTATAGAAAACTAAACCAAACTTAACTGTAGTCTGGTTTTCTATAATTTACTTTTTCAGGGGATGGGCAATACTGCAATTTTTGTACCTAGTGATATGCAGCTTGAAAAAAATAAAAGAGAATACTAAAGTTTACCTTAGCATCATTCCTGTCAGAACACACACATACATATTTTTACACTATTTCCTCACTGACTTTCTCAATACAATCCATAACCCAAACTTTAAGCTGTTATACTTACACTTTACAGCTCTCCTTACTAATCTCATTTTGCTGGTGCAAATCAGCAATTGCATAATTGCTGTTGTTTATATCTTCCTGCAGCCTAGCAATTTCATTCTTTTTTTCTGTGATTTTTGCAGTATACACTGAAATTAAAAAAACATTTTAAGCATACGTATTTTCAATACATCCGTGAAATAAAAAGTCTACGTTCAGAATGAATAAAAATTTCTTCAAAAATACTTGATCTCAATATCACCAGATGAGTGGACAGTCTGCAATTAAGAAAAGCAACAACAAAGTGAGTCAAAAGTTTATGGAGTTTTCAGCTGTGTGGTGAGTAACTTAAGTATCATTTAACATTATGAGAATGACTTTGGAAGAAGTATTTGTGCTGTTTCCCCATCCCAGTCTGTAATTTTTTGGAATTCACAGTGTTTGCAGATACTAGAAGTAGCACACAGGGAAACCAGAATGTAAGCCACTTTCATAGAATCATAGAATAGTTAGGATTGGAAAGGACCTCAAGATCATCTAGTTCCAACCCCCCTGCCATGGGCAGGGACACCTCACACTAAACTATATCACCCAAGGCTCTGTCCAGCCTGGTCTTGAACACTGCCAGGGATGGAGCATTCACTACCTCCCTGGGCAACCCATTCCAGTACCTCACCACCCTAACAGTAAAGAACTTCCTCCTTATACCCAATCGAAACTTCCCCTGTTTAAGTTTGAACCCGTTACCCCTTGTCCTATCACTACAGTCCCTAATGAATAGTCCCTCCCCAGCATCCCTGTAGGCCCCCTTCAGATACTGGAAGGCTGTTATGAGGTATCCACGCAGCCTTCTCTTCTCCAGGCTGAACAGCCCCAACTTGCTCAGCCTGACACTTTGCTCTCAGCAATGCTTGCAAGTGGGAGACTGACTGGTGTAAACAGTTGCTTTGAGATAAAGGTCTCTTTCAAACACTGGTTTTCTTGAAGTCCAGAAGCACAAATGTTTTGAATGGAAAAGCTGACCACAAAAATGGGAAAATAAAAACATCACGAAAGGAGTATAAGAAAATTATTATATTATTATACACAGAGAAACTGAAATAAAAGAAGAATTTATTCAAGGTGGGAATGTATAATGTATAAGAAATTAGTACAGGAGACAGGTTAATTAATGAAAAAATGCATTATAACAACAAATCTTCAAGCACTAGGGTATTTGTGGAGATTCTTAACACAGAAGGCAGTTAATATTTTTTGAATGAGTGGTCAGTAGAGACTCCATGTTGTGCAACACGATCAGTGTTCCCTTTCAGAATTAAAAGCTGAGACCTATCATACATGCTCACATTGTAATGCAATGAGTACAACTGGGTGCAGTTTTATTTTTTTTCTCTGCAGTATTTGTTTTTTTTTTTATACAAGGTTTCAGATTCATTAGTACCAAAACATCCTTTGCCATCATTGCTGCCCTGAAGTACTGTATGCCAAAGCTGGTGGCCCTAAACTGAGGTCAGTCACAGACATTCTGCCCTTTTCATCTACTTAACTAGGAAGGGCATCTTAGTTATGCGAGATGTTATGCAAGTTGTCTGACCTACTGCTCTAGAACTTCAGGTCATCCTGAAGTTTGGGTCTGGTTTTGCACTACTTGCTATATATTTACTTTCAGTGCCAGCTGCATTTATATTAAAAAAAAAAAACAACCAAACCCAGTTCTCAGAAACATCAGTCAATGAAAAGCAAAATATTTATATTTTGAGATATCCTGAAGATCTTCAATATCTTACTATTTTCAATATCTGAAGTCAGTAACCTGCTGTTATTTAGCACAAAGAGCAACTTTTGGACAACTGACGTAAACTCCGTTTCTGTTAAAAAAACAGGCATATTTGGAAGTAGCCTGCAGATGACATCTTGAGATTTACCAAGATATAACTGTATTAACAAAATATCTATTACATAAGTAAAGCCATGTACTTAACACTTCATTTAGCATTTTCTATTGATGACCACTTTTGTGACCAGTATGAGTTGCTCTACTTGCCCTTTGCTTTTGCAAGGACCTTGTGGATGAGATCCATCTCACCCAACTTTACAATGCAGGCACCTGCTTCAAAACTAGACTCCCACAGCTAACACTACACCCAGCAGAGCCAAGTGGACATTTTTTAAAGCTTACTTTCTCTAACCTACTTTAAACACTCTCTTCTGGATAAGACAAATCACACCCTGAAAGTGCCCATTTCCCTCCACTGGTCATAAAGGGACTCTAGCCAAAAAGCCTGCCAAATCTCATACTAAAAGCCTGAGGCTGAATGCTACAGCTGTTCCTCTGCCAAGTAATACACACACAGAGACAAAATTAAATTAGTGGAACTATTTCTGGGTAGATTTTTGAAAGATTTAACCCAAACTTTTAGAAGTCTGAGTCCTGGTTGTGAGCTCATACATATTTAGATATCTTGAACATTCAAATATGTGTCTGTGCCGTGTTATTACACAGCCTTTGGATTTTTCCTAGAAGCACACTCATCAACCATAAGATTGCATAAATGTTAAGAAAAAATTAAGATTCAATTATGTGACTGGAAAGTTAAAAAAAAATTCTAGGTGTTCCAGATTTGGAATTACAGATGTTTTAATGTTTAAGATGCTTCAATTTAATATTGATAATCTTCTTACACAGTAAGTATTTGCTTGCACATACCAGTCAAGATTATTAGAGATGTTGCCATCAAGAGGAACACCAATTAGACCATAATTCTCTCTGTTCTTTTACCTGAAGGTTATGAACTTCAGTATCTACCTGTGAATCATAGAATAGTTAGGGTTGGAAAGGACCTCAAGATCATCTAGTTCCAACCCCCCTGCTATGGGCAGGGACACCTCACACTAAACTATATCACCCAAGGATTCATCCAACCTGGCCTTGAACACTGTCAGGGATGGAGCATTCACTACCTCCCTGGGCAACCCATTCCAGTACCTCACCACCCTAACAGTAAAGAATTTCCTCCTTATATCCAATCAAAACTTCCCCTTTTTAAGTTTCAACCCGTTACCCCTTGTCCTGTCACTACAGTCCCTAATGAATAGTCCCTCACCAGCATCCCTGTAGGTCCCCTTCAGGTACTGGAAGGCTGCTATGAGGTCTCCATGCAGCCTTCTCTTCTCCAGACTGAACAGCCCCAACTTTCTCAGCCTGTCTTCATATGGGAGGTGCTCCAGTCCCCTGATCATCCTCATGGCCCTCCTTTGGACTTGTTCCAACAGTTCCATGTCCTTTTTATGTTGAGGACACCAGAACTGCACACAAGACTCCAAGTGAGGTCTCACGAGAGCAGAATAGAGGGGCAGAATCACCTCCTTCGACCAGCTGGTCACACTCCTTTTGATGCAGCCCAGAATACAGTTGGCTTTCTGGGCTGCAAGCACACACTGCCAGTGCCAGTGAAGTACCAGTGATGAACGCAGATATCTTCAGAATGCATAAAGAATAGCTTCTCTACTCCAATAATGCTTGTGATTCCACACAGTTGCATAGTAAAAAAAAAAAAAAAATCAGTCCAGAAATAAGTCAATTATATTAAGCTGTCTGTAAGTCCCAGGGGAAAAAAAAATCTGATGTGGACCAAGACTTTCTCATTGAGTTTATTATTTTGAATTTCAAATAAAATTACTAGCTGCTTGATGGCAAAAAAAAAGAAGAACCAGGCTTGAGTAGGTAGTAGCAACTGAGAAAAGTTCCATTATTTTAAGAGAACAGAGAGAAGAAGCAGTGAGGCAGAGGTCCAAATCTGGAAAGAACAAAAACCATGAAGAAAGAAAGGAAGGCAAGTGGCAGATGTATTGAGCAAGCACAGCTGAATCAAAGAACTGCCAGTGACTGTGAGGAGCTACAGAGTAAGAGCAGGAAATGGCGCAGCACGAAACTGGCTGTCCATGAGACAGCTGAACAGCATCAGCTTAAAGTCACAAGCAAAAGCAAAGTCTGATAGGGAGAATGAGCAAGCATAGATAGCAAATAGGGTGAGAGCAGGACACGGGACAGCTTTCATTACTAGGCTTGCTTCCGCCCCTGAAACACAGTATATGTATACCAGGACTAATGAAACAAAAGCAGTGTGTTCAGTGTCTAATAAAATGATAATTTATCACTACTCACAATTTATCTGTTGATTCACATGTTCCTTAGCATAAGAAGTTTGTTGTAGCTGGAAAACTAAGAAGAAAATAAATGCTTTTTTTTTGGTATATATATGCATATATACACATACACATATATATGAGTTGAGCTGCGAAATGTGTGTTGTACAGAATTAATTGTACAAACACTGATTAGCAAAGATTTGAACAAAATATCTGAATAGCAATTTTAATATTAAATAGCAGTTAGTATCCCTCTCCATGACCTCACAATTAAGAGAATATTACATAGGCAAATATCAAGACCTTAATATGTAAAAGTATTTGAACTTAGTATTACTGTTTAAAGTAGAAAACATCATAATTTGTGCTACATTCATAATTATTAATTTAAAAATATATGACAAAATTACCTACCAAACTCAAGCAGAAGTTTGTCTAAGTTGCTCAAAAGCCTGTCACTCATTGCGCAAGCTACAAAAAAAAATGCAATTTGAGTATTTAAACAGTCAGAAGCTTTACTGAAACAACAAAAAAATCAAAATTGAAAGACAATACCATGCATTTTAAGATAAAAGGGAGGAAAAACGTTTTAACTGCATTTGAATTACTATCTAAACCACTTCAGTGAAACCGAATTTCTCACTAACAATGGCAATGCACTCACTGACAGTTTAAAGCACAGTTACAGAAAAAAGGAGGTATATCATTAAAAAAAAAATCGTTTAGGTAAAACTTTTATCCTGCTGCACTTCTATCTTTGAGAGGCTTAATGTTCCTAGAAAACATCAAGAATGCAAAAAAACATGCTTGTGTACAAAATGTACAGCCTCTGCTCCATCTGCTTTCCTAAGCCTACGGACAGCAATGCTGGTAATGAAAAAGCTACTCATCCATTTTGTACACTCCTCCCGTAGCAATTGCAAAGTACATTTAAATAAGAAGGTATATGCAAAAGTGATTAAAGGCAGAACTCATATACAATGGAAAGCAGATTATTACAAATTCATTCTTCTGTTTGTAGAGCATTGCTATGTGCAAAAACTCAGTTATGGGTTTTTTAAGAGTTTGGGAGCCATGTAGTCTTCTAAAAAGAATGCAATCAACATTTTATCAGAACATGCTGAATACAGCTTGCTAGCTCAGATATACTCAATTTCAAGCAAAGTTACCTGGTACTTAACTGTGCCACAATGGCTTCCCCATACTCATAGCACTATGTAAGACGTAAAGCCACAACAAATTGGTGATAAGGATGAGATACTAATCTGGGATAAAGTGAAACAGAAAACAACTGCAGAATTTAACTACAGTGGCATTAAGGCTACATGCTGTAACACTAAGACTGTGGAAACAGAAGCGGCTGGGGGAGCATTGAAAATGCTGGATGTTTGGCAGAAATTAATTTGCCTAACAGTTAAGTGAGGATCAGAACATCTAATCCAAGTGACCGGATTAGTATAGGCTGCAATAAGAACTCTGAGAAAGAGATAATAGTTTTATCAAATGTATTTAAAACCTTGGATTCCTAGTGCCTGGAAACACTCATTTCTGAAAATACTAAGAAAAAGACGAAGAAATACTACCTCAAGCCGCAGGTGAATGTAGAATATTTTTGCTTTTACACAGTGTAAAAGAAGATTCTAATTCCTTTGGACACAAAAATTAGCTTGGAGCATACATAAACATCTGTCTCTAGAAAATGTTTAATGATGTTTTTTAGTTGTTTCCCTGACAGTTCCCATTAAAACTGCAAAATATTGGGGCATATACAGAAAGTACACAGATAAAAGCAAAATAAAAAGCACAAAACATTAAACAGCAAAGAATTTCTATTCATTGGTTTACAAATCATAACACAAAGCTGACCAACAGAGTAGACTATACAGCTGCATATTATTAAGATACATATCGTTCTATCATCTAGCCACTAAGTTAATTTTAGCTTTTGAATGTTTTTTGATAGAAAAAAAACAGAATTAGAGTGTTTCATTTTTTTCTATAACTTTACAATATAGTTTATATAAAGGCTAAAGTTGCAGAAAATGACAGTGCTTCTAAAAGTATACATATGTAAAATACCTGCTAAACAGGATATTGTTAAAATGAAGTAACATAACAGCAAATGATGAATGTCATTCCGTATTTTAAATTATGATGATAGGTATGTCACTAGTACAAAAGGCTGAGCGATTCAATTGCACTGGAGATCCTTAGGATGGGTGCAGGTTTTTAAAACAGTAGTTAACACCAGCCTAAAACAAGACATCTAAATATTGGACAGTTGATGACTTCCAGATTATGACTGTAGTAAAGACCAATCCTTGGTGCTACTGGAGGAAAGCATCATCAAATCATTGCCCAACCCTGGATGACGAATTCAGAGGATGTTCTTATATGTGACTGTTATTTTTGTTACAGAGAAATACGGAATGCACAGCAATGGGAAAACAGCAGTGAAAAATACCCACTATCTACTACATAAATTGCTTCATTAAAATCAAACATGCAATTCTACCCATTGTCAGCTTGCAACAGTATTAATTTCTGTTGGCTTTATATAAGTAAGTCCAGCAGGACTCTTTCAAGAGCAAGCTGTATTTCGTGTGTGCTATTCACTACCGTTAAAAACCCTCTGAAGGGGCTGGTTGATTCTTCCTGAATTTTAGAAGAGTTCACATTTCTGTACTAACTTCTCTTAAAAAAAAAATGCCTCTCAACATGTTGTTTATGTTCTTCTGCCCCTCTTCAGCACAGCTTTTAGGAACCCAGTGAGATGTGAACCCTGTGGCAAGACTTGAGCCTGCATTCAACGGGAAGACATGCCATTCTTTCTCAAAACCTGCTGGTTTTTTTCAGTGTTTCTAACACCATTGGAGCCCTTTCCTGACTGGTAGCAATTCCATTTATTATATCCGAGTTAAAGTAATTGTAGGACACTTCATTTATGAAGTAGCTGTTCCTGACACGTTTCAAAGTGCATTGCCACCGTGCATTATGTACTGTGCCTTCAATACTAGATACCAACGTGTTTACTGACATGTATGTCAAGCCCTCAGAATATCAAACATCTTCTGGATTGCCATATTTTACTCAGTCGGGCACAAACAAAGGGATATTGCTCCAAATTATTCCCTAAATTCTTGGAATGTAAAAACAAACCAATTTTTGTCAAAATGGTAGGGGAAAAAAACTCATTCTCTGGAATACCACAGGGGCTGCGGGTGAGCGCCACAAAATGGCGGTGCGGAAGAAGGGGAGGGAGTCCGCCGGGCGGAGGGGGGTCACGGACCGGGGCTGTAAGGTGGGACCTCTGCATCTCGAGTGCCATCAGCACTGTGAAAATAACCCAGAACGTGGTGTCCCTGTACCGGCTAGGGCGCTGCCGGAAGGGGAAGGGCGAGGAGAGCCAAGACAGCCGTCCAGGCCATCACTCAAGGCCGTCAGGCGGAGGGGGCCGCAGCATGGCTACCGCCCCGCCGTCCGCAGGGGAGCAGGGGCTGCGCAGAGCCACCGCCAACCTACCCCGGGAGGAGCCCGCACTGAGGGTGCAGGGCCCGGCTCAGCCCAGCGGGGCCGGCACCGCTTCGCCGCCCTCCCTCACCGCCAGCCGCACCCCGCCGCAAAGAGGCGGGAAAACGTCCGTGCTGCTGTCGCGGGCCTGGGCAGGCGGCTGGAGGGTGCGAGCCCTGCCGGAGCCTGCGGAGCGGGCAGCTCAGCCCCTCCGCCCCTGCTGTCACCTCCCCGCCGCCGCCCCGCCGCGCTCCTTGCCGCGGTGGAAGCTGACAGCTGTCGGGCTCTCCGCTGTGAACACTGGAGCCCTTTCACCTGCGGGGAGAAGGGGCTGAGGCCATATTGCGAGCTGGTCAACGCGCAGCGCCCGGCGGGGACAGAGCTCCCCCTCGGGGGCACATCAGGGGGATGCGTGTACCCCCAGGAAACACCCGTTTGCCTTATCAGTGCGAGGTGTAAAGGGGAAAGATCAACGTTCCCGAGGGAGTCGGGGCGGCCCGCGGCCCGGTGGTGGGTGAAAAGCGATGAGGATGCTCCATCTGCCGGGGAGAGCGCGCAGGTGGGGAGGGAGGGGCAACGGCGCTGGAGCGGGGCTGCTCTTGAAGACACGCACACACCGGGTAGCGCTAAGAGGCTGCAGCGAGTAACCTCCTTTATCCACCCCCCGAGTCCCACGCGTATTCCTGACCCAGCTGGGGGGGGGGGGGGGGGGGGGGGGGGGGGGGGCAGGTTCGCATAAAGCATCCTTCCCTCCGTACCTCATGTCCGAAGGTGCGGCCCAGCCTTCCAACAGTTTAAAAAGTTATCACATATCACGTCCTGGAACAATGCTTCCCACTGAAGAAAATGCTGGTGAATGTTACCAGCTCCAGTGAGCACGGCAGCCTTGCCACTCGCCTCAGCCCAACTTGCGCTAACAAAACTGTGTGCTTTTATTTATTGAGGTCCAGCATTACAAGGCAAACGGCGTTGTTTTTCCCTTCCTAGTGAGATTACTAAAACAGAAGATGGATTTAAGTCAATAAGCAAAGAATAACGTATGGGGTGGGTCACAAGGTTGAGGGGAAAAAAGACATCAGCTTGGCTGATGGAAGAATGAAGGATGGGGAAAATAGAAGCAGGATGGAAGAGACAAACGGAGTATTTTTGCCCCCCGCAGCGCGGGTACTGGTCAGATGCGATGTTGCGTTCAGAAGAGTCAGTTGAACCATCAAGAAATGCAGCTTCAAAGAGAAAGAGATGACCTACCTCGCTTCAGAAGAGATGAAGGAGGGGAAAGAAAAGAAAGAGAAAGAGAAGTGGAAACCTTCAGGTTCTTTGGAAGCCACTCACCGGAGGCCTCTGCTCCTGGCACACCAGCAAGCCTCTGTCCTTCCCGAGAACATCTCCGGGCAGGAGCCTGTCCCTGCCCAGTTCCTCAGGGACACTGTTATTCCTAAGTGCCCCTGGGCAATTGCTGCTTTGCAATCCCCAAATCATTAAATAAAACCCAAGGAGAAATCGCTCCAAAGCTTTGTCCTGCCTTAAGCAATTCTCTTAAAGACACCGCCCTCCCACCAAAACAAACAGACAAACAGACTTCTAGAAATATGAACTTAATAGCCGAATAGCAGGTAACAATTATTTGCATAACCGGCGTCCCTGTAATTTAAGCAGTGGTGCCAAGGGAGGCTGAGGTTCCCACAGACCGAGGGACCCGAGCTCACCCGGAAGGCTGTCAGTCATTTCAACAGGCTTTGGATAAAGCCGGCGGGGACTTCCCGATTAATTCCCCCTAAGGACTGCGAGGAAGTGCTCCCCAGTGGGGCCTTTCAGGGCCTAGGAGCTCATTTAGCCCATCTATTTATTACAAGGACTCCCGACTTGAGGTTATCGTCCTGCACCCACCAAAAAGTGGTTTCTGAAGCTGCAGAAAGGAGGTCTTTGTGTCCAGTTCCACACTGTTTTGCCTTGCTTCTGAATAGGATTCCTAAAAAAAAAGGAAGTAAAAAATCCAAACACAAAAAACTAAGTCGTAAGCAACTACTTCCCGGCAAGCGGGAAGGACTCTTTCTAGTATCATCTCTGGTAATTCATCAGTGATGAATGGGTTGTGTACCTCTGAAGAGATACTGTCGGTTCAGGACACAGAAAGGGCTCCCGAGCCGGCTCCTTGCCGCTGCAGAGCCCCAGGTCGCTACTGGCAGCCCCGACGGCATCGCAGTTTCTGCGTGTAAGGTGGTGGATGATTCCCCATCTTCATGCGGCTGCTCTGGTATAACCCTGCTCCTTGGAACAGCAGTATGGCTGCCGGAGACCAGGCAGATGCCCACCCTCAGTCATGGCTCCAGTCCTGTTTCCAAGCCCAAGCCGTGACAGGGATCTGGACCAGGAACTGCACTGGCCTGGCCGTGATGCTGCGAATTTCCACAGCGCATCCAAACTGCAGAGTAGATCCCTCACGAGAAAAGAGGGACCCCAGTTCCCCAGTAGTCTTCACCTATACGGAGCAGCCTTCACTGTAATTAAGTTTTTATGAGTTTTCATATACTTTGTTATTCTGTCATCAAATATGCCAGCCATGGTCTGACACCTCATCTCATAGGTAATCTAAATAATACCCCGAAGGACAAAGATTTAATGAGTACATGGTCTGAGAGTGGACGTTCGATGAACATCTATGTTGGTCCAGCAGCGTTTTTAGCATCTTCGATGCTTTCGACAGTTATCAAGTTATTCAAGTGAGGATCCAGCTTGCACCCTTTCCCTAAATTAAGGAGATTACAGCTTTAAACATAAGTATTTATAGGAAGAAATTAAGTGATTGATAGCTGCTATTTCAATAATTATGGCACTCTTAAAAATAAAAGGGCAAGGACTTGAAGCACGTTGAAACATGGGCCGTTTCCCTATTAAGCATCACCCGGAGCTCGAGGTACCTCCCTCCGCCAAAGCTCCGGGATGGCTGAGTGGAGAACGCTCCGCAAAAGCCCGGAGCGAAATATAGCGAGTGATTCCCCAGGTACCCGCCCGAGGGGCTACCTGTACCTCGTCCTTGCCAGCAGCGCTGCCGGCTCGGCTAGCAGCACTCCAGGAGCTCCCACCTCTCTGGCAATCCTGCCGAGACCTCTAGAGTGGGGCTTCTCCTTCCCAGTGCTGTTTTTTTAACGAATATCGAAGGTATAAAAAATGTATCGCACCTTTGCTGCATTTGGAAACTCCGTCTGGATAAGTAATCCCCAGGGACTGAGATTCTCGGTACCAGAACAGCTGCTAGCTGCTGATATAAAGTTGTATTGATATGTTGCTCAGCATATTTTAGCTTTAAGGCTCTGTCCGTAGACCAGAGTAGACACTGTTTCGATGCAAGTCTTCGGGATGGTGTGGATTGCTGGCAGTATTTGTGATATTTTTATTTTTGTTTTTAATGTGCAGTTTTATTCCCTGTTCTCCTGTGGGTTCATCTCTGCAGGGTTCTACATCTCTGCTCCTCATGCTACCTGTTGCAAGGGTCAGCGTCGTGACCTGAATTAAGGTAGCTACCACTGCCGGCTGTTAATGTCACGAGTAGTGTCCCTGTTATATGGGGCATGGGGAAGAAGAAAAAGGTGGGAAAAGGCAGAGGCGAAGCGGACACGACCGATCGCTCCCAGGCTCGCAGGCAGCTCTAATGAGACACGGGGCTGAGCCGGGACGCCTCAGGACCCCGGCCTTTCCCGGGAGCCCCTCCCGGACGCGATACCGAGTCCCGCGGGGGTGGGCGTTTCGCTCCAGTCGCAGCTGGGGGCAAAGCCCGGCCCGGCGGTAAACCGGGGGGAAACCTGTCGGGGTCCCTGCCACTGATGAAACTCCCGAAGAGGTGGAAAAGGGACAGAGAAGGGGGGGGGGGGTTGGAGCTGACGTCTCTCGGCATTGGTAGCACAGAACCGCCAGGTCCTTCCCCAGCGAGGGACAAGCGCGTCCCCGCTGGGCTGTGCCACTTCCCAAACACAGAGCCAGGCGTTCACAGCTGGAGAGGGTGCAGAGCTGCTGGGGCTGGGCTCATATTCCCGTAAGGGTCACCCTTTAAATGCTTAACACTGGGTTCCAAGGTCCATTGTGGTGTTGCCTTTTCTTTTTTGTTCCTCTCTCCTCCCAGCAGAGATTCCAGCATCTCCCCATCCGGGCCGGTTTCTGGGGAACAAAGCCTGGGGACCTGGGGGAAAGCCAGCCCCTCACCCCTGCGAGGTGCTCTTGCTGCTCCTAATGAGGATTCATTTCTTTAGCCTACAGTCCTGGCTTTCATTATGGAGCCTGTCTCGGTCCGTTAATGGTCATTAGGCTGCAGCCCAGTAACTCCCCTTCCAGATCATGTGCATGCTAAAAAAAAAAAAAAAAAAAAAAAAAAAAAGAATAATAAAAAATGTCTTTAGTGATATCAGTCATCGTCTCCATCATCATCATCTGGCCTGTCTAAATTAACTACCCATTAATACAAACATTCCACCCTTCCACCTCTCTCGAAGCAGAGGTTTTTCTCCACCAGTCCCAGTTCTGAATGCTTTGCGAGTTCTGGGGGGCTAGTACCTTGCCTGTCCTGGGCTCTCCGTCTTTATTCCCTCTGGCTCAAATCGAGGAGGTCTGGGGAGGTTATTTCTTTCCGAAAATGTTATGTGGGATCTTTCACTGAGCTTTGCTCTGGTAGAGAGGAGAGGGATGCGGAGGAAAGGGACTGCAATATATACAGTTGCTATTTTCCTTTTCTCTGATATTTTTTTCCTCCCCCCTTTTTCCCCTAAGCAGATCGGCAAATCAAACCTGGGTCTGTAAAGTGAAGCCGAAGAGTCTCCCCTTCTGTATTTTAACTTTTTGTGGAGTGTCTCTGAGCTCGTGGGTTTTGTGTGTGCTTTTATGTCTCCTCAGCTCTGTCGGATTTTATGAAAATGAGCAGTATTGAAAGCTTTTCCATCCCGCTAGCTGTGAGCCTCACATAAATGATGTAAATGGCTCGAAGGGTTTTTTTCAAGTGAACTGTGTAGATCTGTGAAAATAATATCAGGGTTTTCCGTCAGAATGAGCTTAGCACTGTACTGAGGCATACCATAATCTGACCCGACACCTCCGACCATCTGCGCTATCTATCTGCCTTCTGATTTACCAAATCTTCACAAGCAAAAGACAAATTGTACTTGATACTAAAGAAAAGACGCCGAGCCCCAGTCCAGCTCCATTTCTGCGGAGAAATAATTGGAGAAAATGTAAATCTGTTTAATTTCGGTCTGTGGGCAACTAGCAAAGGAGCTTTCCTGAAGAAGGGAAAAAAGGAAAAAAAAATAAAACGAGAAAAAAATAAAGAAAAGGGGGAAAAAAGGAACGAGGACAATAGCAAGATATCAAATTAAGAAAGGATTTCTTTGACAAGTGTTCTAGAAAATATGCATTGCAAAGAGCAGGAGAGAGAACATATTGAGCTTAATTCAAAATATATGCTGCCTTTTGGAGCATGGTCCATAATGTTGTCAGGAATGAACTGCCACCGAGCAGCTAGATGTAGAATAAAAAGTGATTGCCGTCTTGATTTCCCCCCTTCCCTCCAGAAAACAGCTCGTACCCTCACCGCTCAGAAAGCGATTTCATCCGCGGAGCTATCGGCCGGGGCTTGCCCCTCTCCTCCGAAGGGGCGGATCGGGAAAAATCCGCGGGGAATGATTACTACGAGGTGATCAATATTTCAAAAGATTCCTGAAATCTGCTTTAAGTTGCTGTCTGACCTACAAATGACTTCTCACTCCCCGCAACTATTCTCGGCGTCTACTCAGGACCATTCAGCCGAAAACAATAAGGTTTTAAATGTTAAGATATATGTATAGTTATATAAAGCTTTAGTTGAACGGAGAAGGGCACTGGGCTCTTTGCAGATAATTTCTCGTCCTAACAGAGACGGACAGTCACCAACAAGGGGAACAGGGAAAGGGGAGAGTTTTTCCTAAATCTTGGCTCTTCCTGCGGTCCTCCCGCTGCACTGATTGTCACCGACACCCTCAGCACCGACACTGTCACTGTTGTGCAGTCGGGTTTTTATCTGGTTTCTCAGCTCTGCCTAATGCCCGTCTCCAGCCCGCGGTCCTCAGAGCTGTGTGCGTACAGCCCCCGGCCAGAGCCCACAGCTTTCCTGTGGAGAGTGCAGGGGGTACCGGCCACTCCATCGGGGGGACCTCTCCCTCCAACTTCCTGGCAGCTAACAGCAGCCGGTGTCCCACTTCCCTTGCTCTGGCGGTGGCCCCGGGGGAGCGGAACGGGACAGGACGGGCTCCCAGGGAAGCGGGCGGGGAGCGGGCGGGGAGGCGCCGGCGAAGGCGGCGCGGGGACTTCCGCCGTGATTGGCAGCGGCTGACAGTGAGTGGCAGCCCCGCCATGGAAACCCGGGAGCCAATCTGCAGAGCCCGGCAGCAAATCAGGCGCTCCCGCAGCAGCGCGGCGGCAGCGCGGAGCCGGCTTGTGCCTTTTCTGGTTCCCTTTTTTTTATTATCCTGTCCTTTTTTTTCTCTCTCTTCCTTTTTCTCCGCTCCCTCCCTCCCCTCCCGCCCGCCCTCCCCCCGCTCCATCCTCCTCTGCCTCGCCCCTGCCCACCGCCCCCAGTCGCTGGAGCCGCCGAGCGCTCCCCATCGTCTCTCCGTCCTCTTCCGTCCTTCCCGCGGCAACTCCGCCAGCGCCGGAGGAGGCAGAAGCGGAGGGAGGGGCGGGCGCCGGGGCCGCTGCCCGCTTCCCTGTGCGGGCATCGCCGGGGGAGCGCGGAGCGCGGAGCGGAGCCCGGCGCCGCCTCCATGTTCCAGCTGCCCATCCTCAATTTCAGCCCGCAGCAGGTGGCCGGGGTCTGCGAGACCCTGGAGGAGAGTGGGGACATAGAGCGCCTGGGGCGCTTCCTCTGGTCCCTGCCCGTGGCCCCTGCGGCCTGCGAGGCCCTCAACAAGAACGAGTCGGTGCTGAGAGCCCGGGCCATAGTGGCCTTTCACACGGGGAACTACCGGGAGCTCTACCACATCCTGGAGAACCACAAGTTCACCAAGGAGTCTCACGCCAAACTGCAAGCGCTCTGGCTGGAAGCGCATTATCAGGAGGCGGAGAAGCTGCGGGGCCGACCCCTGGGGCCAGTGGACAAGTACCGGGTGAGAAAGAAGTTCCCTCTGCCCCGCACCATCTGGGACGGCGAGCAGAAGACACATTGTTTCAAGGAGCGGACGAGGCATTTGCTGCGGGAGTGGTACCTGCAGGACCCTTATCCCAACCCCAGCAAAAAGCGGGAACTGGCTCAGGCCACGGGACTTACCCCCACGCAAGTGGGCAACTGGTTCAAAAACCGCAGGCAAAGGGACAGGGCGGCAGCCGCTAAGAACAGGTAAGGTGCTGCCGTCCCGCCGGGGCACAGACCACCCTCCACCCAGGGAGACTTCTCTCGAAGGGCCCGAGGGCACAGTGCGATGCGTGGGGACGGGAAAACGACCCCGGGAAGTTTCTCCCCGGGAAATGCAGCGGGAGATAACGTAGGAACAACGGGAAAACCCGACGGCTTTTTATCTATTTATTTATTTCTAATAGGGGGTTCCCCTTGGCCGCTCGCTGGGAGCGGGACATGGGCCCTCCCGGCTGGCGGAGCTGCAATGAGCCCGCAGGACCCGCCGGCAGACGGGCCGCGTTTACCGGCCGAGCGGAGAGAAACCCCCCTTCTAAGTTTTGTTTGGATATATAGAAACCTATTTCATATATGTCCAGCCGGAGCAGAGCCAGCAACGCTCCTTTCGGGCCCTGCTCGTTTGCAGGGAGCCGCCTTGACCTAAACCCTGCCGGAGCCACCCGGGATCGTTTCTCGGAATATTTTTCTTATTTCTCTTCTCTCTCCCATTCTTCCTTCCTTCCTCCCTTTCTCTCTTCCTCCCTTTCTCCCTTCCTCTCTTTCTTTCTCTTTCTTCCTTTTTTTCTTTCTTTCTCTTTTTTTCTTTCTTTCTCTTTTTTTCTTTCTTTCTTTCTTTCTTTCTTTCTTTCTTTCTTTCTTTCTTTCTTTCTTTCTTTTTCTTTATTTCTTTTTTTCTCTCTCTCTCTTTTCTTTCTCTCTCTCTTTCTCTCTTTTATTTCTTTCTCTTTTCTTTCTCTTTCTTTCTCTTTCTTTCTCTCTTTCTTTTCTTTCTTTCTTTCTTTCTTTCTCTTCTTTCTTTTCTTCCTTCCTTCCTTCCTTCCTTCCTTCCTTCCTTCCTTCCTTCCTTCCTTCCTTCCTTCCTTCCTTCCTTCCTTCCTTCCTTCCTTCCTTCCTTCCTTCCTTCTCTTTCTCTCTTTCTCTCTTTCTCTCTTTCTCTCTTTCTCTCTTTTGTCCTTCTTTTCCTTCATCTTAAAGAAAATCGCGGTGTTACCCCTACACAAACAGATGCCCCGGGAAATGGGGAAAGGGGTCCAGTCCCCCGTTATCCCCACTCCAGCAACCCGGGTGCGGGTTGTCCCCACTTGTCAGCCTTCAGCCCTGCTGAGCGCAGACGGGCGGCCATACATCGGAGAAATGGGTGCTGTCACCCGCAGCCAGTTTCCGTGGGCTGAGAGGGAAGATGTCAGGCCTGCTGGAGGGGCCCCGCCGCCCGGGAGATGCTGCAGGGAATTACAGGGCCCTTGGATGAGGTCCAGTTTTGTGGGACAGGCTGCGCAGGGACACACGTTCACAGAGACAACCGCCTCGGGGTGTGTAGGCCGAGAAGCAGGGCTGGCCCTGGGGTGGGCATCCAGTTCTTTGGGCAGAGCCTCCAGACCGATAGGACCAACTGGTGTGAACTGGAGGTGGGGGCAGCGGCGCGGTGGGGGGGGTGGTCGGGAGAGCCCCGGCGGCAAGACGGTGGGCTGCAGCCGGTCATAGGGCACGGGGCCTGGCGGTGATGCTGTGTGTGCCGCTTCCTTGCAGGCTGCAGCAGCAAGTCCTAACGCAGGGCTCGGTGCGCTCGCTGCAAGCGGAGGAGGAAAGCGGCGGGGAAGCGGGGGGCGCAGCCTCCAGCCCCGCAGCCAGTCTCTCCAGCAAGGCGGCCACCTCCGCCATCTCCATCACATCCAGCGACAGTGAATGTGACATCTGACCCACCGCCACGGCAAACTGCGGGCTGCGGGGGGGGGGGGGGGGGGCAGCTAAGCGGTTCCTCTCGACACGACCGGGGCAGCCGTGCTCACCATCACCCGGCCGCGATGGCCAAAGCCGGGTTAGGGGGCGCTCCCCGGGTACAGGCCGCCAGCCCGCGCCCCCTTCCTGGCCCGCAACAGACTGCATCAAAAAACGTGGTAAAAATCATTGTCGCCTTTATTTCTAAGGATTTGCAGAGTTGATGCCTAAAAAACCCCAAAATAATAGAGAGAGAGGGAAATAAATAAAAAGCCCAGAAAAAAAACAACCCACACAACAAAAAAAAAACAACAACAAAAATCCCCGAATACCAAGTTGTAAAATGTCTGAGCGTTGCTCTTATTCCGCGGGGGTGTTTCATGTTGAAAAGACACTGTTGTTTTGGTTGGGTTTCGCTTTACTTTAAATGACGTTAAATTTGGAGGGGGTTTTATATAAATATATAATATGTTTATTTACTTATTTAAGGGATTGCTATGGTAGATTTTTTTCTATTATTATTATTAATTATTATTATTTTTTGCTTGTTCTCTGTGTGCACAGGTGACTTGTAGAGCATGTGCAGGACGAAACTGTATGAAGCAGCCTAAACCCATAATAAAATATTTGATGAACGACCCTCGCATCTGCTTTGAAATGACGGTGTCAGTCTCAAGCCTGACAGGTTACGCAGAGCACATCTCCGAGGTCACGGAGATTTCAGCATCAGCTCGGCAGCAACCGAAATAGCCGGGTCCCCGTACCGGTGTGATGTCTTTGCAGGGCAGGGAGCAGGGGAGGCGGGATACGGCCAGAGGAGCGGGGCCCTGGCTGTCGGAGGATCGGGGAGATCGGGGAAGAGAAGGAGAAGGCATCGCAGCAGGTTCTTCTCTCCCAGAGGCCGAGCTTTTGGGGATTATCGTCTGCGAATTTTTGGACAGGGACGAGGGAAAAGGAAGGCAGGGAAAAAAAAGGGGGGGGGGAGGGGGCGAATGGCTGGGCGCATCCCATCTGGAAAAAACAAGCTTCCTCCCTCACCTGGCAAATGCATGGAAAAGATACGGAATTAACAGCCCTCCATGCCTCGCAAGGGCAACATCGGGGGCGAAATAACCCCAAATCCCAGCTCCTACTATGTGCCCGGGGCTGTGCCCACCACTCCCCTGCATCGCTTTGTTTGACGGCGGTTTTCCTGGAGGGCACCAAAAGCCAGGTCTGAGGAGCGTGCTAAGCTTTTTCCCCGCAGCAGAAGGATTTTATATTATACAGTTTGACGTTGATCTTTAAATCGCCTGAGCTGTGCTTTTTTTGTCTGCTCGGTCTCATCGTGTTTACTTCCCTGGCCTCCGAGAGATGCCTCGCCGGTAAGCTGATTGCTCGGCTCGGTTTTTTCGGGAGGAGAAGCCGGGCAGAGCAGTGCCCCAGCTCCCCTGGAACGGCACAGGGGCCATTTCAGCTCCGTGATGAATTGATTCGGTCGTGCTGCCTTTTCTCGGGAGGTGCATTCCCGTCTCAGCAGTGGCATTTTCCCCTGTTTGCATTTAGAGCCTGACAGGCGTTGGCATCGCTGGTGTCTAAATCTGCATTTCATCCCCGATGAATGTGCCTTGATTTTCCTCACTGACAAGGACGGGACAGGTAGCAGCTATTTATTACCTGTCTTCTAAGTCCGTTTACAGGCAACGGGGTGTAATTAATTCAGGATGTCGGAAGAGGCAAATAAGCCGCATTTTGCGAGTGCGGGAAGTGGGGGCAGTGCGGGGGGTTCTAACTCCATTTTGGGAGGAACCCACCTGCGGAAGGGCCGAAGCGCACCTTGCACCCCAATCCTGTACCAGAGCTCTGCTCCAGGTTTGTTGCTGCTTAAACCCCAGCAGATTTTTTTCCCGACAGAGCCAGGCAAGGGTAATCAGGCTTTGCTGCTCAAACCTCAAACGAGGTCGGGGTTTGTCTTGGTTTGGGAACAGCGCTTTTCACCTTCGAGGGGGAGTTGGGAAATAAAACAGTTTGTGTCCTCAAAACGGAATCTCCTGAAATAAACCGTGTTCTTCCTTTTCTTCCCCGGGAATCGGTGGAGCGGATTGCCATTTCTGCACTGGCTCCTGCGGGCATAGCAGCGCTTACTGCTGGGGATTAAAGCTCTCGAAAAGACGTATAAAGAGGTGGAGAATTATATTAATATGTTCGCTCAGCCTCTCATAACGTGAAATTTCTTTCTAACTAAAAAAAAAAAAAAAAAAACACAAAAAAAACAAAACAAACAACAAAAAACGGAAAACAAATAGAATACCCACCCAAGAAACAAACACCTCCTCCCCACCCCACCCCCCGCACAGCCACAACAACAACAACAAAAAACGCAAACAAAAAAAAAACCGGAATTTGGACAACATATATTATTAATATTATGTATTTCGACAAAGGGTTTGAGGGGTATAACGGGTGCTGGGGGGCGAGTGGGCTGGGGGGGGGACACAGCACAAATCAACCCTTTGGGACAGAGACGAGTGGAGCTCTGAGCCACGCTGAAAGGAGCAGTCCCGGATCCCTTCTTGCTGCTGTGGGAGGATGAAGAGGACTGAGCATCTCCCAGCCCCGCTAACTCACAGGGGCCGCGCCGGCCGCCTTCGTTTGTACTGGTAAAACCCACGGAAGAACCCCGCTTCTCTCCCCTCTTTCTCCCCCTCCTCTTTATTTTTTTTTTCCTTCTGCCTTTTCCCTTCTCGCATTGAATGGGAATGCCTTTTCCCTGGCATTTTCAGCATTTTTATTTTTTCCCAAAGATCAGCCCAAGTCATCGCTCTCCCCAGTCTTCGGCTGTTTTAAAAATAATAACAATTATAATCGAGAAAGGGGTGGGGACCTTGTATTTACATTAAACAAAACGCTCAGAAAAGGGTCTCTAAAAAGTCTGCCTTGACCCTTCTCTCTCTATCAAAAGTGAAGTGAATGGGGAGGGTAGATAAGAGAAACAGCTTTTCCTCTCTTCAGCCTGGGGGGGGTGGGAAGGGGAGGAGGAGGAGAAATGTTTGAATATTTCCGTTTCTTTTGAGAAGTGGGGCAGCCCCGGGCAGGGCTGAATGGGAAAGTCTTGTAAGAGGGCTGGGAGGCTGTCAAACTGCTCAGGGTAATCATTGCTAATGAAGGGGTCTCCAGGCCTCCCTGGGACAAAGGATGCTTACGAGTGCTTGCCTGGGCTGAATAGCTAATAAGTTTGCAAGGGGAAAAAATGAGTGCGCTGTCCGCAAATTGATTTTGCAAGAGAGAAGAAAAAAAATAAAGGAAAGCAAAAGGCTCGCAGGTTGGGCGAAGCCTGGCCCCGGTGCAGCTGGGGACAGAAGACCCACTTATCCGGGACGCATTGTCCCAACCCAGGCACTGCAGAGGAGGGCTGCTGCTGTTTGAGGTACAAATCAGTGTGGAAGGAGGACTGGGGGATGCAGGAGCCTTGGAAAAGCCACACTGGCCTTTCCAGGCTGGGAGCCCTGCCCCAGCTGCTGCTTAGCACACATGGGTGCTCCTGCCCCAGTCTTTGCGCTCCAGTTTGCACAAGCCTTGAAGAGCACTCATCGCAGCCCCATCCCTCAGCCCAATCCCACAGAAGGGAGCAACTGTGCCCTATTTGTTCTGCCACCACCTTTTGCCCCTCGTCCAACTACAGCATTTTTTTTGCAGACAGAAAAAGCGGTGGGTGTGTGAAAGCTATAGAGTATTTTGCCACTGCCAGCACCCTCTTTGGCTGGTAGGGCTCCTTTACAAAGGGTCTGCTTTGACTTGCTGGCCTGGGAGCTGGGTGGTATGAGAGGTTAGAAAGGAGACTGTGTTTTCTGGGAGGTGTGGGTTCATTGGGAAGTGCCCTTGTGTGACAAGAAAACCGTGTACTTCATAGCTGGGGAAGCATGAAAGCAGGCTGCATTTTGGACCTTTCACGCATCCAATTAAAGGCTTGGGAGGATCAAATTCTATCGCAGATCCAGTTACCCCTGGCCAATGCAGGGGCAGTACCCTGAGAGAGCACGTAATACTCCCCAGCGATGTCTGTACCTGTTGGGCACTGACTTTATTACATTTGTGTTATTTCTTTCTTTTCCAGAAGATACAAATGTGTTTGCTGGAGGGGAGGTTGGAGGTGTGGGAAGCCAAAGGGAAAGGGTGCTGTGTGATGCAGAAATTGACAGATTTTGAGTTGTCCCCTCCCCAGGGCCACCCAGCAGCCCCAGCACCAACAATAGAGCCCAAACCCTGGGCTGACCTTGGTGTGCTCCCAAATGGAGGGGGCCTGGAAGGTGAGACCTATCTGGGAATCAAGGGAAGGAATATGTCATCTTCAATGCCCTGAGGGATACAACACTTCGCACTCTCTCAGCATTTATTCTCTGCACTGGAGTGACAGATAAAGCCCTTGGATTTCTGTTCCCTTCTATTTCAGGACAGGCTGTAAGACCTCCAACAAAAGGCCAGGAAATGGCTTCTCTTCCTTCATCATTTGCAATGGTCAGTCCAAGCCCTCCCAAAATGCAGAATTCTCTAAAAAGCCCATTGTAACCCTGCTGTCTTCTGGTCTGTGACATGGGCCTCTCTGGTACACATCTTCCACTACAATAAATGTGGCTTGGAGGGAAGTTTACATCTTCAAACCTTATAAAAGCAAAGTGGGTTCACATATTTGTTCCTTTTGCCTCCTCACAGAGGTTGGGGAGAGGCACTGTTGCCCCAGAACCCTCTGCACTTAGTTGTCTCCTTACACGTAGCAGAGCTGGTGCTACTCCATCCCAGGAGTGGCATGCCTGGGGCACCAGCCCTCACCACCACTTCCATTGTTTTGGTCCCAAAAAGCCTAAAAATGGTGCAAATCACTCAGTGCTGTCCCCTCCCAGGCTCTTCTTAAACTGCATAACCCAAGGAGCTTTTCTTGCATCTTGGGATTGACCCATAGTGCTGAGCTAAACCCACCTCTGTGGCCTTCCCCACTCTGACCCAAACACATGGCACATGTGGGGTGGGATCTGTGTCCTCCACAGGAAAAAGTGTTCCCTCTACAGCAATGCCCAAGGAGGTGTTTGGTGGAACCTCCAGGACTTCTTCCCCACTGTGCCTATCCCAAGCCAAGATGGAGATGGTGTCAGAGAAATCTGGGAGCTTGCTATCCTCAGAATCTGGATTTGCAGCTCACCTTCAGGTAACCAGGACAGCCTTGTCAGCAGTGTGTCCAAATGGAGACCAGGTTCCAGCACAGACTCCTGACTGGAAAACTTCTGGCAGGATTTTAGCTCTTCATTGTCACAAGTAGAGATCTGTCATTGAGTAGGCAGTCACATTGCTATGTTTACACTATTAAATGCCATGTCCTGGCTCTCCTGCCTGCTGCTTTGCAGGCCCCTCACCCTTCAAATAGAATGGTTGTGTCCATACTGCTGATGGGAAAGGCTCTGCACCCTGTATTAACTATTGAGCTGTTCTCAAGGACCATGCAGGGCAGCTCTGCCTGGCCTGAGGTAGCCCTGTGCCAGGGACTCTTCTAATGTTTTAATAGGCTAAGTGATGAACCTTAGTGCCGTCATACGTTTTAATGCACAGATGCAACTGGACTAAATCACCTGGGACATCCCAAACAGACTAAAGGATTTAGACACATCTCTTAATTTCCATTTAAAGCTGCTCCTCTTGATTTTTATTTTTTTTATTTTTATTTTTTGGGGGAGGCGTGTTGTTAACAATCTGATACAAAGCAAAGATGTGAAAAGAGAGGTTCTCGTAATCTAGTGGTAGGAGCAGAACAGGAATATCCATTCATCCTGGGCAGCCATGCCTTATTTACACTACCCTCAGAAGTTCAATCCCTTAGAAAACTTCACACAAGCTGAATGCAGGTTTTGGAGGGCAGCCTCCAGGAGATACACACCCACTGCTGAGATCTGCATCCACATACACAGGTATTGATTAGCAGAACAAGCTCCTCAATTTTTATTCAATAACTCCATAGTAACCCACAATGACACACCATCTGGGGCTTCACTAGGACAAGTAGGAAGTTTTATTCTAGCACTACATTCTCTTTTTCAAGATAAGTTGATTTCAACAGAGAGCTCTACAGTGGGAGAGCAGGACATGATTTTTTTCAGCTGGAAGACTTTTGCTGTATTGAATGTTCTTTCAATAACTATTAGTGGCTCAATTTGGAACAAACAACACCCTATTCCTCCTAATTTCACTTATTGAAATATATGTGCTTTTTCAGAAGCAATTCTTGAAATTATTTCATACTGCATAGCTGTAATACAAGGTAGCCATAGATGGAATGACACCTTTTCTGGAACATCATTCCCCATTAAATGTGCGGAGAAGAAGACACAAATAGGGGTCCACAGGTCCAGTGTTTTTCAGGCACTTCAAAAAGCCACAAGGACATGCAACCATTCTTTAGGGAGAAAACTGCTGTGCCTTGCTGGGTAAAGCACCTTCTCATAAACGCCTCTATCAGGACACTTATATTGGAAACTGCTCTTCAGGCCAGGTTGTTTCTTAAGTCAATCTGAAGGTTTTATGGGTTGTTCTTCAGAATTACCTTGGTTTACAATCACTTTCTCATGTGCCTACTCCCATGCAGGTTGGCAGCTGATACCTGGAGCTGCTGTGGGGATGGAAGTCCCCAGAACTGATGTGAAGGAGATTGATGTCTGCAGGTTGCCAGCAGGGTCAGTGGGAGAGAGGAGTTCTCAGGCAGGTGACTTAGAGCACCTAATCCCACTCTAGTAGTAATCCAGCACAGTCTATCTGTCTCCGTTGCCCAGAGAGACAGTCCCACCCTCCTCCCTCTCCATTATTAGCAGTGAGAAGATCCAGGCAGTTTTAACCAAGATCAGTTCTCTAATCAAGTCCACCATCTGTGAAAGCTTGTCTCTGCCTCTTGACCGCAGAGATAGATGAGAGTCCCAAGGCCGAAGCTGAGTTTCTGTGAGTATTGTTCCCACTCAGTCGGTGATCCTTTTTATCCCCTGACATCCTCAAGCACTAAAGGAGCAGTGCTAACCAATTTGTGTGTTAAGCTTAAACTGCCGAAGTGTTTCCCAGCAGACTTGTTTGGCAGGTCACTGGTGGGTAAGAAGTACTTCAGAGTTTCAGTGGTGGGATGTCTCCTGGAGGAAACAGCTCTTGAAGCAATACTAAAATCATATTGGTACTTACGAGCATATAGTTTGTGGCCCCTTGGTGGACCTGCTCACTCATTTCATATTCTTGAAAGCTGGTTTTCACAGAAATATTTCATTTTGTTTCTATGCAATGTCAACAAACACTCCTATTACAGTATTTTAGTTGGTCTCTGCCACTTCTTTTGGCTTTGCTTCTGCTGGAAACTCACTGTTTCCAGGAGCTGAGTGGTCAACAGACTCATTTCTCTGTTCCAAAAACTCTTTGCTAAAGAGCTGAGCTGCAGGAGCTAAACCTAAAAACCTTTATGGGGGCATTCTTGGTGTGCATGGGACTTGGTGGATATGATTCTTCACCCTGGACCCTTGCAGCGTTAGGCCTTGCCTTTCACTCACCCTTCATCAACAACTGACTTTCAAGTATCTCATCTCAAAACTAAGTCTTTGTAGGACTAGGGCTTAAAACAGACGAAATATAAAAAAATAAGTTCTATAACGCAGCCTCAGAGTAAACTGAATGAGCTGCTCTGTCTGTGGCTTGTGTTTTTTAGAGACAAGTATTTGTTCTATTACTTATTGATGTTGCTAATTGCCATCTGAGGGTTTGAAGAGTAGTGGGAGCAGGCTGCATTGCTGGATATGGAGCCCTTCCAAGATAAATGAGCTCTGAGAAGTAAAGAATTTGCTGTGGCAGCCCTGAAATATGTGTTGCATTTTATAAAGGCATGAAGTGCTCTGCATCTTCTTGCAGAGAGGTGCTCAGTTATTCTATTTAGGAAGTTACAAAAAATAGCTGCTTTGTTTTAAAGTCCCCAGTTTTAAAATACTGGCCCAAGAACTCAGGTTTGGGGCATACTTGAAGGGAGGAAAAAAATCCATTTAAAAACATTTTTTTGAATGTCTTTGATTTTGGAAGATAAAATTTGAACATTTTGTCTCAATGTTTCCTGAATCAATGACAAAAGACTTCTCCCTTTCTCATGCCCCCACACATCACACATACATACACACATAAAGGGAGGAGAGGGAGGAGGATATGAGGGGCAGAGCTCTTAGTGTTCTATCTGAACTAAATGTCCATTAAGGAAATAAATGTGCTCAAATAAAAAAAAATAGAAAAAAAAAGAACCACAACATTGCATCCAGGTTAGGCATTTAATAGGTTATTTCTTTACAGGTGCAGTATACATCTTTTTATATAGTTGATATCCTTGTATTGGAGCATGAACATTAACCTCCTACAATTCACCTTGGTTTGCAAACTGTAAGAATCAATTCACGTAAGATGGATGTTCACAACTAGTTAGCTTTCTGCATTATCTCAGCTGGAGAGGTCACTAAAAATAGTTGTATAGCACTTTAAATTTTCAACAGGGAGACTTTATTATCGTTTAGATCCATCATCGTTACTTTACCTACATGGTTCTTTCAGCTGAAATAATGCACAGAGCTGGTAGTGGCTAAGTGTTTTCAGAGTTCATGCACTGATGAGCAGGACAGCTCGGACAATATCTGAATTGCTGGCAACAGCAAACTGAGCAAGCTGCATGGGCAGTGTAACACTGGTTCAGTAAATCCCCACTGCTTCAACAATTTAATCAAAAATGCCCTTAAAAAATGCCTGCACCACAGAAGCAGGACTGAGCTGTCACCATGTGCTACCTTGATCCTGCAAACCAGTACCTTCATGAATAGCAGTCCTCAGCCTTCTCCCTACTCCCACTAAAGTCAATAGGGTATTTGTGCCAAGAAGCTTGAGGGGCTATGGGGTCACATCCGCATTGTACAAGGCAAGGTGAGAGAAGAAAAGCTGTTCTTAGCAGTGCTGCAGCATAATTTTCATTCGTTACCTCTATTACTTTTAACAGTTTCCAGTGCTTTGTAAGGAATAAGTCACCTTGCCGAGGATCTCATGGCCTTCCAGGCATTAGAACTTGCTGTTCAGATGTCTCCTCTATATGTCACTGTACATATGTAGGTATGCATTTTGGCTGTTTGGGTTTGTTTGTGTTACCAGATGACTCAGTCATTATGAAGTTTCTAAGTTTCACCTTCCAAGTACACAGGGGTGAGAGCACAGTGCCTTGGCCTCGTGCCTTGCCTGAGCCGCTCACGTGGGATTGCTCATCTTGTTTGCACTTTTTGCATATATTTATTTACACAATGGAGGCAAGGCTAAGGGAAGATGTGAAATGCCTGGGAGCACCAGGAAGATATCAGGAGACACAAAGGGCAGCGAAGCAGACTAACTCCTCCATTACACTGCGAAGTGTGTGTAATTAATGAAATGCTTCTTTCATTTCTTCAGTAGAATGGTAGTAATTATTTACTGCATAAATAAACACTCTTTTCTTCAGAACTAAATACTGAGTTCTACATTGCATCCCACTGTTCATTCATGCCAGATCCAAACACATCTTAAGATTAGCAGACAGGTTCCTGTTGACTTCAGTGGCCATTAGATTGGGCTCTGCTACAACGATACAAAACTGCATTTTTCAGAAGGACATTAAAACTTTTGTAAAAAGCTGCACAACAGAAGCTAAGTGAAACCTTTCCACCCTTGCAGTCTGTGTTCTAACTTCACAAGAGGCTGTGCTGCCAGACATTAAGGAAATCCAGAGAGTACCTCACTGCCTTCGAGCTTGGTGAAATGGGCTACAGCTTTCCTACTGGTGGTAAGAAGAAAACTGTCTCGTGATGGGCATCAAAACGGATAGGACTTTAGCCATGTCAAAAGGAAAGATGTTGACTCATATTTCTCAGTCTGAGTGGTATGTCAAATGAAAGTTAGCTGTCAAGCAGAAGTTTGGGAATATGTTGTGATTGAGCTTCAGCCAGTAGCTAAGCACCACAGAGCCATTCACTCATTCCTCCGGAGTGGGACGGGAAAGGGACTCAGAAGAGTAAAAGTGAGAAAACTTGCTGGTTGAGATAAAGACAATTTAAAAGGTAAAGCAAAAAGCACACACCAAGCAAAGCAAGACAAGGAATTCACTACTTCCCATCAGAATGCAGGTGTTCAGCTGTCTCTGGGAAAGCAGGGCTTCATTGAATCAATGTCCCCCATTCCTACTTCCACTCCCAGGTTCTTATGGTGAGCATAACGCCATATGGTATGGAATAGCCCTTTGGGGTCAGCTGCCCTGGCTGTGTCCCCTCCTAACTTCTTGTGCACACCCAGCATGCTCACTGGTGGGGTGGTGTGAGAAGCAGAACAGGCCTTGGCTCTGTGTAAGTGCTGCTCAGCAATAACAAAGGTAGCCCTAAATTATCAATACTGTTTCCAGTGCAAATCCAAACCATAGCCCTGTACTAGCTACTATGAAGAAAATCAACTCAACCTCAGCCAAAACCAGCACAAAACATTTTCAACTGCCATCGTCTTCTTGAATGATGGAAGAAGTACACACCTGAGGGTGGTTTGTGGCCGTATTCCTGTCTGTCATTTCTGCCTCAAAGAAGATTCAGGAACTGGTCTTAGAAAAAATTGCTACCTGAATTTTTTTGTCTTGCAAATATTTGCTCACAAGGAGAGTCCTTCAGTGGGTGCTGTTCCTACAAGTCAGGATCAATTATAGCCAGCTGGCATCTCCTAACACAGCAGGATGAAAGCTCCAAGTTCCAAGAAAGCTGATGGACCTTTAAGTCAGGGATACAACAGTTTAACAAATATCTTAGTAAAAGTCAGAAAATGCAGAAGTCTGTAACCTGGAGGCTATATTGACCTGATGGGTTGAACATGGCTTTTACGCCCAGCAGATGAAGCACACAGATAGCCTAGCATTACATACATTCACATTCGGCTGTGTCCCTGCTGCAGTCTCAGTTTACAGCCTCCAAGGCTCAAACTGTGTCTCAGTGGCCTGCTACCCACCCCAGATTTCTGTGCCATATCTCGAAGGAACATTTCCACATTGAATTGCTGGCAAAGTGGCTTTGCAGGGCATGGGACTGCAAACACCTTGATCCATGTTGAGTGCAGAGCCTACTGAAACCCTGAAGGTGCTCTTGGTGGACAGAGGACTATACATGATGGTGAGCAAGAAGTAGAGGAGCCAGTGCCTGCTGTACAGACCCTGGTGGGCACTATAACACATTCAGATTTATTTGCACCCTCTTTTTCACCTCTGTAATCCCCTTGGAGTGTGTGCAGGGAAAAAGCTTGGCACCAACCCCCACGTCTGTACAGCTAATTTCAGATCCCAAAGCCAAGCATTCAATTTCTCCAGTAGCATGAGTATGCTGCCTGGCACTACCTCTGTGGCAAAAAATGAGTAAATTCAGGCTGAGGAGAGGTGATGTTGCTGGAGCACACAAAAAGTAGCCAGCAGGGACTGTTCCTTTGCCTTTTGGAAAGGGGCAGCAGCCTGGATTAGGGTTAAACGGATTTGTGCTTGCAGGACCCTGGGACTCTAATTGGGGTTTGTTGTTTTTTTTTTTAATTCCTGTAATCCTGGATGATTTGGAGCAGATGCTTCGAGATTACTGCCAGGCCCAAAGGTGACTGCGGCAGGAAAACAGCCCATGGCTGGCTGGCAGCGGGTTGTGGATGTTGCTGTGCTCAGGGGGCTTCTCTTGTTCCCCCTGCTCAGAGGGGCCACAGCACAAGTGGGGATTGACTGGAGCTGGGTTTTGGCCCTGCGTCAGGATTTGGGGTGACTTAAAGTTGCCTTTGCCCTCCCAGCAGCCTGTAGCTGCAAGGGAATGGAGCCTGTTCCCCAGGAGGTGGCTGATAGGAAAGACAAAGCCATATGGAGTTGCCAGAGACACTTTATTTTTCCTGCCTGCTCCCAAGCATGTGTGAAAATCCTCAGGGTGTTGGCAGAAACCCTCACACCTGAAACCCCAATGTGAGGCTGCAAAGGTGCCTCACAAGCCAGCTGTGGCCTTGGTATGTTCTGTGGGAGAGATCTTTCTGCCTAACACATCAAAGGATGAGCCTTCAACTGCTGTCAAGTATAACACATCGAATATTAATGGGGACAGACTTTTTTAACAGGGCCTGTTGTGATAGAACAAGGGGTAATCATTTTAAACTGATGGAGGGTAAACTTAGACTACATATAAATAAGAACTTTTTTATGATTAGGGCAGTGTAACACTGGCACAAGTTGCCTGGAGAGGTGATAGATGCCTCATCCCTGGGAACATTCAAGGTCAGGTTGCATGGGGCTCTGAGCAACCAGACCTGGTTAAAGACATCCCTGCTCATTGCAAGGAAGTTGGACTAGATGATCTTTAAAAGGTCCCTTCCAATCTAACCCATTCTGTGATTCTGAGATTCAATTATAACCTGTTATATGCAGGCTTGGCTTGGTTTAAGCACCATCCTGCAGCATTTCTCCAGGGTACTGCTGGAGTTGGGCAACTCCAGTCTGTCTTTTGCAGGAAAGACCAAGGAACCACATCAGCCAGAGCACAGAAAGAGGCATGAGAGAGGGAGACAATGAGTTTGGTCCATGGAATAAGTAAAAATTAAGTTTCCTTTATACCAACTCAGAGAATTCTCAAGATATCTCAAAACAAACCCAAACCCTAACAGTCTATAACCACCTTGTGCACAACATAAAATTTATTTAAGATGATGCCCAGGAATATTTGAAGTCCTTGGGTTTTGTTGGCCCAACAGGACTCCTTGCTGTTCACTCACCAGCTCTTGCTTTCTCTGTCTTTTTACAGCTCCAGGTAGGATGAGCTGTAAACTGTATTTGATCTTTAGGAAATGGTTGCCTAACCTGGCACAAAATATTAGGAGCCTGGATCCAAAAGCAAACCCATGTTTGTGGGTTCCAGCAATAATTTTGCAAGACTCTAATGCTGCAACCACAAGCAGCCATTTAGGCTAAAATCTCTTTTCTGATCTTAAATATTTAACAAATACCATACAAAGATATGTAATATCTGCAATATTCATAGCCTCAGCAGCAGGCTGAAAACACTTGGATTTGGCATAAGGTCATTTGAGGTTTTCCTTTGAAGACCAGTAGATTTCCATTGCTTCTTTGTCATTGAACGTTGCTATATAACATTCATAATGCAACTGATAATTCATAGGCCATTTGTGATATGATGGCCCAGAGATGGTTTCAGTAAACAAAAGTGTACCTTTAATAGCTTAAACAAGATGTGGTGTACAGGTGTACTTGTATGAGGCAGAGATTAACTATGATTATTAATAATTACAAGCCCCAAGCCAGGAAAGCACTTAAGCACAATCTCATGCTCCATTGGTTTCCCAGGGCAGCCTCTCCACCAACATCCAGGAGACTTCAGCATGTACCAGTGCTCAGCACCAGCCCAGGGTGCATGGGAGCTTGGATTGTGATACCAAGAGTGAAACAACCCTCTCATGCGAAAACTGCTGCACCAGTGGATGACAGTGGTGTCTGCCTTGTGGGGTGGGTGTTGCCTTCCTCCTTCCCTTGGAAAGGAAGAGTTTATCTGGCAATGTACACATTAAAGGTTTGTATAGAAAAGCTTACAGCCAGGCAGTTTTATCACTGCTTGACAAAGTCAGCTGCTTAGAGAGGCTTTGGGTCAGGCTATTTAAAGGTGCCATTGATCCCCAGCCTACGCTCTACATTTGCAAGTCTCCTCAGCTGAAAAAAAGTGAGATGTCAGGCCTGCTGAGGGTGACAGGGAGAAAAGGGGTCCAGGCCACCTAGAATCCAGGAAAACATGAGCGTGTGAGTGAGAACCGAAATTGTATATGGAGGTGTTTGCCGTAAGAAGGAGATTAGCAGAGCTGTGTCTGTGTCCCCCCATGCAATGTCACGCTCTGCAGGTGTCTCAGTGTTGAGACAGGGCTCACTTAGTTGGCACCAAGCATAACCTCTTACAGCATAATGGTGACTGCATGGCTTAGCCACACAAATACCCTCCTTACCTGTCCTGAGCTGCGCCAGGTCTGGATCAGACAAGGTGGCTGTAGAGACAGGCAGCAGTAGCAGTGGGTCCTTGTCCTCAGGCAGTATCCCTGCAGCAGAGCCCATGGCCAGGGTGAGGGCAGATGGAGGAGCTTAACAATCAAGGCTTTTTAGACTTTATGTCTCCTAGACAGCATCATGGATGCAGTGATGCACTTCACTTATAAGTGAGAAGTAGCAATACGTTTATTGATGTAATTTAGCAATTTAACAAAAGTGATAGGAAATGTGAAAGTGGTTTAAGAAGATTCAATGGCAAGGTACACTGGAGTATTTCCTGCATAGAGGACAGAGTCAGATAAAACTCCCATTGAGTCTTGAGGCTCAGAGAGAACCCCTCTGCTTTCTAACACCTTCTTAGAGAAGAGTCTAGGTGCATATAGATCAAGATTTAGTCTCAGATTTGGTCAGTGATTTATGTCTAAAAGAGTATATGTGCACAATCAATCCTTCACATCACTTACCTAAGATTTCCAAGTTTAGCAGGCTGTTAATCACCAAGAATCTCTCAACTTCAAGGTATAACCTTGGGAGGCATTGTTACTCAAGGGGAGAACCTGTTCAGATTAGCCATTGGTTATAATTTTATTATCTGCCGACCTGGAATCCACTTTGTGTCGGATGAGGCCATTGTCACTGGATGCATCCATAAACACCACCACTGGTATTTATAATCTGAGCAGAGTTACAGGAAATAAAGGCCAGGCTGGTGGGGAGAACACCTCTGCAGGCAGACACACCTGAAGCCAAGTTCTGTGCTCCAGTTCCTACTTAAACCCTACTGCTAGCTGATTAAGGTTTCTCCCCTTGACTCAGATCCTGACTGTTGGCTCCAGTCAGGAGGAAAAAGCTGGGGGCTTAGGGCACCCTTGCTTCGTGTTGCTGTTCTGTGCGCAGCTGCCTGCACCCCCTCCAGCTGCCGCTTAGCCGAAAAACAAGTCTCTAAATGAAACGTAAGTTCTAGACTCTGCTGGTGGGGTCTAGATCGGGTCGGGGTTCTGGCGAGCTGGCCGTGGGGCAGCGGAGCCCCCGCAGCGGCCCTGATCCTGGCTCCAGCACGGAGCAACAGCTCCACCGTGCGCAGAGGCGGGAGCTCAGGACACCGGCTAGGTGCAGTTCCCATCTGGCACGTTTATGCTTTTTTCATCTTGTTTTTCTTCTTTCCCCCCCCACTTTATTATTATTATTATTATTATTATTATTATTATTATTATTATTATTATTATTTAATTTTACTATTATTGAATAAAAAAAGCAAGCCAAGAAAACCCCACTGTTTCAAAAGGCATCTTCTCACCCCCCACACAAGGAAGGGTATCTTCATTATTGCAGAGCTAGAGAACCCACTGCTTGATATTGCCAGAATTACAGCCTGCTGCACTGCATTTGTCAGAGCCTGCAGTAATTCTGCGTGGGCTTGGTTATTTGCTTTTGCCCCATGTTTGAATGCTGACGAGGGACACAGGCTCTCACTAATGACCCTCTTCTGTTTCTTCTGAAAGGACAAGGTCACAGATTTGTCATTGTTTTGGTTTGAGGGCTACAATAATTCAACAGCTGGAGTTTGCCTCTTGCCAAAGCAATCTAAACACAATAAACCACAAAGCCATATTTTGTGCTCACTCAAATATGCTTACTCAGTGTCCAATCCCATCCTTTTGATAGATGTCTATGGTCGGTGCCCAAAACGGCCAGGTCAGGGCTTACCCAGGGTAACCTCGGAGCATTGTGGGAGCGTGTTTCACATCCACAAAGCTTCGCCAGGAGCTGGGGCAAATGCTCGAGCTGAAGCCTGGGCAGTAATGCCTGTGTGATGCTGGGGTATTGGGATATATGTATATATATCACTGATAGCTGTGATGGGGCAGCATCTGAGGCTGCTGCTCCTGCTGGGATGGGGAGAGCTCTAGGCACACCCCAGGGATGATGTGTGTGGGCTAAGGGCTGGCAAACCTCATGTCCCAGGCTGGTGAATTCAAACACAGGGCCATGCACATAAGGAGGACCTCTGGGGCCAAACTGTTCACCACTCCCTGGGGTTCCTGTCTGGCTTCGCAGTCCTGTAAAAGGTAAACCTGCCTCAGCTGGTACATCAATCCTAGGTCAAGCTATGAGGTTATTTCTTCCTATTCTCTGGCCCATCGTTGTCCTTACTGCAGTTGTTTGCAGGGAGGGGAGTGCATTGATTTCTTCAGTGACCTCCGCAGGTACTTTATGTCCATGGATGCCCTTCCCCAGGGAGGTCTGATGGTCAGACATGCCTGCAGCCCCTAGCAAAGCAGAAGTGGGTGTCAGGCCAAATCCGTGACAAAAATCCCATCATGCACCCTCCCATTTTTCTCTCCCCCGAGATGTCTCTGGCTCAATTAAGCCAAACCATTCCAGGAAAGCGCTAAATCCTGCGGGTCTGAGCTCGAGGAGGGAAGCCCAGGTCTTTTGATGCCACCTTGTGGAAACCTTGCTATCCTGCCATCGCCAGCGTCTGGGGACAAGGCTGTGTGCAGCAGGCTGGAGTGTTGATGGCTGGGGAATATTTTGGGGTGAGGTTGAGGGCAGCTGATCTCATTTAGCCTCAGGCATGCACAGAAAAGCTCCTCTGGAGGAAGAGGCTCACCGCAGCAGAGTAGCCATGTGAGGAAGTGCAGGATGGCCCACTGGCAGTTGGCATTAGTTGTGTTGTTATTGCAGCAGTAGTGAGAGGTGACATGAGGCTCGTGAGCCTTGTGTCAGATCAAATGATACACTCATGAAAATCCAGATCAGCTGTTGGGCATGTAAGTGTGTGCTTTGGCTTGTGCTCCTTGTACTCCTCGCTCCTCCTGTGGCAAGTGGCATGGCAAGAAAAGCAGCTGCTCTCAAAAGGATGGAGCGACCTCGAGCAAGCCTTGAACAAGCTTTAGGCACATAAATCCAGAACTGCAGTGAAAACCTTTGTAAGCTCAGCAGCCAGACAACGAGGTCCAAATCCTTGTCCACGCTGCTTGGAAAAGAAAGTCCCCCATGCTTGCACTGCTGCCATGCCTGTGCTGGCCTGGGCTGAGCAGCAGCCTGCTGGCCAAACCCTATCCCATGGAGAAGGGTAACTGGGTAATTCACTGTGGGACCATGTTACCAGGAGTGTCCATGGCATTTTAATATCTGAACAGCATCAAGGTTCTCATTAAATGCAAGCACAGGTGCTTTCAATCCATAAAATCCAGCCCTCAAAAAAGAGGAGGGGCTGTGCATACCCCCATCCATTGCAGCCCTGAGAGCTTCAAATACATTCTTTCCAGGAAAGCACCCTTGCCAGCAGGCTACAAACTGCAGGATGTGGATTTATTCAAGGGTAGGAGGGGAACATCTCTGCTGCTGTTCAATCTGGACAACAGCAAAGTTGAGAATTTTCTTCTGCTGCAGTTTGCCAGGTTCCTGCTTTACTGCCTCCAGTATGCAAAGAATTTGGCTAACCTGCCAGATAAGTCAATGCCTGAGTGTAGCTTCTCTGAAAGGCAGGCAGAGCTTTTCCCAGCCATCACACAGCATCAGATATCCCCCGCATCACAAAATTTGCACAATCCGTGCCTTAAATCTTTCTGAATGTCTTGCTTTAATATTGCTTGATGACATGCCACTCAGTATTCCAGCTCATATCAGTATCTTCTGATACCAAGTACAAGCATCTTATGTAATTTTTAATTTGCAAAGTATGGGCAATGAAAAGTATCTTTAAAGTCTGAAAATAAATAGGAAGATGATGTATTTTTGTGTATTTTCCTGTATTTAACTTCATCTTCCCCTTATGTGGACATGGTCTGATTTACAGTTTAGAAACCACAATAACTTTAAGAACAGCAAAGGCTGCGAATTAAATTACCATAAATCAAATACAGTCAGTAGGACCTGGCTGATTTACGCCCAAGTTGTATTTCGGGATATTGGCTCTTCCAAGGTGCTCTCTCAAACTCATATTGCCACCTGGGGTACTTTGGAAGAGTAAAACCCACACAGGAGGTCAGAAACAAAATAGTTCTTGTTTTCCAGATGCAGACCTGGAAAGCAGCACAATTGCTGCTCTGGGAGGGGAGTCCCAGGGGTGCCACTCTACCATTTGCATGGTTGAAAAAGGGATTTATTGAGAGGATGAGGAAAAATCTGCTAAATTCTGTCCTGTACCATGAACCTGCAACATGTTGGATACCAATAAGTGTGAAATCCCACAGAAAGAAGACTTTAGCAATGCCAAGCCAAAAGCTGTGAAAATGTGACCCTCTGAAAAGTTAGGCTAGGATTTCTTTTTCAGCAGAGGTCAGTCTGTAGCTTGGTATAAATGTTATCATCTGAATATCCCTTGTTTGTGCTATTTGAATAGGTACAACATAATTTCATGTTTTCTTTTCCTTTGAAAACCTTCAGGATTGAGCCACAAATTGTATTTTCACATGAAATTCAGCTCCTCTGCTCAGGAGACCATATAGATGGGCAGTAATATAATATTCCTGCCCAGGTCTGGCAGAAATGCATCTGCATTCATAAATTTAAACATCTGGCTCTACTGCAAAGTAGGTCAGAGCTCATCTGTCACAGAAGGATTCGTCAGAGATAGGGGGAATTGTATTTTCTCCCTTATGTCTCATTTGTTTAGCAGCAAAATAAGAGCAGCCATTCCCTCCATCGGTGCTGGGAGGTGGTGGTCGTTCTCCAAGGGTACAAATATTCCTTTGCAATGGAATTAAAGCATGATTGGTCCCTTACCTGTGTGTCCTGTACAGCTCCCTTTTAGGTGACGCTCCTCAGATTGATCTGTGATGCCACACCAGCCCAGCCTGCTGCCTAAACTTTAGCACAAGCCAATAGGAAGAAAAGAACATGGCATAGTCTGTATATCAACTGGTGCTGTGGCTTCTGCTGGGTGTTCGCAAATGTGCTGTGGGCAAAGCTATCACCCCATCAGGTATGACTGTGACCTACTCTGTGTTGACCAGCTCTGGAACTTCTCTGTCTTTAATCTGAGCATCATTCCAGCCTGGGAAAAAAGGCTTTAAGATAAATTTTATAACTACAGAAAATGACAAGGGAACAGTTTCTTGAATCAGCATCTACTGGAAAGTCTCTCTGACAGCCTACTCTGGAGGGCAAAGCCCCCAGGTCTGGATGTAAGCTCTGTAGCTCCTCAGTGTGGTCCCTAGCATCTGGTCAGCACTGCAGCATCAGCCCATTACCTCCAGCCCCATCAGCATTTGCCCTTCCTCATGATGTCAACAGAGTCCCCCTCACTCCCAGGTTCAGCCCTTGGCACAAGTGTGGGGTATCCTGCCCAGAAAGGTGCAGTAGGAGTGTTTTGAGCTGTGTCATGGGATGTCTCAGCCCAACTGCATTGCCCACCCCAGGCAGCTTCCAGGTGCTGTTCCTGCCCTCACATTTGTACCCGTGCCCCTTTCCAGGAGCATGTCCCAGAAACCCTTCAGGCATGTCCCAGCCTAAGGGAATACCAGAAGTACATACTCCAGTCCATAGACAGCACAGCAGGGCCGCTGTTGTCTTCCAGGCCTGCCAAAACCCCCAGCAATTAAGATCTTTTCCCTGCAGTCAGCAAAGGACTCTGTGGTTCCCAGCGCCGGCAGCCCGGAGCTGACTCAGGGGTAGGTGAGTGCATCAGGCTGAGCCCCCCGAGGGGGGTGCTGCTTATGAAACACACCAGTGGCCGTGCTGCTGGCAGCTGCTTCCCTCTAGAAACAGCCTGGCAGGGGAGGGCTAACCTCTGTCTCCTTCTGGGAAAGCTGGTGTCATTCCCACAAGGGCGCTTCCAGGATAAGGCTCGTCCAGTTTTGCATCCCTGTGCTGGAGCTGGTGTTGAGCACAGCAGGGTGGCAGGGAGGGTAGTGGTGGTTTGGACTCAGAGCAGAGCCTGACACAGCAGTTTGGCTCTGATTTACTGTGGAGTTGAAGAAAATTGGCAGCAATCAGTTCAGGTCTCAGCTTCTAACGAGGGTTATTCAGGTAAAACCAGGGCAATGGGTTGTGAACGATCCTGGGGCCTGAATAAAAAGCTACTGATGGAAGAAGAAATGGGGGAATGTTGAAAGGTGCAGGGAAAGCTTCAGCCATGAGATTGAATGGACAGATAAGGACTAATAAATCCCCCTCTTTCTTTTTACAATTAAGAGGGGTCAAAAGGAAAGTAGGGAGTGGAGCCTGGATGTAAACACCCATCCATCCCACAAATGGGATGGGCTACCAGGCCAGCTTCCAGCTCCTCTTAGAGATTTCAGTTGTGTTTTTTGGAGGAGGCTGGCACTGCCTCCATGCTCTCTGCCAAACCAGAGCCCTGCTGGGATTGCAGGAAGAAACAGTCCCTGCCCCATCCCTTCCCCAGCCTCTACAAACACGGCTGGCACAGGGCTCAGGCATTTGCTGCCTTCAGTTTATTTCCAGTTGGCAAAACAGCTTGGGAGGAGAAGGGCTGGCTCTGTGGAGCAGTGGAAATCTCGCCCTCAGCCCTGCCCTGGTTCTCTCTCCCTGGTGCAGGAAGGAGCAGGCAGGACATGAAACGGGCGTGAGGCATCTGCAGGCATGCGTGGGTCTCACTTAGGGATGGAAAACAGCTATGGAGGAGGCTGAAGTGGAGGATGGAGGGGTGTGGAGAGAGGGAAGGCTGCTGCCTTCTCCACCAACAGTGCCAGCTCGCCTGGAAAACTTTCAACAAAATTTCACATGAACAGTAAAAAGCAACAGAGGGGACCCAGCATCCTTGCTGTGGCCAGGACCAGAGCTGCTAGTGGTCTGTGGGTGCACAGAGGCACCAGGGCACAGGCAGCACCAGCTCCAGGAGCATAGTGGTACCTGGGGACAGACCTCACCTTGGCTTGTACATGAGGTCATGGACCACTGAGGACACCATCAGCTTTCTACAGCAAAGTCAAATTCATTTCAGCCCTAGAGAGGGTCAACCCTTTTTAAAGCGGGGTGAGCTGTATCCATGGAGCTGAAGTGTGGGTATACCCTTCTGGGGGCTGTATCCCACAGGGAAGGCTTGGAAATCAGAGGAGGAAGAGACAAGCCCCAAAACCATAAGAAGATACCTGACATACGCCCTTGTGCACGTATGGCCATGTATTTTCAGCCGTCACCTGCTATGAATGATGGCAAGCAATGTGTTCCTACTCAGGGATAGGGGAAGTCAAGTCACCCCCTGATATACATGTATGCAGATGCTTGTGCAAGGGAGGAAAAAGGAGTGGCAGAAAAAACAGTGAATCAGACAAATGAGCCTATTTTGCCGTTAGGAAGGACAGGGAACAATGCCTGCGACATTGGAGATGTCCCACACTGTAAGTTATTTTCTGGGGGAGGCTGCACTCCATTTCTGAATACAAACAACCAAATTTCTCCACATTAAGACATTAATGAAAGTTTCCCTATGATTTTACAATACTCACTTTCATCACAAGCAGTGAGCAAGCTACAGAATATCAGCCCTGCCTGTGGAATAAAAAATCTGGAAAAAATACACATGCAGAACACTTGGTTTTATTACCAAGTTTTCAAGCAGGAGGGACATGACTTGGTGCCTGCAAAGTGAAATATGTACATTTCTTCTGCTGAATCAAATTCATACTAGATTGGGAGCCCCAGTCCTTGTGGTCAGATCCACTGAGGAGCACCCTGCCCTCATCAGCCCTTGGATGGGGATCCCCATCCCTGTGCATCGTCCAAGAGCAGCTGCCATTTGCGTGGGGATGTGTTTGGTCCAATTCCAGGAGCTGATGTCTGTAGCACCCACACAGCAGCTCTCGTGAAGCCGTGCAGACAGCTGGACCTTGGCCTCAAACTGACCAAAAATTAGTTTGTTTTGGTTCTTCTCAGCAAACTGAAGTGTTTTTCATCTTCCACCCCCCCTGAAACCTTAAGGATCCTGACAGCCTGGGCTGTTGTGTCAGTTGACTTTTTAATCCAAAAATAATAATATTTTTAATGCAAAATCCTCAGCCTGCTCTGTTTTAACTCTCCCCAGAGCCCCGTAACTCTGTGTGTGCAGGGATGCCTTTGTGTCCTTTGGCACACTTTTGCATATGGAAAGAAGAAAGAGCTTTTTCCCTACCTGAATGTTCTCTCCCGTTATTTAACCTCTTTGAAGTTGAGCAATATAACCCCCCCATATCCAGGCACAGAGCTCCCAACCAGCCCTTTTAAAGTCCTAAATGTAAATTTCTCTGTATCCTTACTGGAAATGTGTAAGGCTGCTCCAGACTATTGAGTTGCTCTCAGGAATGAGTGGTTCTTCACGTAAATACCTATGGACCAGGGAACAGGTCTGTCCCATCCACAGGGTATGAGACTCTCCTTGCCTGGGGCTCCCTTGCAGACACAGGGTTGCACTATGCCTGTGGCCATATGGCTCTTGGCACCTCACCAGTGAAAGGGCTCTGTAGGATGGGAAGAGGAACAGGGATGAATGCCAAAGGAATAAAATAAATAAAAATCTGTGCCCTTGCACTGGAATAAATAATTTAACAAGGGAAGACGGGACAGTTCTTGCAGCAAATGCAGGCACATGCTTGTGCTTACCTGAAACTCAGCAGCCATGGTGGGGGATGTGAGACGTCTGTGGGTACAAGAAAATACCCAGAGCCACCACAGATCTTTAATGTGTGATATCACAGTGCCTTTTTCATGCTGCCTCATTTTTCCTCCCAATTAGACACAAAATGGAGCAAAAGCTGGGCATGGGGAGGAGGATTATTGTAGCCCTGATGGCAGCAGGTGAGAGCAAAGCCTCACCCACTACTCTGCTCAAATGCATCCTCAAGAGGGGGCAGTGACAGACCTCAGTCACATATGTACTCTTAGACTGTAGGCCCATGAAGCAGCGTAATGGCCCTGTTCATTTGCTCCATGGCTATGTTGTCTTAGCTGGGGCCCCAGAAAAGCTGGAGAAATATTTCTGGTGAGTAGAAGAAAATGCAGAGAGACATCAGGCACAACATACGTGGGAAGGTGATGAGCATGGAAGGAACAGAGCTAGACTTGGGTGTATTTATCCTAAAAAGCATCAAAAAGAAAACTTAAGTTTTAGTAGGCGGAGGCACTGAATGGCCATGCCTGATTCACAAGATACTCCAAAGCACAACTACCCTGGCAACCAGGTCAGATGGAGACATGGGAAAAGCAGCTCCCAAGGCTGCTAGAGATCCTTCACGTGACCTTGGGCACATCATGTTTGCTCCTTTTAGTTCCTCAGAGGTGGGCTAGCTACTTTTCCCTGGCCTTCTTTACCCTTCTGCTAGCTCTTCTATTCATATAGCAGCTATGCTCCTAAATGGGACGAACACTCTGCTCATCCCTGGCAAGCAGTTAAGATGTCCAAGTGAGAAAGAAAGCAGGGAGGAAGGCATGCTAGAGCACCCAGGCCTTCTCCTCTGCTGGACCAGCTCAGTTTCTTCAGGTGGTGGTCCAGCAGCTGGTCCCAGCCCAGCTACATGGGCTACATTAGTGTAGCCTAGCTACACAAGCCCAGCCCAGCCTGCCTAGTCCAAACACAGACCTCTGCCCAGCTACAACCAGGAGGCACCTTGGGAAAGTATAAAAACAAGCAGTGAGAATAAACATCCGGATGAGGGCTGAGGAGGGAAACCAAAACACTGAGAGAAGCCAGGAATAATAAGAACCAAAAACAAATAGAAAAGAGCTAACAGGAGCAGCAGATCTAAAAATAAAATGAAAGAACAACAGGGTGGAGGGACTGAGATATTTCAGGGGACTGGCAAAGTGTGTAGGGCTTTCAGGGCTCAGTTTTACAGCCGTGGGGCTCAGCTCTGTGGCAGAAGCAGCTTCTCCTCTCACTGCCTTCTCTCACAGATGTTGGGGAAGATGGAGAGAATAGGCTTGGACTCCCAGGAGCTGTCTGGATAGCAGCAATGACAGCAGCCTGCTGCCCACCCCTGCCACATCTCCCCTTAGGGACAAGCATTTTTGCTATGGAGGAGCAGGATGCAGATGTCCCAGGAGCAGATGCCCCATCCAAACCCTTCTCAGGTCCCATGAGAGGACCAACCCACCAGTGAGCTGGCCCATAGGGCTTGACAAGGCCAGGACCACATCTGCTCAACCCAAGCCTTGGGGAAGAACACATGTCTCCTGTACACCCCAGATTAGTGGTGTCCTGGCTAGACCTGAACCCTGGTTATCTTGGGAACTGTCCTGGGATGGCCCTGCAATACAGAGCCATTAACTTGCTCTAACATCTATATCCACAGATGAAACCACTGAAAACAAAACCCCTGAAACATTCTTTATTTATTCAGATTCCCTGAAGCACTTCAGCCCCTCAGGCCTGGATCATATGAAACCAATAGGAGAAAACAAGTTTCTTTCCATCCGCCCAAGGAATTAACTTGGCTTGCAGCAGGAAGGCTGTACTGGACGGACTCTGCACCTGGCTGGCAGTGTGGGGTGCACAAACCTCTGTAGGGCCATTTCAGAGATGGGCGCAGGGCCTTTCAGAGATGAGTTTAAACCTTCTCCTGGGAAACCACAGCAGGGCTGCTACCTGCCACCACATTCTCCAAGCTGACCGTAGGGCTCCTGTGCATAAGCACCTTCCCTCCAAGGAGGACCCAGACCCCTTTAGGACAGAGTCCCTGCATGGGACATTGAGACATTTGCTTTTTCTATGGGGTTTCCCCCATCTTTCACCTGTTGTCCAGACTGGGAAGCTGTCACCATCAACTTTCTCTGTCACCACTGCTCCCCTCACCCTGGCACTGGTGATATGGCATTTCCATGGTGCAACTGAAGGAGCTGCAGGGAGTCTGGGAGCAAGCTGGAATAAAAGAATACACTTGGGCCATCTCTTGGCCTTTGACTCAAAGCAGTTCCCCTCTCCTGAAAGCAAGATGAACTGTGTTGTGGTGCTTCTACCACCAGGCCCACCATGCCAGACCTCCCCTTTCATGGATGCCGTCCAGCTTCACCAGGGCCGCAAGTCCGTGGCCACCTAATTAGAACCAATGGTGAATTGTAAAGATGGGGGAAAATAAAGCAATAAAACCAAACAAAATCAGTCTGGAAGGAGAGCCAAGGAGGCCACGTGCCAGGAAAACGAACCATTTGCCAGTTTGGCACAGAGTGAATGCTTGGCCTGTTGAGATGACATGCTGGCGCAGGGTGTGCTGAAGAGGCACTTACCATTTCAGGGGGAAAACAGAGGTAGGAAAGGGACCAGGGACGAGGACCAGACAGAGCCCGAATGACAACTGAATCCCAAACACGTATTTAAGCGTGAAGATGGGTGTGGTGGGGGATCAAGACACATCCCTGCCAGGGACTTGGCTGGTGTTTGTCAGCACAGCCTCATGAATGACAATACTGCAGCTGCTACAGACAGGCTTCCACCATAACCAGAGCTGGAGATATACAGGGCAAGGGACAGTGCTCACCAAGCCCATTGAAAGCACAAAGGAACAGGAAAGGGATGGGGAGCACACTGTGAAAGGGCATGGAAAATACACAGCCAAGAGTGCACCAGACTTTGGAGTCAAAGGTTCAAAAGATGGTGAAGGTCTCAAACCCCTTTGCCCTGTGCAGGAATGAGACACACAGATCAACACTGGGAGGTAAAGTAGGGGTGCAGGGCAGGCGGATGCCCAGGTGCTCCCCATGCACACCACACCCTGGCAGGGCAGCAGCCCATAGGCCCTCACAGAGGAGGTAGGGGGGCTGTACATGACTTTCCCCACTTCCCACCTCTGCATGCTGGCAGAGGGCATGGGCTGCTTTCCAGGATCCAGTCTGTCCTTGGCTCTTTTCCCTGGCTCCCCAGGACACAGCACAGCAGACAGTAACATGCCTGCCCCTCCGTGGGCTGGTTTCTTATGACCCAATGTAAGGACCCTGTGAAAGTAGCAGCCGTGGCCAAGTTTCCCCTTGTTTTTACTTTCCTGGTTTCATTTTGTCTGGGTCCAAGTGGTGGGTTTTGAATCCAGCCTTTCCCTTCTGTGGCTCTCCCCACTGGTCCCAGCGGTGCTGTAAGAAAACGTTAAGTCACAGGCAGCCGGCACCTCCCTGGCTCTGAAAGCTGCACCCGGCAGGATCCCGGCCAGACCCTGGGATGGACTTGAAGAGAACTAATGGAAATGCACCACTACTTTGAGTCTTTGAGTGCTGGGTCATTCAATGTGTGATTCTGAGCTTTCAGCGTGGGTTTTTTCCTCCCCAAAGTCCCCCTTTTCTGTCCGTGCCCTTCTGGATGTGTGGCCACACCAAGGCTGGGCCCACCGAGCTTTTCCAACAGTTTTTTCTTAAAAAGCCCAGCAAGTTCCTCCACTGGCCCTTATGCACCCCAACCCCTGTCATACACCGACACAACTGCACCCTTCACCCTGCAACCTGCTCAGGATGAGGCTCTTTGTAGCCCTCATTCCCAAAAGCATGTTTGTGAGACACTCATGCGCTTCAGACACTCGCCCTCATGGGTAGAAGTCTGAAAGGCAAACACAGGCTCACTGCTCTCTCTCCACCGCAGCCAGATTTGCTGGGGCTGCGTCCCCTCCCCTCCTCTCCTCTGAGCATTGCCTGCCCAGCTGCACAGCATCCCTGCAAGCCGACAGGATGAGTGACGGGTAAACAGAGCTTTTCCATGGAAACATTCGTTCAACAAAGACTTGCAGATTTTCATGGCTAGTATCTGGTTTCCTCCAAACTTTTTTGTTGTTGCTTCTGAAAGCTGCCTGGCCGGTCTAGGTCTGGCTTTCAGGAGCATTTTTCCCCCTAACGCTTTTCAGCAGCTTGGTTCTCCCTGCTCTTTTTTCTTTTCTTTTCTTTTCTTTTTTCTTTTTGTTTTTCTTTCTTTTTTTTTTCTTCCCCCCCTCCCCTCCCCTTCATCCCTTCCACCACTTCTTTAGGTTTCCGTCCTTTCTTAAAAACACAAATGGAGGTGATGGTGTCTCTTTTGGGCTTTTCTAGAGGGCACAAACTCTCCTCCCTGAGAGATTAATGATAATGATGGGTGACCCAGGAAGGGACACTTGGCTTTTTGTGCTGATAAAACCTTGAATGGGAGAGGTGGGACTAGGCAACCTGCTCTGGGCTACCCCTTCTAAAGGACACACAGAAAGAAGCGAGAGGCTGTCCGGAAGGAGGTAAGAGAAGATGCTTGCAGAGTGCTTGTGTCCACAGGGAGTGATGTGAGAGTGCGAGGACGTCGCCCAGCCCCATGGGCCTATCTCACTCCATCCCTTTAGCTCGAAGCTGCCTTTCTCCCTCTGGCTTCTTCGTGCTTGGCTTGATTTTCCCCAGGCAATTCTGCGCTCATCCTTATGCAGACACGGGTTGCTCCCTGGAGTGTCCCCGGCAAGTGCTCCAGCAGCCGGCAGGGTCCCCGGCACAAGGAGGAGGTGACAGCAGGTGGCACTGCAGCCCCAGAAAAGCGCAGGAAGCTGCTGCCCAGCAAGGACATGCTCCCACCCACATCCACACTCCCACGTACACTCCCACTCCCAGTCCAGGGCTCAGGGAAAGCAGCCCCCCTCCACTGCGGGGTTAACCCCCTGCTATGGGACCCTACCAACCCCCATGATTTCATGCACTATGAAGAAGAAGAGCTTGGGGTATTATTCCTAACCCATGCCAGAGCAGGGTGTCTGGGGGAAATCAGGTGTTTAGTGAGGGTTTGGTACAGGGTAAGTCCTGGAGCAGAGAAACCCCCTCCTTACTCTGGGGGGAGGTATGACTTACTGCTTGCTATCTGGGGTACAAGAGGCTAAACATGCCCTTTGGTTGCAAACAGGGAAAGCAGGAAGAGGCAAGAATTCCAAGAAATCGAGGTAGCCCAGACAAAGTGCAACCACCAGCTGCTGCATAATGGGGGGAGTTAGGGAAGAACCTGAGCTGCTGTAAAATCGTGAATGTGAACATAGAATTAAAAAACAAAACTAAACATACACCAACATCTTTCCATGAACTATACTGATTTATGCCAGTAAATTCATACCAATCCCTCCAGTTGTGCTAAGAACATAACCAGGGATGTGCCATAGCCTCTATTCCCATCCTATAACCACTCTGAATTCAGGCTTTATTTTTAGCCCAGCTTCCTCGGGGCTCTGTCTGATCTGATCTCTCTGGAGAGATTTATTCCTGCTAAATGCCACCCCTCCCACTAGAAACTCCCATTCTCAGAGTGCTGCTGAAGGGGTTGACCTTGTTGAGCAAATTTGAAAGATAATCTGGTGAAATCTGAAACAAAACTGATGGCCAAATAGAGAAGAGAGACACCTAAAACAGCATCCCAGGGTGAGATACACAAGTGGCACTCAGATATCAGAGTAGCTGGTTGGTGGCCCAGAGGATGTCAGGATTGCTGCAGAAGGAGAAGAGGGTGATTTTCTTTCTTCCTTTGATTTGGCTGGTGTAGTATTGCTAAGCTCTTTGTGACTTGCTTTCAAGCAGTTTGCTGTGAGCATTCAGTGTTGGTTAGTGGTGTTTGGTCCCGTGATGTTTTTTCTGGCCAGCAGTTGGTTGAGCTCATGTCTTGTAATTAGTGGGTGGGCTTGAGGAGACCACTGCGGCTTCCGATCTCCCAGGGAAAGGGAGAAAATAACCAGGATTAAGGAATTTTAGAAAATTACAGGCATTTTCATTTCACATAAGCTTTGCCAGGAACACCAAGCCCAGAAGGATGGCTACTGCAGCATGCATTGCCCATGGGCAGGACTAAAGGACTTTGTTTCTCATCATAGTCACCCAAATAACGCTCTGTGTGTGCTTGTGTGTGTGTGCACAAATACAGCGTTGTCTGCCCAGCGGTCCACGGGCCAGCGGTGGCTGTGGGAACATGGTACCTCTACAAGATTAAAGGAATATATTCCATCTGCAAACACAGTTTTACACAGATTTCTTTTTCACAGCAGGATTGCTGTAACTGGAGGACTTGGGGGATGCAGAGGGATGTTAAAGCAGGGGAGCACTGGCTCTTGCTCGTTTTTAAGGAGGCCGATCTGTTGAGGTGACAACACTGTGTGTCCAGACCAGCCCACCCTGGCTGTCAAACCCCACTTGAGCTAATCCCCTTCTTGCTCACATGGTTTTTCCTGCAGCAGAAAGAGACTGAAAGCCAACCGCAAAATCCCCAGGAAAAGGCCAATTTTTAAGCTGAAACAACCGAGCGAGAGCCGTACGAGAAGACATAGTATTTTTCACTAGTGTCTCTATTTATCCCTGGTTTAAGAGTCTGTCAGGAGGTTGAGACCCTAGTTCCCCAGCCTGTCTCATCCAATACCCCAGGGGACATTTCCACTATACACATTCACTCAGCAGCATCTAAAACTGATGAACAGTCAGTACTTGGCACTAAATGCACAAAATAAATATAAATGCTGTTTCAGTTGGGCATCTATGCTCCTGTTTCTGTTGCTTGGTGCCAGATCTGACCATTCTGTTCCCATCTCAGAGGAAGAAGGCTGTACCTCCAGCATCACCAAGCAATCCCTCGCTGCTATGTTTCCAAAATAACAATTTTTTTTTTCTGGCAAGATCTGATGACAAGTTTTGTCTTGAGAGAAGGACGGATCTGACATTCAGAGCAGAAAGGATCTATCACTCAGGCGTTAAGGCACATGCCCCTAAACATGGCTTTTTGAACTACAGTAGACACAAAATAACAATGTCTACCTTATAACTGCAAACACGAATCTAATCCTGACTTATCAGGCAAGTTGTTCTACACAATGGCTCTATCAAGTGCATTTATCTCTCTACATACATGTATATGTACATGATATGTTTATGTATTCTGTCTCTCATTCAGAGTAGGTATTAATCACATGCTGTTCCACCCAAACAATGTTAGAAGTGGCCTATGTCTCTCTGGTGATGACTGCTTCCACCATCACCCATGTGACTCTTGTTTGCAGGCTTGTTGCACCAGAGCTGCCAAATGCTAGCTCCTGGGCCCTAAAAGGAATTTTTGCTCAAAAAGAGCCAGGTTTGGGCAAAAACCCATTGGTTTTCTACAGCAGGGCTTCAGGCAGCAATCATCACCCCATGGGGACATCTCACCCTGGAGGCAGTGCCCTTCAGACATCCCTGCTGTGCTGCATGCATCCAGCACAGGAGCAGCACGCTCCTTCAAACCAGGACTTCTCTCTGTTTCTCTCTCTCCCCTTTCTTCTTATTTAGCAAAATAACCCTGTGATTATTTTTCCACATGAAAGTGTCTGCTGTTCAGGTGGACAATCTGACTCCAGCTGAGCTGCCTGGAATCCCTGTGGTTTTGATTTTCAGTGGAGAACAATCTTATCAGCCCAGATTGTACACAGAGATAGGGAGCCTTCGGGTAGGGTTGCATAAGCACAGATTGCCTCAGCTGGGATGGGGAAGCCTCCACTCACTGTATTTATTTGTTTTCCCCACCGTGGGTTTCAGGTTCTCCTGGTGACCACCATTTCAGCTCTGTTTCCCCACTCATTGTTTGAGCAGCCAAGCCTTCCTCATGGATCACTGGGCAGGAGGTTCAATTTAAATCTGGCCTCAGCCCTTGGCTACTTGCATATTGCCTTGAGAGGTTTCTTGCATATAGGGGATTTTTTCCCCTCCCATTATGGTTATTCTCTGGGCAAGGGTGGGATAGCCCCCAATTTGGGATGGATGTGATTCCCCCCCCTCCCTTGGCACACCCGTTTTGGCCTCTTCCTCTCCTGTCAGCTCCTCTTTCAAATCTGCCAGCTGCGTGGGCACCTTGTCTCCGATTGCAAAGGCAGGATATACGGTTTCCACGGAGGCCATCAGCAAATAGCTGTGACTATGTAATGCTGGCAGAAGAGGCGGAAGAGGACAGAGAGGCATTCTGAGCAAAGCCAAGCCCCAGAACATCACCCAGAGGAGCACCGAGGGGTGCAGACTCTGAGACTTGGGCATCTGAGAACAGCACATGCTGCAGTGTTGACATGGGGGTCCCATCCCATGTCACACAATGTTTCTCTCCCAGGGCAATCCCTTCAGGTGACACCCAAGGGCACAGGGTGGCAGGGACCGAATGCACCCAAGTGACCTTCATGCTGATGCTCTGAGATGTCACTGGGCCCTGGCAGGAAAAGTTACCATACAAGTCAGAGTGTGTCTTTTGGAAAATGTTTTATGTTTGGAGTTAACCCTGCAGTGGCATGGGAGCCACATCATGTATATTGAACTCCTTTTTGCTGTGGGAAAATCTTGGTCTTGGCCCAGTTAGAAAACCTCCTAAAGGCCTAAAGGCCCCTCTTTCTGTCTCTTTTCCTCCTGGTGTGGAGAATTTTAAGAAATCTCCCTTGTACCGATGCCTTCAGAACATGTAACATCACCTTTTTTCTTTCTCTAGGACAGATTACTAAATTTAACAGGTCCGTAAACCAGAAGGGACCACTGTGATGATCTGGTTGGACATCAGGTGTGTCATTAGCCCAGATCAAGCCTACTAAACATCTCCCAGAAAGTCATCACAATGTGGGGCATTGTTTCTCCTCCTTTGAAAATGTACACTTCCCTTTTAGGCTTGAATTGGGCCATGAGTAGATGCAGGGTACTGGGGTGACCAGCTGCTGACCATCCTCACCATGATCACCATGCCTGGTGTCACAGGCTTTGGCCACACCACCGACCCCATCAGCCCAGTACCAAGTTCCCACAGACTGGCTGCAACTGAGCAGGCCAGGTTCTTCCTGGAGGTGTGGAGATCAGAGGCAGAGCAGAGGTGGGGTCTTGAGCGAGCAGCCTACAGCTCTCCATCACCATGCCCTTACTTTGCCTTTGCCCTCCTGGCACTTCCTTGAACCTCATCCAAGTTACCCTTCAGACCTGGAAGCCTCAGAAGCAGATCCTGCACACAAAGGTAATAGATGGAGCTACTACAGCCCATGGTGGCAATAGCTTCTTGGCCAACATGTTGCACTGGGTATGTCTGTCCACTTCATTAGGCACTGTGTCTCCTGGGGACAGCACAGCTCCAGCATCCCCACATCCTTTGCTCGTGCTTTTCCTCCCAAGAAACAATACAGCCTCCCTGCCAAGCACCTCCTGGGCCTTCAGGGATATTCCTCCTTATGCTGTCTCAAGCCTCAGCATCTCCCCCTCCCACAGGGGCAGCAGCAATGCATGTCCCAGCCTGAGCTGTCCCAGCAGTATAAAACCACCATGTGCTTATCTTCCCTGTAACCCAATAGACTCCAGACACCAAGGGGACCAGGGCATCCACAGCTCAGCTCCACTGCAAAGGGCATGTGGTACAAACCGCCAATGGTCCTGTGTACCAAAGGTTGGAAACCACCATACCAGGGGCAGAAATGTCCCCTGCAGCTGAGCACTGCTGTGCCCACACACCATTCCTGGCTCCTGCTCACTTCACTTCTGCTCCAGCAGAAGAGTGACACAGGCAAAGCCCTGCTGAGGCAGGCAGAAGACAGCCTCTGGCTACAGAGAACTGAGCAATCCATAGCCAAATGGTTGGGCAAGTTCTGTGGTTTCTTCATGCGGGCACCTCTGCCCAGGCCCAAAGGGCTCCCAGCTGGTGCTCACTCCCTCTGGCACACTTTGTCTCCCTGCTTCCCAGCCGGCTATGGGAGATTAGGCATATGAAGATCTTAATTCCTTAAATACAACTCTGGTTTGTTTTAGCCTGATACAGCCCTTCTCTTGGATGAAGCACACACCAAGGCTATGCCCATCCACAGCCATGGTGTTGCCAGAGAATCCCTCCCATGCCCACAAAGATAGCAGTATGGGTCGCTGTGATATCCAGCACCCCATACAGGGCAGCAGGAGTGGCATCCCTTGGGACTCAGGAGAAGCATCCTGATGGCTTGCAGATGTGATTTCATTTTTCAGTTGTTTCTAATTCACTTGGGTAGTTGGGTTGGTTATTTTTTAATTCTAGAAAAGAGACAATTTCTTCAGGGAGTGTTAGCCACAAGCCTCATCTGGCATTGTGTTTTAGTCAATTGGTTTTGTCTTGTATTATTAGGAATATTGTATTACATAATGATAAGTTGCATTGACTTATTATGGGAACTATAAAGGGAGGCAGCCCTGGGCACGTGGAGCACCAGCAACCAATGCAGGGCAGCCACCCCTCCTGCTTCATCATCTGCCTTTACTCTGACCTTCAGCAGTCCTGTCATCTCCCTGGGTCTCAGTTTCCCCTCGTTTAAAACACTTCAGCTATTAGCTGAAAAGCTTTTCCATCCTTAAATCAGAAAAAAGAAAGAGTTTTTCCCTTTTCTTCCATCCTAAGAAACAGATATGAGGATCTTCTACACCTTTTCTGTCACTGCTGAAAGCCATCAGAGTCTGAGCAGGTTTGGGACTGTAGCAAAGCAACCCTGATCCTTGCAGAACTAGGCTATGGAAGAGAAGCTTCCCTGCCAATAGAGAGGCAGGGATAGGAAGATGCTGCTCTGCCCATGGAGGCATTTTCCAAAAGCAATGGACAAGTGAAAACAGGAAAATGTAATTGAACCAAATCTGCCTCTTTAACCTGATTATTAGAACTGGGAATACATACTTGAGAAAAAATTCAACCTCTCTTTAAAATCTGGAGAGGTGGGAGCAAATGCTAGAAACCATGAGTGACAAATCCAACTGGAAAGAAAGACAGGGTGGCAGGGGATGGAGTTCAGCTCTGTGCCCTCTTTCCAGACAGCTTCCAACTGCTGTTGGGGGAAGAGATGATAATCTCTGGGGAACCTGGTAATTTGCTCTCTCCATCTGAAGATAAAAGCAAATTTCCATAATCAGAATTGTGTCCAGGTCCAGTTGGGAAAGATGATGGTGTCTCAGTTTGCTTTGTACACTTGAGAAGAACCACAGCTCCTGTAGACTCAGTGTCTGACACCTCTGCTCTTCCCACAGAGCACCTGGTGCCCTCAGAAAACTGACAGCTTTGGCCCCAGCAGGAATAGCAAAATCCACCTTTGAAGATGGATTGATGCAGCCAGGCTGGTCTAGTACTACTTGGCTGTACCCTTATTGCTCCTGTTGCTAATGGCATCCACACCCATCAGGCAGGTTAATGCACCTCCCTCTGAAGGCAGTGTATGCAAGCACCCAGCCTTCGGCAGCAACACCCTATAGTGGGCACTTCCTCAGATGCAAAACCACCAACGAAGAAGCATACTGGCTAGGCAGACAGGGAAGTTTTCTGTCTGTGCCTGTGCAGTGTCCGTGAGCTGCTCTCCAGAGAAAAGTAGGAGTAACCGGGAAGCTCAGAGGTGAAGAGTTATCTCAGGCATGTGCTGTTTTCTTTACAGATCTGCAGAGTTCGAAGCACTTCAATAACAGTTAAACAATTGTTAAATAGTACTTTATCTTCAGGCTGGATAACAGCACAAGCAGCTGCTGGCTGCCTAGTGACAGGCAGCTCAACAAAACCATTCACCCAGGAGGGAGTCTGGATGCCTTGGCCCAGTCCTGCCTGTACCGCACACCCAGCCTCATTCCAGCTGCTGACATTTCCAAACCTGTGTGCTCAAAATGAAGCCCCAGCATCTGGCTGAGCAGGCCTGGATTGCAAGGTAGCAGAGCACAGAGGTCCCCTAACCACATCGCAGCTCCAGGCTCCAGCCATTGCATCTGGGGATGCACAGGCTTTAGGGAGCCAGGCCTGGAAATGCTGTATTTAAATCCATCGGCTGAGTGAACATCGGGCTCCATCCACAGCAGGCCTCTGTGGAGGATTTGCTAGCACGTGGCTCAGGATAGTGGAGGCTGAAATTAGGACCATTCTTGCCCCTCTGCGGGGCTGGGGAGGCAGCAGGGAAGGGGAGCTGGGCAGGGGCTGAGCAGGCGCGCGGCCCATGCATGGCATGACACTGGCTCAGTGAGACCAGGGAAATAAAATGGGGGGGGGGGGGAGGGAGGGTGGAGGGGGAGAGGGCCTGGCTTACTCTCCGGGTGTTTGGTTTTATGCACTGCATTTCCTGGTTGGGGCATCTAAGCATAACCCCTACCCCAGGCTGCCCTCAGCATGGAAGTAGGCTGAGAGAGGCATGCTGCCCGTCTGCCTCCGCAGGAGGAAGAGGCTCTTATGGTAGAGGTGACCTTTCTAAATCCCTGCTTTGGACAGACATTTCCAATAAGTGCTGAAGAAAAGCCTGCCAGTTCCAGCTTTCTCAGCCTGCTCTCCATTTTCCTTCCATCCTCTCCAGGATGAATTTAATCCGAGAAGGTTCCTTTGAGCTTTTGTGTGTTGCTGGGGGAGATGTGGGCGCACAAGGGATCGCATTACAACTTTCATTTCCTGAAATGTTTGAGGGAACATCCAGGGTTTTATCCACACATCAGGCAAAGTTGAGAGCTCGGATTTCAGGTCTTGTCACTCAGCTGTCACCAAACAAATGAGCCTCTCAGAGCTGGAGATGGAGGGAGCTACCTGCTATTCATGACCCCAAAAGCAGGTGATCACTCATGGGAAAAGCAGGTAGAATTAATCATTCCGCTGTTCTCCATTTCCTCCACTTTTTTGGCTGACCTGGACACAGTGTGAAATTTGTCCTGGGGGGTGAACAGGAGCAAGGGGGGGATTAACTCCTTCCTGCCAGTGGAAATACAAAGCAGAGGTGGGTGAGAAACAGCCCCAGGCTGCCTCCCCAGGCTGGCTTTGCTGTGAAAAGCTTGCTGCGAGGTCAAGCCTAATAGAGGAGAGCTCAGCAACCTGCGCCTGGCTCAGCTCCAGGGCCTCCCTGCTCCCACCTGTCTGCCCCGGCCCCTTCCCCTGCAGGAGGGTCATTTCCAGGGAGGGCCTCGGCACCCTCCCTTCCTTCTTGCCACCATTCGCCTGTTGGCAACCTCATCCTTCTCTCTGTGAAGTAAATAGAGGGTCGGGGCATGGAAAGGGCTGTACTGAGCCGTCCTGCTCTGCAGCCGTCGGGCCTGGCAGCAGTCCCGACCCACAGTTCTGTGACGAGTACGGGGAGGGTTTGGGCAAGGGGGACATCCCCTGGCAGCTTCCCACTCCAAAAGTCAGCCCTGCCGTTGCCTGTGCGCAGAAAGTGCATCTGCGCTCTTTGCTTTGGAAATAACCCTGGTTTGTGAGTCCCTGCTTGGCTTCCTCGCTGCTCAGGGCTGGAACCTCGGGCAGTATTTATCCTTCCTCTTCACCGAGTGACTTGGGGAAACAAAACCCAAAACAAAACTAAAAAACCTAAAACAAAACAAACAAACAAAAAAGAAAAAAAAAAACCCAAACAAAAGCCTACACCAAAAAAACGGAGCTAGAGCTTATCCATCCTCAGGACCCAGAGCCCGCAGCTGCTCACCTTAAAAACCTTTCCCCTGTTCCCTGGGTGGATGTCCCTTTATGCCCTAGGGGCTGGGAGCAGCTGCGCGGCTTCGTGGCAGATCACGGAGGGGCTGGTTGAGGCCCCCACCAAAGGCGACGAGGGTCCTCGGCAGGGCCAGGCCACGGACCGTCCAGTCCCTGGGGTCCCCGCGGGTCGGGCAGCGGGGTCCGCCTCAGGAGGCCTCCGGGGCTGGGCTGCCGGGGCTTGTGTGGCCGTGCTTGGGGAGGTCTCCGTGCTCCCACCCCAGAACGTCTGGTTTTGTCCCGGCTCCACCCGCGGTCGCTGATGGGCACAGACAAGCAGATGCGTGTCCACCAGTGTGGCTTGTGCGCCCAAACGCCGGACTTGCGCTCTCCGCCCTGATCCCACAGAGCCACGCTGGATCCTGCCCAGGAGGGCTGGGGGCCCACATCGTCCCAGCCGTACCCCACACCCCCCTCCCCCCCAAAAAAAAAGAAAAAGGATTGTGGGCGCAGGAACCCCTGCAGGAGCTGGGCTGGGCAACGCGATGGGGAAGCCGGAGCCGAGGAGGGCGGTGGAAAAAACAGATCCTAAGCCCCGTCCCGGAGCGGGGTGGGGGGGGGGGGGAATCCGCGGAGGGCCCTGTAGCGTGTCCGTGCTCCCGGGCCTGAGCGGGAGGGACGCGGACCGCACCGGCCTGGCAGGACCCTCCTGCAGAGGGTGACATTTCTCCATGGCCCAAGACCCCGAGAACAAACACGGGAACGACTTAAATAAACACGCACTTAATGATGCAAAACGCTAACGGGGGGGACCGGCACCAGCTGCCGGGCCGCAGCGAGGCCCCGACGGGGCGGGCGACGGGAAGGAGCAGTTCCTTCCCGGCCGTGCAACCCCCAGCAAGCGGCTCTGCGGGTGCCCCATCCCCATCCCCCCTCGGTTAGAAAGGCACCGGTTGCCTCCTCAGCCCTGAAGCGCCCGCCGGGTGGGGGGTAAGGGTAGGCAGAGGGACAGGGGCTCGCTCCGGCAAATAAAAGCGCAGCCTGGGTGTTCTGCCATCAGCGTTGTTTAATTTAGATTGTTTAGGTACAATATAAAATAAACCTGAAAGCACATGCGATTTTTGGTAACAAATACTCGTCATCCGCCGGCTCTCTGCAAGCCGGAGGGGAAAGCGGAGAACGGGGCCAGGCGGGAGCGGGCAACGGGGAGCTGCCGGGGCGGCCCGAGAAGCACCCGTTCGGGGGGAAGCGGCCGCCAGCTCTTATTAATTATTACCCTAATTTTAGCCACATCGATGTATTTCACCACGGATTAGAAGGAAGCCGGGGGTGGCGGGAGCTCGCTCGCTGCCTGCCTCGCCCGGCCGCGTTAAGACATAGGCACTTGGTAAAACTCTAATACTGCAGCTTTCGCCTTTTTTTTTTTTTTAATTTAAACTACATCGAAATCCTTCCGGTAAGGCTAAATATGAAAAATGTAAACGTAACTCCCCTCCCTCCTCCCGTCACAACGCCGGGCTCAGCGCAACGAGTCGCTCCCTCTGCCCCCGGCCCAGCTCAGCGCCGGCCCCGCAGGGACACACCGGGCAGCAGCGGGGATGCGGAGGCCGCCCCGGCCCCTCCGCGCCCGCGGGGCTAGGATTTGTTTGGGTGGAATCGGATCCAGCTGGGGTTGGGTTTGGTTTTTCCTCCCTTTTTTTCCCCCCCTCTCTCTTTTTTGTAATTCCCGTTGGGACCAGCTGGGTTGAACTCGAAGGGCTGAGGGTTTCTGCCGCTCCCTGCGTTTGGCTACGCGGAAAAAAATAAAAAAAAAAAATAAACCCCCCAATCATGGTGATGATAGTGGGACACACTGGGAGGGAACTGAACCAGGAGCCGACGTGAGGTTGTGTGAAAAGAGCCGAGAGTCCCGTCAAGAAGCAGCGGGTGAGCTGTAAACCCGGGTGCTGTCCTCTATGTACAACCCAGAACCTCTGTCCCCGAGCGGAACCGCCGCTCCAGACCCTCTGCCAGCCCGCCGCGGGCCTTTAGGATCCCAGATCCACCAGGCTGGACGTGAGAGGTCCCAGCAGCGAGTCCTGGAGCTGGTGGCCTTGGAGGCTGTGAGGGGTCTGGGATGCGGCCAAGCCGCCCAGGGAGTAGCCGGAGCTCCTGGCGTGGCTGAGGTTCCCCTGCAAGAGCAGGACCGAGTTCTGATCCGGGCTTTGGGGAGGAGAAAACTCTTCCTCGGAGCTGGACATGAGGGGTTTGCTCCCATCCAGAGGCGAGAGTTGGTTCGGCTTGTTGGTGGCCGCGTTGTTGTTTTCCGTGTTCTCCCTGCAGAAAGGCAAAAAAACCAAACCCCACAACGGGGACGTTATGGCGGGCGAGAGGCGCCGGGTATAGGCTCTGGGCTGATGCCCCCACTAAATCCTTCGCATTCTATTTCATTGTGGCAGCAGATGCCTCTCTCCGGAAAGAAAACAAAAATGTAGAACAGCCTAATATTTTTATAACGGACGCTCTCAATTTCTTTTTACCCTCCTAGAAATAGGTGTGCACCGCACAGCTCGGTAATGCGGGTGAGGAGGAAACGTTGGACGGGGGGGGTGGGGGGAAGAATTCTTTCTCTTTTTAACTCAAAATGAAAGCGCGGCCCAGGGACGAGCAGGGTGAGGAATTTTCTCTAAGACGCTCGGCGAGGAGGTTGCTGGAGGAGACAAAAAGCGGGGCGCTGCCCTCTGTGGTTGTCGGCTTCGCCGGGCCGAGCCGCTGCTTCGCAAGGAGGCCACCCGGGCGGCGCCGCCGGGGGTGCCAGGGGTGGTCTCGATACGGAGCGGCTGCTCGGCCCGGCCAGCACGTCCTCATCCCGATCACCCTCCGGTTCCTTCCCTCTCCATCCTGGGACTTCTTTCTCCTTCTCCGGGCTTCGGAGTTACCGTGCCCGATTCCCGGCAATACCCGACCGCTTCCCTCGGAGGCTCCGGGACTGCATCATTCCCAGTTTACTCCGGGCGGCAGACAAGCAAACAAAGACGGCGGAGCGGCCTGAAGAGGCCAGTGAGGGACTTGCTGCTCCCTCCGGGCAGGTGGGAAACGGGGTCCGGTGGATCTCGGGTGGAAAATCCACTCGGGTTTCCGCGAAAGGGCAAAAGGCAGGGCGGTTTGGGGGGGGGGTGTAGAAATGGATTTTGGGGAGTGAGTTATTTTCGTTTGAGGGAGCCGGGAGAAAAGGGGGGGGAGGGAGGGGATGCGGGGGGGTGGCACGTACCTTTCCTTCGCCTCCGCCGCTCGGTCCCGCTGCCTCCGGTTCTTGAACCAGTTGCTGACCTGGGTGGTGGTGAGACCGGTGGCTTCTGCCAACTCCCGCTTCTCCCGGGGGGACGGGTAGGGGTTGTGGGCGTACCATTCCCGCAGCACGCCCCGGGATTTCTCCTTGAAGCAGTAGCTGGTTTCCTCGCCGTCCCAGATGGTGCGAGGCAAAGGAAATTTTCGGCGGACGCGGTATTTGCCGACGGCGCCCAAGGGTCTGCCCCGCAGTTTCTCGGCTTCCACGTAGTGAGCCTTCAGCCAGAGCTGCTGGAGCTTGGGGTGGTTGTGTGGCGAGAACTGGTGGCTCTCCAGGATCTTGTAGAGCTCGCGGAAGTTGCCGCGGTGAAAGGCCACCACCGCCTTGGCCTTCAGGACGCTCTCGTTCTTGTGCAGGTGGTCGCAGGCCGGCAGCGACCAGAGGAACCGGCCCAGTCTCTCCAGGTTCCCCCCTTGCTGCAGCACCTCGCAGACGCAGGCGACCTGCTCCTGCGTGAAGCCAAAGGACGGTAGCATCGACATGGCCGGGCACGGCGGCGGCAGGAGAAGGAGGAGGTGTCTGCAGGCACCCCGCAGGAGCGCGGCTGCGGAGGGGTGTGGGGAAGCCGCCCGCCGGACCCGGTGCCTGTCCTGGTCGCGGCCCCAGAGCGGGCAGACGCGGCGACAGCCAGGTCTGGCGGCCGAGCGGGGATGCTCGTCGCGGCGCCGGGGGGACTTTGTCCCGGCTCCGCCGCCGCCGCGCTTAAAGCGCCCGAGCCCCCGCGCCGCGCTGATTGGGCGCCCGCGGCTCGGCCCCCGCCGTGGCGGGCCTGGCCCGACCCGGCCCGGCCCAGCCCAGCCCGGCCCCCCCCAAGCCCAGCCCGACCCGGCCCGGCGGGCAGAGCCTCGGCACGGGCGGGCGGGGCCTGGCGGAGGGAACCCGGCCCCGGCAGCCGCGGCTGCGCTTCCCGCCACCGCCTCTGCGCGGGTGCGGCCCCGGCCCTGGCCCTGTAGGCGGAGCGGGGGGAGCCCGGCTGCCCGCGCCCCCGGGTGCACCTCGGGGAAGCCGCTGCCGGCGGATTTGGCGTTTCTTTCCCCAACTTTTCTTTATCCACCCCCCCACCTCCTGCTATCCCCAGCCCGCTCCCTTCCCCTGCCAACCCGTCCCCTACTTGATTACCATAATATTGGGTTGAATAAATAATGCTTTAGTGAGGAGCTGGGTGATGCGCGGGGCCCCTGCCCCCCCTCCCCCGCCCGTGCGGCCCTTCTGGCCCAACTCGGCCCTTGGGGAACTCGGGGGGGGCCGCGGAGTCTCGGGGGGGGCCGGAAACAGCGCAGGCAACAGAGCTGCACGGGCCGGCGGCACTTTAATTAGCCTAATCCTCATTTGCACACCTCGCTCAAAAGCAATTATATAAAAAAATTAGAAAACAATTAAGCTCTCTAAACAAAGATAATCCATTGTCAGTAGCAGGGATGGGCTGGGAACTGAGGACAATGCGGGTAGATAAGGGCAGGGGAGCGGTGCGAAGGGGGTGTCATTATGGCTGGATTTATCTTTGATTAGATAAGACGAAACCCGTATTTCAAGCAGGCTCCAGAACACTTTTGATTCGAGAACGAGTTTGCTCCGGGGGCTCTAATAACCATCGCGGGGCTCTTTAAAACCTGTTTGTCTTCGCTAAAGACATTCGGATTTATTTGACTTTAAATGCTCAATGTTAAGAACAGTCTATCCGCGGCAGAGGCAGAGAAGGGCTCTTGCTGCCCGCTCCCTGCCCGCAGCCTCTGCCCGCGGTACGATACGGGAAAGGCCGGTCGCGATATTTTCCTAAATCCGGATTGTTGTGTTTTTTTCGCACGTACTTCGAGGAGCGGGGCTGTTTAAAATAAGCCTCTGCCACCCAGTCTGTCCAGTGACTTTACTATGCGCGCTGGAGTCAGGGCGCTTCTATATCCCGTATCCGTGTGTCTGGTAATTTTCCCTTACCATTTTATTTTAGTACTTATGATGTTGCAGATGAAGTCTTAAAGAGCTGCAATGTCCTCCCAGAAGGAATGTCTGCTTGGAACAGATCCTTATTGACAAGGCAGCTGTGCGGGGACCGGAACGGAGCCTTAAACCCGGCTCTAGAATCAACTAATACCCTAAAGTCTGGAGCAAGTGCGCAGAATTATAATGCCTGGGCTCGCACACCCCGTCCTGGAGGAGCAGCGCCCTGCTCAGCCCGGGAGTTGGGCTCTCCAGTCGTCCTTTCTGTTCGCATTAATTTGTATTCTATCATTTCTTTCTAATAAGGTGCTCAGCGAAAAGCACGGATCTGAACGTTTATACCGTCAGGACGATAAGGAGAGAAATGCAGATGGGGCTGTGGAAGCTCCTTGTCATTTACTGAGAGCTGGTTTCTCTTGCTCTCACGTTTCCCCTCTTTATTTTTTACTTTTTTTTTTGTTTGTTTCCTCCTTTAAAAGGCCGATCAAACCAAACACCGCTCTTGGACTAAGCAAATTATCCCGGTGCTTCCAGCAGTGAAGCGGGCAGGGCGAGGGCTGAGCTTCCCCGCGATTTCTGAGCGAAGCTTTATTTTTCCGTATCACCAAAAATTGACACAAGGAGCGGACAGACTCGCCGGGGTCTACCTGGGAGTTACACACAACAGGCGGGACCCGGTCAGCATCAATGTTAATTATTGCGGGGGGTTGGTTTTCATCAAGAAAAGAAAGATAAATTTGAAACCTTTCACTAGAAAGAAAGGAAAGAGGTACATGAATTCCCAAAGCACCCATCCCATTTAGCCATTGAAAATCACCCAGAAAGAAAATAGTTTCGAGCCACTCTAAAGACAGAAATAAAAAGAAATAACAAATAAGCAAATGCAAATACAGAAATAACAGCAACAACCCATCGGCGCGGAGCCGCAGCTGCCCCTCGGTCGTTGTTTTCGAGGAAAGGAGGGAATAAGGAGCGGCCCGACGGGATCATCACTGTCCCCCGGCACCGGTGGCTTTGCACAGCCAACCCGTTTCTCCCGCCGGGCTGGGGCCTGGCACCTCCGTATCCGCGGAGAGGAGGGGGCCGGCCGCGGGGCCCTCCGCCCGTTGCCTCGCTTGTAGGGGCACCCATCTGCTCGGTTTGTGCGGGAAATTTAATTTATTCGCTTATTTTTTCGATGCAGTGTTATAGAGCGCGGAGCGGGGATGAGGACGGGTCCCGTGCAGCGCTCAGCGAGTTTTCCTTGATTTCGCCAGAAATGTTAAACAAAGCAGAAAAAACAACCCGAACACGACTCCCATACCCCCCAACCCCAGGCCTTAGAAATGAAGCTCTTCCCCAACAAATATATATATATATATATATATATATATATATATTTTCTTTAAGTGTGAGGGTCTGGAGGAAACAAACAGCGCAACAAAATCAAATCAGAGACATTTTTATTTTCCGGAGCCCCGTCTCAGGGGGATGATAACCGGGGCTGGAGCCGGCGGGGCAGTAACACAACGCTGCCGCTTTCCGAACCTTTCGAAGGCGAAATCCAAAACCGGCCCATTAAGTCAATGAGGTTTGTGTTGTAGAGGGCTCCTTTCCCATCCACTTGCTGTTCTGAAAAATAGATCGCATTTCGTTATCTGGAGTGAGGATCTGCAACGTGATACCGGATCCGCGCCGCCTTCTCCGCCGAATGCGCGGGGGAGACAGCCAGCGCCCCGGCTTCTCCCGAACAATAAAGGATTTGTGTTTTCTTTCTCTTCCCCCCCCCCCCTTTTATTATTCTATTTTTTTGATGAGGAAGGACAAACCCCTCTCCATATGCATGGCTCTTCTCTCGCAGAAGCCTTTGGCCCTACGCGCCTGCAAACCGGTGTGCGACCTTTAATGACTCGAGAGTAAATTGCCCTCCAGGCACCTGTAAAAACAAACTCAAGGGGGGGACGGGGACGACGGAACCGTGTCCTAGCCCGGGACCCAGTGCCTGCGCCCCGGGTACTCGATTCCTAGCGCCCCACCCCGGGAGGGCCAGACCGGGCCGGGGCTGCCGAAGGAAGGACCGGCCGGGCTGAGCCGAGCCCAGATGGGCCGGGGGACATGGGGCAGTTTAAGGCCTTCCTGGCGTGGTAGTGGCGAAGGCGATCCCCAAGGCACAAAGGGCTCTTTCTTTGCGCACTTACCGGGACATTTTTCAAAGGATTAGAGGTGATTACGCTTTGGTTTGGGGGTTTTGTTTTTATTTTTATTTTCTCTCCGAGATAAGTCTTTCTGTCCCCCCCCCACACACTTATTTCCTCCTGCTTATGCCGTGGGACACCCCTCCCCATCTTCCCCTTTTTCCTGCTCCCCATTGTACCCTCTGGATGCTGATTCTTTTAAGCTATGAAGAATTTCCTTTTGGGAGGTGAAACCCTCCAGCTCCTCCTGTTCAGAGGAAAGTGCTAGTGATGGTAATACAGGGTGACACTAAATAAACAGTTAGAGCAGAGCTGGAAAGATGGAGTTAATTATCCAGTGAGCTACATTTAAACCGAGACCAGGAGGGGCTGATTTGTTTTGGCGCAGGGAACTGGGAAGGAGACGAGCCACCGAGGTCTCCTTGCTTCTCTTTAGAGGCTTCTTAATTTGTCCTTGCAGTCGCCAGCCCAGGGACCAGCTGCCCATGGCCCGGTGGCATAACCCGGCAATGGGCCGAGGTCCCGACGGCCCCCCGCCCGGTGCCCGCCGCCCGGGAGGGGGCCGGTGCGAGCCGTGCATGGGAGCTGGCTAGCTCAAGGGGTCTGGAGGGAGGGGTTTCCCCACATTTGTTTGCTTTTTCTTCCTCAGAAGTTAAATAAATTACCGTCTCTGCGGCCCGCCAGTGCCTGCGCTCCTCAGGTAAGTCTGCATATGAGCAGCAGCCCCGCGATGTGCTTTTGTGTTTTAAATTTTCCCTCTTTGCTTCTTTTTCTCCTTTTTTCTTTTTTTTTTTTTTTTTTTTTTTAAAGAAGTCTGATATTAATAATCCCCGTATGCCCCGCTTTCCGGGTCATTACGGTACTGCTGGTCTCTAATCAATCCTAATGCGATGGCAATTGGAGTCTCTGATGAATGCATCTCAGGTTTCTTGTAATGGCTCTACCACATTTTCCTGGACCTCCTTCTTTAACCTGAGATGCCAGGGGGACGTCTCCGTTCTCAGCTGCTGATTACTTCAAGATGTTTGGGCTGGTGTGGGGAGAGAGGGAGCGAGGGAGGCAGTCTGCCCCTGAGTAATCTGGAACTGAATTGGATGAGCCGTTTCCTAAATCAAAGGACAACGGCAGGGTTTAACTCCTTTTCTGCACGGAAGCCCACCGGCTTGCCTTCCAGCCGGCACCGGCTACGCTGCATCCCCCCCGTGGGTTCCTGTCCGTGTCCGTGACACGACCCGCGGCTACCCACACACCTCCGGGGTGCTCAGCTCCCTCCGTAAGCTGCGGATCCCTCATACAAAGGCGGACCCCTCATCTCCATCCTCTCACACCTCCCAAGAATCCCCGTGCTGCCGGTTGGCTCCATACCCCGCACGCAGGGAGCTTTGCCCCATGCTGTGGGTGGGAGCTCCAAGCCTAGGATGGGGGAGGAAGCTTTCCGCGGTCGCGCAGGGACCCACGCAGCAGCGCGTTATTACCAAAACTATTCGCATTTTCGCGGCATTGTTTTCCTCCCATTTCTCAGCATAATGGCATTTGCCGTAACCCGAGACAATGATAATTGCAATTTCTGCCCTTTTTTATTTTCTTTTTATTTTTAATAAGCTAATGCAGCTCAAGTTGGGCGCTGGCTGCCGGCTGCCGCAGGCGCGGCATCGATCGCAGACTCCCCGGAGCACCGGAGGGAGGTTCCGCCGAGGTGCGTCTCCTCAGCAGGGGAAAAACACTCTCCGGGTGCCCCTCTGCAGCCCCTCTGAGGCGGAATATGCTCCAATGCAACGCAACAGCTTCGGCTGCGCTCCTATAAAACGAGGGTGTGCTGGAAGGGGGGTTAAGTGTTTAAACGAATAATTCAGTTTCTCCGCCCTTAGATGCGATGTAAAAATTAATCCCCAGCAGAAAAGCAGCGAGCGTTGAAGGCTGTCCCGTCTGCCGCCGGGTCTGGCCCTGCGTGGGGAGATCGGAGCGCGACCGCCGCTGGGATGTCCGTGCAGCGCGGGTGGGTTCTCCCTGTTCCAACCCAGCGGCGCCGCGTGGCCATGGGTGAGTCACTCGCTAAAGCGAAACAAACCATGGACATTGCCTGCCCTCCGCGCACCCACGCGTGGACAAACCCGCGGAACCCTGCGCGGTAACCTTAGGGAGAGAAAGCAGGAACCAGGGGCACGGCAGCCCCCTCTGCACCCACGGGGTGCACGCACGGCGACACCCGCCCATCCCACCCGTGGCAGGGACATTCCCCGTCCGCACACGGGCTTTCCCTGTGCATGGACGGGGCTGAAGCCGGGTGCACGGGAGCGGCGTCCTTCCTTAGGTGATGCTGGGACAGGAGGGTGCAGACACCGGGAAAACCGTGAAAACAACAACAACAAAAAAACAAAACCCAAAACCAAACCAAAACAAAAACCACGAAAAAAAAAACACAGAAAAACCCAACACCAAAACCAAAACCAAAAAAAAAAAAAAAAGGAAAAAAAAGGAGAGAAAAAAGGGTGCATGCAAGGCATTGCAGTGATTTTCTTACTAAAAGCTGGGAAAAAAATTGAGAAGGGGGTTATGAAAGCCTTTCTGGAAGGGGGTTGCCAGGCTTCCCTGTCAGCTCCTGGCACTGCCCAGGTCAGGAAGGGCCCCCCACAGTCAAAGGGGGCAGCCTCCAGGGGGACAGAGGGAACCCCATCACCCACCCCGAAACCTAGGCCTCACCACCTTGTCCCTGCAGCTGCAGTGCGATTCAGGGTGCAAATCTGCCCCTTTTAGGTACAGCTCTGTGTCATCTTCCAGCCCAAATCCATGACCTGTACCCAGGTGATGAACAAAGGTACTGCCTGGAGGTTGGTGGGGTGGCAGTGGGGCGCAGGGCAGAATTTACATACAGGGCTCAATTTGCCTCTGTGCTTTGCATTTGGGCACTGAACAAATATATTCATTGCCAGGAGGGCTGCTGGCTTTAGTTGGGCCAAGGGAAGAGGCACTGTCAACCTCTTGCATGGGCGCAAGTGTGATTTTGGTAGGGCAGCTGGGCCCTTTGGCTGGGCAGCCTGTGGGGATAAGGGGTCGGGGGATGAGGTTTGGGGGCCCATCCTGCACCCTCCGTCTTGGTGGGTTTCTGAGTGAGCTGCGGGAAAGGGACCTTTCACCCCTCATTAGTGATGCCATTAGTGGCTTGGCAGAGCAGAGCTGAGGTCATGTTACATATGGCACACAGTCTGTTCAGCGCCGGCAACGCCAGCTTTGAAATTTTAGAGAGGGGAAAGGTCACCTTGCGTAAGCCGAGGTCTGGGGGTCCTCCACTCTGTCTGCGCCCTGGGTGGGTCTCCATATGCCTCTGTTGTCGCCAGCCTCGCTCAGTCTGGCCTTGGGAGGTGCTCAGCCTGCCTTCTGCCTCCCGAGTTCACAGGGAATCACCTAAATGAAGGGAATACTTTCATGCTGCCTTTCCTTTTCCTTTACAGAAAGTCTCCCCCAGCACTGTTGGGTTGGTTTTTTTCCCCCTCTTTTATCTTCCCAGCCTAAACCCCTCTCTAACAACTGATTATTTTCTCAAACAACATATAACACAGCTTTCCAGGAGAAAATGAGTTGTCTCTGTTTATCAGCAGATCTGCCAGACGGATAAGTTTACCCTTCTCAGACCTGGAGATATAATTTCATAGACCTTCAAAAGTGTAGTGCTTCCATGGTGATTAAAACTTCTCACTCCTGAATCTTGCTGGGGTATTTCAGGTTTCATGCCACTGGGTCTTAGAAAAGCACATCTGTACAGTTGTATTTCTTTCTTCTGAACAGCCAAAAAAAGAACAAACCCAGTATATTTTTGTTTGGAAGTACAGAACACATTACGTTAAATTAGTTCCTCGTGTAATTCACTATGCTGAATTTCAGTAGGATCCTGCTGGGGCTTCATCAGAAATGGTTCCAGAGTTGGTGACTGTGGGGAAGAACTCACCATTTTCCCACTCATGACAGCTGACAGTGTAAGTTGTGTCCCCTCTCAGCCCTGCTGCAGAACCCTATTTTGCAAGCTTTATTTTTTAAATATGCAGGGCCTGATACTTAAGCTCTTAAAGCAACTTAGATGGGCGTTTCTGGCACGCAGCTGTTGCAGAAGGATCTTCAAAAGGACATTTGCTTCTACGCAGGTCATAACTAAAAAGGCTCTAAATGAAATAGATGCTTATCTTCAGAATCCAGAGAAGCTGGAGCTGAACCAAGACGCGGTGCAGAGCCAGGATACACCTTTCCGCCTGCTCCAGTGGGGCATCTGAACAGCCGCATTAAAGGGAGCTCATTCTGATTTCCTACTAATAGGACTCCTTGTGTGGATTTTAATTTTTAAACAGGCATAGTCTTTGGCTGCCTGAAAGAGAGGGCTTGGGAGCAGAGGTATGACACTACTTATTTTCAGAAATGGAGATGCTGAGATCTGCCTATAGTTTTTGACATAAACAATGTTTTTTCTAGCATGGGGCTAAACTGCACTCTTAGTTATTGAGTGCAAATCTGTCGATTTAAATGGAGTTCATTGCAAGTGGGAGTGGGATTTAGCCATAATTTTCCGCTGCTGTCTGATCACTGTAGTCTGAAGAAAGCAACATATGTATAATGGTAGCTGAGATGCAGGAGAGGTGGAAGCTTTCTACCAATGAGAACCACATTAAATAATTAATTCCCAATTGCCTTTCTACATTAGTGCTTTCAGCTAAAAAAGCTGATCGGCTTTGTAAAGCCCCAGGCAACGAAACATTTGGTGCATTGTCAGTCCAAAAGTGGAGGTAATAGATATCCAGGGTGGCTGGAAAAGTGTTACTCTCCATCCTGTCATTTACATATTCCAGCTGTGAAGCCTCATTCCTCATCCCCTCTTTTGCCTTGCTTTAGTTTGACAGGACAACATCTCTTCTGAGGTGGCTGCTGAGGAAGCCAGAAGTGTACTTATTTTACTAAAACGAAAGGAACTTCATGTTTGAGTCTAAAAATGGAGTATATCCCTTTCATCAGCAGACCAAACCTGATAGGTTAAGAAGGAAAAGGTTGAATTTCTCCTTCCTTTCCCATTTTCCTCCTTACCCCATCTGCTGGTCCCCCAAGCTCAGCCTGTCATCTCGGGTCAGGTTGGGATCTTCAGGGCTCGTATATCATTCACAATAAAGATCTTGCCGTGAGAAATGAGTTAACAAGCCTTTTGATGTGCAAGTCATCAGAGACTGCTCTGCTCACCTTCTGAGATAAATATACGTGTGCATGTGTGTATAAAGCTGAAGAAGAAAAGGAAGCATTGGAATAAATTGCCTGGGGAGGTGGGAGATTCTCTGTTAAAAGCAGGTCTAGACAAACATCTGTCAGAAAATACCGCCATCTATTTGATCTTGTCTTACAGCTGGGGAAAAGACTGAATGGTCTTTTGGTGGTGCAAAGCCCTTTCCAGCCCTGAGAGACCATAAGTATATGCATAAATAAGTGTGCATGTGTGTCGGTGATTATCTATCTGTGTGTGTGCATATATATGAATATTCCCACATTTTTTGTGACAAGCTCTTGGCCTCCATTATAGCTTGTGGCAGTGAATCTTGTAGGCTAATTACACATAGGTTTGCTGTCTCTCGGTTTCATTAAATTTGAGTTTCAGTTCCATTTAATGTCCTTTGTACTTTGAATGTATCAGATCACAATGTCTTATCTACCAGCTGTATTTTTCTCCCCTTCAGCTCTTTTAATTCCAAGTGAGGTTCCTTCAATTCTATGAGCTTTTTCATGATTCCATTTACTCCCAGAGCACATCTGTGAACCCACTTGGGGTTACACTTCTTGAGCTAAAGTTATAGATTAGAAACTTTATTACTAGACAAAATAAATGGGTGCCTGGATAAGCTGTTTGGCTGAGCAATAGGACAGCATGAAAGATTTATTTAGGGTTTTTTTAATCACTATTTTTGCATATGATCACTTTCCTAAGCACCCCTGTGCTTTAAAGACAACATGGTCACAGTCGATGGTGACATCTCTGTAACTTCGTTCCAAGCATGCAAACCTCAGCAGGACCCTTGGTGCTGCGGGCTGCATTTGAGGAGTGTGTTGGCAGCTTGCTTATGTTTATGCATGGAGGACAGGCATTTATCAAGGGCAGGGACTTGTGGTCCTTTACACAGGAGTCAATATCAAATGCCTCTATTAAAATTCATTTGAAAGCAAGTTTTATCATTGTGACACATAGGGGCTACCCTAAAGACAGGGTCCTGGGTGAGTCAGCATTGGAGATAGAGAAGCTGTTCCATGTTAGAAAGCTTATATGCCAGGTAGGGGAGAAAAGGATTTACAGGGCTGATGGAGAGGAAACTATAGTAATTCCTCTGTCATTAGTCCCAGAGCACACTTGTGCCATGCAACACTGTGATTCCCTATGGCACTGACACCTCCTAGAAGCTGTGTCCCTGAGCCATGCAGAGTGGAAGCATGAGGTGCTGCAATGAGTTGCAGGGATCAACATCAAACTTTGTAGCACAAAATGAACCCTGAATTTCTGAAGGCAAAAAACTCTCTGTGGTCTATGCTTTTAGCCCTCCCTACCAGTAGGTGACTTCTCTTGCCAGTCTATCTTGTCCTTCCAAAAGCTCTGTCCCCTATAGAAAAAGCATGAGTACAAAGTATAGCAACCACATGCACTAGCTGAAATCACCAGCTACTGCAGCATATATCAGTACAGAAGATTGTACTCTGTGATGACCATGGAGGGGACACCCCCTTACTTCTGCCAAGACCAAAGCAAGGCAGCAGCTTCCAGCCTGGGGACAGGCATGGGCAGTAATCCCTGACACTGCATGAGCACAAGCTGCCAGAACTCATGAGCTTGTCCTTGGGTGAGGTTTGAAGAGCAGCTTTGAGTTTAGCTCACCTTTTTCATGTACCCTCCTGGCAGATGTTGAGTTGAGCTCTTCTGCATGTTCATTCAAGGAATGCAAGCAGCAGGGAGAAGATAATTTATGAGCTCCTTGGGCAGCATGGTGTACAAAACCAGCAGGGCTCTTCCACAGTGTACTACATCTCAGCTCATAGTGGGATGCAAACAAGTTTTGACATCAGCAAAAGCAACTCTTTTCAACCCAGCCTCTGGCAGAACTTGGCTGGGCAGCTGAGTAAAGGGAAAGGTGAGAGAGGGGATTGTGACTGTCCTCTGTGAACACATCCAAGAGGAAAGGGCTATTTAGGGGGAAGGACAAAACAGGCGCAGGACGACGAGCATGGGCTGGCTGTGAGCACGCACAAGCTGGATGTCAGAGTAAGGTCTCCAGTCATCCATATGTGGCACTCTGCAGCAAAGGGTGATAAAAATTGCACTTTACAAAGGACCTCAGTATACATATGAAAGGGCTGAGACAGGGTATTCCCCTTCTCTAACCCTTAGTATTAAAGCATCACTTTTCATAAGGTTTGCTTGCACAGGGTCAGGCAGGCACGACGCCAAAGACAGAACTTCCTGGCCAGCAGGTCCTTATTTGCTGTTCTAGAAGTGGTGCATTTTCATGCACCAGAGGCATCATCCATATCAGATAGTCTTTTCGGAGGAAAGCTGGTGAAGGAAGGGGGGGGGGTTGTCTTCCCCCTTTTTGTTTTCTGCATTCCTTTTGCTGGCAAACCATTACCATTGTGGCTGAGGTGGTTTGTCTGATGCTTCTTGGGTTTGTACTGCAGCCAGCACTTCTGATTCTGTCTGGCCACATATTGTATTTGGCTGGTTGTTTCTCTTTAAAATTTTCTCTTTTGTTTCATTTCTTTTTCTTTGTGGCATTTTAATATCTCACAACAGGCACCTCTACAAAGAGATTAAAGGTCTAAAACTGTACAAGTATTTCATAGACAAGCTTTAACGCAGGTAACAAATAAGAACTCCCTGTAAAAGAGAATTTGGGGAGGATATCTTGAGTGTGGGTAACATTTCTAAAACATTTCTTCCACAATACTGAAGAATTACAAACAATTCCTGAGCAAGAGTACATGCAAACCAGCAGGAGTTACTCAGGTAATTAAAGATTTAAAACAATTCAAGGAAAAACTAGGAGAAAGTGAAGCTATATTGACCTCAAATGGTTCCTACAGTGATGAAAGAAAGTTCATATACATTTGTATGGGGAGTGGATGCAGTTCAACAATGGCAAAGAAAGAGAGGAGCCACAAATCCTTTATGCTATTTATTTGTTCAGCCCTCTGGTAGAAAAACCATTGGAAATGTAGTTGGGGCTGTCTGGAACTGGCTCTGCACTGCAGACCTGGCCTTTTTACTGAGCTTAGTGAAAGCACTCCAGAGCCTTGCTTGGCCCTGGGAGGAGCTGGATGTTCAGCATTGCACAGCCAACAGACTTGTGTAAGAAGCAGGGAGATCAGGAGTAGTTTTGTCCTATTGTGGACTTTTGTAAACACCGTTTATTTCCAACCCCTTCTGTTTGGTGACTTCAAGTAGATCTTTTCCCTCCCTCACCTTACAGGATTTGTTTTTTGGGGGAACCACAGTTCCCAAGTTCTCCTATTATCTTTTGAAACTTTCCAGCTGGGAAGTTTGGGGAGCTTCTCACCTGGCGGGGAGCCTTTTCCTTCTGCACCCATCCTCTCCTGCCTGGCATAAGGAGGGGGATACCTTAGCAGGTGCTGGAAGTCTGCAAGGGCAGGTTGGGAGTGACTGCAGCTCAAAGCCCTTCCCAAGGGCTGGTTTTGGCACGTGCCAGCTTGACACAAGGGCACAGAGAACGCTTTGCCCCAAGAGAAGAAGAGCATAGTCCTGGCTGCATGAAGACAGCTCTCCATGGAGCTAGTGTGCTGCAGGATGGGCTGTGGCTGTGGTTATGCCGAAAGGTGCTCAGTTACAAGGTCTCAGGAAAGTGGAGAAATGAAAGGCAGGGGGATAGGAGCATGGATTTGGAGTAGCTAATAAATGCACAGCTTGATTAGGAAGTCAGAGCCAGGCATTTGAGCCCCGGTCTCCTCTCCTTTTCCAGGTGCTGACCCCTCTTGCCATGACTGTGATGTAGGAAGCAACTGGAGTCCACTATAGGAAAAGTAAATATTGTTGTTTCAAATAGAAAATGGTTTTATTCTATAGCAGAACACAGGGTGCCTTCTCTTTGAGAAGCCACACTGAGCTCAGAGGGGGGGGACTGTAGCCCACACAGCTGCCAATTAAGCTGCTCTTTCTGATAGCTGCAAGTCCTGCTGCCTGGAATATCACCTTAAACCCACAGGGGTTATGTGTGGGGCTGGTGCAAACATGTCCTTTGGTTCCAGAGACTGCCCATCACCTCCTTCCTGTAAGCAGGTCCTTTGCTAAGGTTTGGCTCAGTTTTGGGCATGGTGTCCAGGGCAGGATAAAGTTGCATTGATGGGAGCTATACAGGGCATGTTGCAGCTAGGAGCAGACACAGGAGCCAGTGATGCTGGGGGAAAGGAAGGGTACAGCCTCTGCCTTTTCCTACTGAAGCTGTGTGACCCTTAGTATAATTGCTTTAGCTCTGGTGGCACCATGGTGATTTACAGCACTAATGCTTTGATCCAGAACATGTTGGACCATGGGACATGAATTAAAATGTGAGAGATGACTGTAAAGCACAAGTTTCCATTCATGGTCAGCTATTTAGTGAAGACATGAGTGCAACCAGGTGTGAAGATCTTGCAGGAGATCTGAACAGATTTGTTAGAAAGTGAATGTGAGCACAGCAGAATAATTGCTATTAATAGGATTTACACAGATTAGTAAAATAATCTGTGCATTTCGTATTGGATTTCATATTATGGAAAGGAAAATTAAGCCACATGCCATGCAGACCTTTCAGGCAGTGATTTGTGGGTGTCATCTATTTGTCGGCAGAAGTGACTGCTCAGAAAAGTTATGGCAGCTCCATTAGTGAGTCAGTGACACCTGCTGTGAACCCAGGCAGGGAGAGTGTCTTGTGGGGTGCAGAGCTGTGCTGGCTGATTCAGTAGACAACAAAGGGAGCAGCATCACAGTCATCGCTTATGCAATGGCTCTTAAAGTGCACTACTGGGTGGAAAAGTGTCCAGGCTTGACTGCATCACCACTGGTGCAAAGTGGTCCTCCCAGATCAGCTAAAATTAATAGGGAAGAGAGATGTGAAGAAGAAAGGTTCAAAAGTAATGTTTCTTCTCTAGACATGGCCTGGAGAGGAGCAGATCAACTCAGTAAATGTTATTGAAGTGGGAGGGAAAAAGCCTCTTTAAAAGGGCAAGGGCAGAGTGTTATTGCTGTGCCCTGCTCATGCTCCTCCCGGTGCCCTTGTACAGGAGGTGAGAAGTGGGCAGGAACAGAGAGGTAAGAGGCATTAGCACAGCTTATGGAAGCACCAAGCACCCAGGCTAATTTTGAGATGTCATTTGTCTAAGGGGTAAGTTGAATAGTATCTTAGAGATTTATTATATATGTTACATATAATCACATGTCACATATTTAATTCATTATATTAAATATATTATATATGATTTATATATACTATATATATAGTGTGTATGTGTGTGTATATACACACACATAAAATACCTGCTCTATCAGTAGGGTCTAGCCTCAGTACTTCAGCTGTGCCATCCCACCTGGGTGAATCTCAGCGCAGATGAGAATTTCAGTACCTCTCACCACAGGGGAGGGAAGTGCTGTTACTGCCATTGTATTGATGGGGAGATGGAAATCCAGGACTTCTGGTTCCCAGTGGTTCATATCTGCTAATCTTGGAAGTTATTGTTCAAGTTGCCTCTGAGTCAGGCTTGAAAAATAAAGGATAACCGACCTTCCTCCTTGTGCTCCCTCTTCCTTTGCAAAAATACAAGCTTTTGGAACATTTCAAACCCCATTATAGAATCATAGAATCAAGCCATTTGCTTATAATAATTATGGCTACACTGAAATTCAGGTTTCTAGGCAGATGGGTATTTACGTATGGTGTTGAGCTGGGGCTTTGAGTAACCTGGCATGGGACTGCATGTGCTGCCAGTCTCAGTGGCAGCTTCCAGGCACAGTGTGCTCTGAAAATCCTGCCTGAGTTATACAGGAATGAATTTGCTTGAATTCCTTAAAAACAAAACTGGTCTTACGGTTTATAATACATAATGCATTTGTAATGCTGTTTTGGGGGGTTTGTTTCTAAGCCAGTGAAATGTTCCCTTAAGTTATACAGAGGTGTATTTAAAAAATAGCTACTACATTTACTAATTAGACTGCAATAGCCTAGTAAATTAACCCAGAAGGGATTCACACACATAACACCCCTATGCAGGGAATGACATTAGCTTCTTGAAGGCTACTGTAGCCCTTGTCCTCCTCTTGCCCTTCTCCTCTTGCCTATATATGTAATAATGTTCCAGTTTAATTTTAAGTTTATGGAAATTTGGATCCAAAGGCTGCTTTGACATGTATTCTCCTGAATTTGTAGACCATTTATTAATTTTATTTATGAGCTGCTACCTTTTTGATACCCTGGTTTATTTTCTTGAAGTGTCCTGTTGCACACAGTGCTGTGAGATCCAAAGGTTCGGAGACTGAGACAATGCTGGCTTTGAGATAAAATTCTTATATTCCATTAGATAAATATGATATACCCATATTTATACGTATTCTGGTTTGCAGACCTTCAGCATCTCCAGATTAATTTCTATTTTTCAAATACAGGAACTTAAGAATGAAGTTGAGCAGGAAGCTGTGGCTATACCCCCCACCCCTCACCTACTTCCCCTCTCTCACCAAGTACTAAGTATTGCAAAGCTCATAAATTGTGAAAGCTGGCAAATCAGAACATTGCTTAAATTTAAGACTGAGACTTGGGGCCGGGAGATTTCAATCCTGTATTACCTGGAATATATCATTACTGACAGACTTGCTGGGATTCGGTTTCTACCAGCTATAAAGTGGGATTCTCAAATTATGTCATGACAGCCTAGTTGCCTTTGATGATATGATATGCCATTTGGAAAGGGGAGAACCATTAGATGTGACACAACTTGGCATCCATCAGCCTTTTGATGCTGTTCCATGCCCTGATGAACTGAGGAAATGTGATCTGGGCAAAGCCCCAGTAGGATGGGTGGGAAATTGTTCTGAAACAGTGATTATCTTGTGGTTCCAGGTCAAAATACCATGATATCTTCATCAAGGGCTTCTACTCAGCATGACAGGACTTTTTATTGCTGGATGATATTTTCAGGAATAGCTTGGATGTCGGAAGAAGGTGTGCTTCTGAAATGCAGAAAATACACCAAGATAAGGAAAACTAGAAGTCAAGCTGGTGATTCTGCCTGAGTTTTACAGGGTAGAAACTTGGGTCCTAAAACACAGGCTGTCATGTCTGTAATGGAAGTAGAGCTTGCAAGGCAGGAGGCACTTCTTTTGCTGGTCTTGGCTCCAGTAAAACCTAAGCAGGAGTGCTGTTTAGTTTTGGGTGGCTCCAGTATTGCCTTCCAGTCTTTGAGTCTCTGTTAGCAGCTGCTTATTTCACAGGGATATTTAATTTATTATGGCTTGTAAAAAGATTCTAAGATTTGAGAACAGTTAAGAAATTAACAAAATAGGCTCTACACTGTACTTTAATCTGAGGGGTTAGTCCTCCACCCCTCAGCAAATGACTTCCTTGTTCCTTGTGAGTGCTGTTCACCTGAAGAAGTCTTGCTTTTGTAACCCAAATTATAAAGACTCAGAATTTTTGTGTGAAAATTTAGAAGGAACAGGAGCATTCTGAGCCATCTGTATATTAGCAATACTTGCTGCTGTTACTGGGTAACAAACATAAACCAAGAGCCATTGGTCAGGTAGTCTCATTTGGTGGAACTGATGTTTCCAAAGGAAGAGGATGAAGCAGGTTAGCCCTGCCTTTGGTTTGCCACAGAAGAAACAAAGAGTCAGTAAAGAAGCTGTTCCCAGAAACTAAGGCCAGAGGGGTTTACTGAGACTGCAGCTCTGATGCTGTGTGTAGGAAGTGCCAAATGTCCGCCTGGCACCGCTGTACCATGCCAGTAAATTGTCAGCGTTTCCCTGGCCGAGCCTGGGGAAGGCTGTCTGGCACGGCCTGATCTTTGTCCTGAGACCAGGCATCCTGCAGCACTGCTGGCTGGTGCAAGGCAACCATGCCCAGTATGCACACCATGTCCTGTGCTCCAGGGAGCGCTTCCAGGCAGGCTGGGCTCTTCTTGATAAAGTGGTACCTGGAAATAGGTTGCCATCAGCACCCGCTTCCAGGTACTGTTGGTTTTGGAAGTCCTGTGTCCCACCTTGCAGAGGTGCAGAAACAGCACAGTGTTTAGAAGCTCTTGGGAGAACATTATTCCATTTCTGGGCAAAAGGAGGAGAAGGGCTATTGCAGCCTTCAGGAAGCTAATATCATTCCCTACATAGGGGTGTTATGTGCGTAAATCCCTCTACATGTAGATAATATCACACCCTCAGAGTGTGCAGCTCTCTTGCTGATACTGCTCAAGCAGGCTTCTCCTCCAAGCGTGGCACTGATAGGGCCATTAACCCCTGCTGCCATTCTGCCACAAGCTCTGAGCAAGGGCACAGCATGCTCTTGCACTTTAGCAGCAGGCCAGGAATCTGCACCTGTCTGGGGGTCTTCACCCTCAGCCTGGTTCACTCACTGAGTTTTGGGACCTGGTTCTATTTAGGCTACATGGAGATCACATAGCAGCCTTCCAGTATCTGAAGGGGGCCTACAAGAATGCTGGAGAGGGACTCTTCACTGGGGACTGTAGTGATAGGATAATGGATAATGGGTTCAAACTTAAACAGGAGAAGTTCAGGTTAGACATAAGGAAGAAGTTCTTTACTGTGAGGGTGGTGAGGCACTGGAACAGGCTGCCCAGGGAGGTTGTGAATGCTCTATCCCTGGCAGTGTTCAAGGCCAGGCAGGATGAAGCCTTGGGTGACATGGTTTAGTGTGAGTTGTCCCTGCCCATGGCAGGGGGGTTGGAACTAGATGATCTTAAGGTCCTTTTCAACCCTAATTATTCTATGATTCTATATGTTGCCTGCAAGAGGGAGCAGAGGTTTTCTCTTCTGCAGGTCTACAGTGAGTCTCAAAAGAAAGAATTTTTCTTTTTTTTTTTCCCCAGCCTTAATCTGGTCAGTGCTAGCTTCCACCTGCATGCATACAGCACACAAGACGATGTTTTTTAACACAGCCTGTATATTTGTGTGTCAGTGCAGATGTGCTTGAGTTGGTAATGGAAAAGTGTTGCCTTTTAGAACTGCCTTCTGATAAACCTACATGCTTTCCTTTGCTTAGGGAGCAGTATATAGCAAAATCCCCAGCATCTTCCTAGGACATGAGTATGCTCTTAGTTTGTCATTTGTTCTTGGTTTATTATTTTAAGACACGACTGGCTTAGGACATGCCAAGAGTATGCACAGCTCAGGCTCTGGACTAACCCATCCTCACTTCCTGTGAACGTATCTCTGTCAGCTCCTTGTACTTTGTGGGAGGTGAGTTGAACCTTTCTTGAATTGCCTTGATCTGGAAGTGTGTGGCTTTAGAGGCCTTCAGGGTCCATGTGGGCATCACCTTGATACGGTGATTCAGGCAGGAATGGTTTATTTGAAGCCTGAGTGTTTGCCAGCTCAGTGATTCTGGGGCCGGTCTAGTTATCGATAGGGCTTAGCTAGAGGCTTATGTGGCTGTTGGTCGGCATCAGAAGGTGGCTGTAGACATAGTAAATAACTGAAAGAAGCAACCTCGGCTTTGGCATAAGCAACAAGTCCTCCTGCTGCTGTCAGAGGGCATTGCGTCCGAGCCGGATTTGGCTCCTGGTGAGGCGGAGTGAGCCAGTGGGCAAAGCAACAGGGGGAGTCAGAGACCTGGCTTTGTCCTCTGCCTCTGCCACCACTGCCAGCACCCCCCTTCCGGGTAAACCACCTCTTCTCCCTGCGCTCCTCTCCCCTCCCAGCTCTGGTTGCTTTTATTTCCGTGTACTGTAAGCTCCTCAGGGGACGGGCTGCATTTTACAGCTGCAAGCAGTATAAGGGATACCACTAACACTGAAATAATTGGCTGTCAGCTTGCAGAGTAGAAAAGAAAATGGTGCGGTGTAACATTCTGGAGTCCTTTTGGGTAATAAAAGATCTATTGCAAAGCACTTTGGCTGCAACAACAAAGCTTATTGATTAGCCCGAAGTATTCCAAATTGGGTCTTTCTGCCCGAGAAGTAGCAGGATGAAGAATTAAAGTACTTACACAAGAGAATATTGTACATGAGTTATTGAGTAACTATCAGCTCTGCTCAAGAGCTGCTCAGTTCCTCTGGACTGCTTGCAACTTCTGAACATTTTATCTTTTTTCCTTCAGCATTTGCAGGCGTGTGCCAGCTTCTGTAGCATATAAACTAGGTGCTATTTTTATTGAATCTGGCTTTAATGTAGTAGATTTTTCACACGTGTGTTGGCTTTTTATTGTTGGTCTCATTCCTGAACTTTCTGGCACCTCTAAGTGTAAAGTCAGTTATGCACACATTGTTTGGCAGATGAATTCCTATTTCTGGGAATCATTTTCCTTCTAAAATGTATTTTTTTATTAAAAATGTGATCTGTATCCATAACCGAGATATAATGGCCTAAGACTCCAACCCAAAGATTTCTGCAGCCAGAGATCACCACAACAGGGGATATAGCCCTGCAAGAAGACCTCTGTTTTCCAAGCTTTGAGCATTTCTGTTAAAATCTTGTTTTATTGACTCAACCTCTACCTCTTGGAACTGAAAAATTCCCTTCTGATCTGGCACCGGGGAAAATCCAGCCAGAAACAGACAATAAAACCTTCAGTCTTCCAACACCGTCTCCCTTCCCAGCTCATCTCCCTGCTGTATCAGTCTCACTGAGCCTCTCTACTACCAGCTTTATCCCAGCTACTGCTGTGGCAGCCCCTGGTCTTCTCTCCAGCATCCCCAGGCCCTGTGTGGAAGGCAGGGGGTTGGTAAAGCTGGCTGACCACCCTTCCAAAGGTGCTGTCCCCTTTTTCTCCATCTGCACACAAGCTGTCAGGGAAGAAGTAACTGGGGCTGTGTGTGGTTTTCTCGCCCAGGGTGACCTGGAACACATCTGCAAAGCTCTCCAAAGTAGCAGGAATGTGCTCCGTTAGGACATGATTCATCCTGCATACCGCATGGGTGGCTGCTCAGGGAGAATTTTGACATTTGCATACACTGAGACTTTCCACTTCTTGGTTGCCTTCAAACCCCTGCACTTTGTCTGATGGAGCATGCAGGGCTGCACAGGAGCCCCCATTCTGGAGGGGATCTCTCCCAGGCTGGAGCTGACCCAGCAGGGGCAGTTCTCCCCCTGGCTGCATCATGGGGCAGAAATGAGAGAAGAAGCTGCTTACAGACAGATTGAAGGATGGCTTTAGACGTTCAGCCTCTGCTCCAAGTAAAGCTGGGATAGAGCTGCTGTCCAGGGGTTGACTGGGAATTTGGTATCTGCAGGGCAAGAAAATATCAGTCTAACTGCTGGGGCAAAACCAAAGCGTTGCAAAGTGAAGCACTATGAACGGGACTGAGTCATGAGTGTTGCTTCTGGGAAGGAAAAGGAGTTGGGCAACGAGGCAATTGTCTCTCTCTACCTTAAGGCTGCTCCTGCTTAACTGGATTTACCTTGGCAGCTGCAGAGTGCGAGCTGGGTCAACCCCAGGCGAGAGGTGAGCGATGTTCCTAGGGCTGGCGGCTGCTTCCTGCACTTTGCCACCCAGACTGCTGTCAGCAGTGCTGCATGGAGCCACCAGAACGCAGCTGCGTTAACTGGGAAAGACAAAGGAATGGTGGATAATGGTATGGAAAGGTAATGTCTTAAGTGATTAAAAATATAATTGTCATATACAACTGGTTCTGACTATTTTAAAAAACTGATCTCAGAGACCTGACCTTGCTTCTTATGGTCTAAATACAATTTAAGGGGTGAAAGGGTGGCATGTGCAGGCTGTTACGTATCTCTACTGTAAATGTACAGTACATATATACAGGTTCATGTGCTTGAACTTACTGTTAATCATTTTGGCACCAAAACTGTAACTAGGCAATCCTGGTACTTGGAGCACAGATCTAAAGTAATGTAGTAATGTGTTTAAATCCTTTAATATTGAGGGAACATAAAACTTCAGGCTGTTTTCAAACGGCTGTCAAAACCAAATCTAATACCAAACGCAACATTTAAAAGAAATTTTTCAAACAACACAAATCTAGCAGATAGGAATTTATCTACCCCAGAAGAAACTCTGACGTAGAAAGTGTCCCAATGCTGTGGAAGCCATGAGTAAATATTGACTCATCCTAACTAGTAGGTGGAAACGTATTTCAATAGTATCTATCTAATTATGGTATAAATTTGGTTTAGGACACAGATTTAATAGCTAGGTTTGATACAAAATATAAGATTCATGTTTTTTAATTTAGTATTTTAGAAGCAAAGTTAGGCTTTGCCAAAACCCACTCAACAGAAAATCTCATTCCAGCTTAAGTAGACTTTTGACCAACTTCCTGGTGAGCAGGTATTTCTAGTGGCCATCACCTTCACAATGAGTTGTTAAAAACCACCTCTACCTCAGACTGATTTTCTGATACCCAATTCAAACCTCCCACATTGTAGGCAAACAGAAATATTTACACAAGGTGTGTATAAATATAAAGTTTATTCAGTATAGTGTTTAGAAAAATAAGTTCACATCATCTCAGAATACAAATAAAACACTTAATTGTCCAGGCACAAACCCCTATTACAGTACAACAAACATACATACTTTAGATCTCTTTGGTTGGGTAATTAAGCACAGATATGTTTGATGACACACTCTGGGGTGGCATCACCTAACAGTGCAGTAAAGTCTTCTGATTATTTCCTCCTCTAATGTGTACATTCCGCTTAATTTTATTTTTGTTGTAAGGCACAATAAACCCATATCGCAGAAATAACTGGTTAGTTCTGGACAAACAGTACATGCAGCAGAAGAACAAACATCCTCTGAATGTGAATCCTGAAAGTCAGAAGATTCACCCCTTCCTTGAGTTCAGAAATTTAAGAAGCTACTTTTAAACTATATGAAACATACAAGTAAGGTATAAAATATCCTTCAAGATAATAACTGCTAGGAGATACAGGAAGACTTCAGGTCTCCTTGCTTGCAAAATGTCATTACCTTTGTTTCCAGAGTTATAAAACTACTATTCTTTATGAGATGCTTCTCAATCACAAGCACTCATGCCCCGGAGTCCTGCACACATATTTCATATGAAAATGGAGGCATGCACCTTCCTGGTTGTTCATCTGCCCTTGCTAAGAAAGATGCACAGGCACTGGTTCCTGTGCACACTGGCCAAATTCTGCCCTGCTTTATTTAGCTGAAAACAGTTATTGAGGTGAATTTGCAGGATTTGAAGAATCTGTCCATTATTGTCATTAATCTGGGACTGACAGTAATAACAATAAAGATGGTTCCAGCCTTTTTTTTGTGTGAAGTAGCTTTCTGAATGCATCTTCCTGAATCCACAGGTAGGGTAAAGCAGTAAATTAAAGAGGTATATGCTTTGATCGACCATGATCATTCAGCTATAACTGAGTGTCAGCCTTGTGCACTGGTTCATACTGCCACCATATACTGGGTCAAATCCATCCCTGATCCAACTCCAGTGAAATGAATGGACCATATTCTCAGCTGGTGTGAAAGAACATTAAAGTCAAAGGAACTGTGCTAGTTTAGCCCAGCTGAGGACTTGGCCAATAGCTGTCTGCGATTTATGTGGCTGAAATGTCCTTTTAGGTAAGACCACAGGAATAATGCTGCAAATAGTCCAGAAAGAGCGCCCAATTTAAGTTATTTCTGGCTCTCCACAAAACTCTGGGTGAAACAGAGGCAGCTTTAATTAGAAGTAGTAAAGAGCAAAGGGTTTTCTAACACCATGTTTTGTAGCATTTGCTTAAACTTTAAGCATCTTTTTCAAAGCTGAATCTGGGAGCAGAGAAGTAGTAGAAATTGGCAATGTTTCCTGTAAGATTTCCAGTGGACTTACAAATTGCAAACGTATATGAAGCTGAAATGATTCTTTATTCTCGTCTGTGACAGAGAGGGAGGGAGTGAGGGAGGAGAAGGAACACATATGCCAGATAGACATACCTTCCATTTAAACAACAGAATGTGTTAATAAGGACTGTCTGTGGAGCGTGGACACTCACTGTCATTTATGTGTGTGGGTGATAAGCATCCATACCCCCTAAACACCATGTAAAATCCTCAGTTTGGGGATCAGTGGAGCAATGCCTTATTTACAGCAGCCAAAGATCCAGCCCCAGACGCTTTTAGGGGCTTTGTGTACTGTCTATTTAGAGCAGTGAGCCTGCTTGAGGGCCACATAATAAAAACTGACCCTTATTTTACAGTAGGAGTAAAACTACTATTTAAATATCTATTTTAAAAACACTGTACCGTGCAATGAGTCTTTACATTGTGCATATGTACCTGCAGAAAACATGAGGTTATAACTACCTTAATCTGGAGGGAATGACACTTTCACTGGGAGAAAGAAAAACTTAATAATAAGTTACTTGATAACTGGAAGACTAGAATAGAATAATCTTACTTTGCCCCAAACCACAGCTGTTATGTACATCCTCCACTCCCACTGAAGAGTGGGAAGTCCCCTATTAGAAGTACCAAACACTCCAAAATGCACATCACTGTAACAACATACACAGTTTTCATGTCAACTGTGCTGCAAAGCAGTGAATTCAGAGGCTCAGTAACAACAAATGCAAAGGATGAAAAAAAAAAATAAAAGTAACAGGTACTGGTGGAACACCACAGTCTTTTCAGTTATGAGACCAGATCACATTAACAACTGATTTCATTCTGAAATACTCTCTAGCTTGCCTCCAAATATAGTCTGAGCTTCACCGACCAAACATTAAGCCAGAAACAAGTCCTTCAGAGCCACACAATGCTCTCCATTAACATGACAATGATACACAGTCCTTCCAATTTTCCAAACAGTTGCACAAATCCAGGCAAAGCAGCTACTGTTATTGTCATCATCATCACCTTAGTTTTATGTGTGAAGAAGAGGTGGGAAGCAGATTGCTCATGCTGGAACCCAGCAAACAGATAAACACGCAGAGAGAACTCTGGCCTATCTGGGTCCCTGCTCACGTGGAGATCCCCTGAATGTCAAGGGAATTTGTGCCAGGGGAAAATACAGCTCTATGTTCTGCTTGTGATAATCTCCACTTTAAAGCACTTGCCTTAAACACTCTTTTTGCTTGGGAGCACGTGAGGACAGCCAACTTCTAAGGGGCTGTTTCTGTTTGCAGAGCATCAGTGACTCAGTACAGCTGCACAGTGCACCCCTTGCACACTTGCTCTTCCCCTTCCCTGTACTTTTCCCTTGGTTCTGGCTTGCAGCATGGACTCCAGTGCTTACCAACAGAGCTCAGACTCAAGGTTCCACAGAATACCTTGCACGCTGCATTCAATATAGTGCAAAACAATAGCGAGGATACCTATGCCATGCTCATGGTGCACAGAAAAAAAACATTCCTCAAAGGCTTTCCACAGAACCAGTTAACAACCAAGACAGAAAGAGACTGGGATGTGCTGCTTATCTATTCTTTTTCCTTGCTGTTTTTTTTGTCCTTTACAGTGATCTTGTTTTGTTCTGAGCCTGGTTCAGAACCCACAGAAGCTTATGAAAACATTTTCCATTGCCTTCCAAAAACTTCAGATCAGGCCCCTGACGAAGATGAATACGTGCTTTAGTTATCGTATATATTCACATTAGAATAAAAAATAATAAAACAAAACCACAAAGATTAACGGCATGTCATTTTCATACATCTGCATTCTTATTATTAAAGCTTAAGGATGTGCTTTTCCATGCTACAGAAACTCCTCTGGAGGAAAGGTAAGATCTGTTCGACCTGCCCATAGCCTGCCTGCTTCTGTGTCCCCAGCAAGGCACAAAGATGCGAAAGGAGAGCCATCACCAGCCAAGCTGAGACCACGGCTGCTCCCACAAGCCCTTTGGGGCAGCTGCTGTTCCCACCATCAGCCCCCACGCTGCTTCTTCTGGAAGATTATATAAATGCACACTTGAGTGCACTCCTGGATGGAAGCCTGCTTGCAAGAAGAACAGCTGAAGCCCTCCCACACGGGCTTTTTGGCCAATGTGGTCCACGTAGACATGGGGCTCCCTTCCCTGGCCTACCCATCCAATGTTTCCTGCTCAGCTGCCCGAGGCTGGAGCCAAGACCTCTCCCTTGGTGTGATGGCTCTGCCCATGGTGCCCTGCTGACGTGGTGCAGAAGGACCTATCTTTGGCTCTCTGCACTGCTAGCAAATGTCACTCACGATGACTGAAAGACTTAAAACTCTTCTTACTTGTGCAAGCAGGGGCACTGAAGTCAGCGGGTCTACTTGCAGAAGTAAGGCATCATGATTTGGCCCTGAGGACGGGTATTTGCAAGTCAGTGTTTTTATTCCTCCTGCCACTGTGCTTTAGTAACAAAGATAAGGCCACTAGGAAGAAAGGCACATGGAATTCTGTAAAAAATACACAAAAAGGTTCAACTAATTTGCAAATTACTAACAAAACAAACAAAAAACCCCTGAACACAAAGACAGAGCGGGTAGAGACAGGGGCCTCCTGGGTTTGTGAGACTGGGAGTTCATTTTCTAGTGTCAGTGTGATTAACATTTCACTTTTACAGTCTATTGCTTGAAAAACTACAAAAAAGTAAAACCTTGTCAGAAATAACTATGCTTACTTCCTGCTCAAACAATAAAAATAAATTAAACAGCCAGAAAACATTTTCCTTTTCAATGCATTGTGTCTAAATTGAAAGGGAACATAGACCATAAATAAAATCCATTGTACTAATTTTAAAAAAGTCTCCTTTATAAGAACTAAAACAATATTTACATTCATACTGGAAAGAAAGCTTCCGAGTTGCATAATTAGAGTTTTAAATGCTGTTTTTTCTGGTGCACTGACAAAACGCTAGCTGTAGCACTTACAAACCTGTAAATGTTTGATGCAAGATTTTTGGTTCGAATGCAAGTCTGCTGGGAAAAAGCAAACACACCAGTAACAATATTATTGATGATTTTGTTTCACTTTTTAACCTCAAACAACATAAAAGCCGGTAAGGTATCGTCTTAAGAGTTCCTTAGAAATTTCTCAATGCCCATGAACTAGAAGTAAACAGCAAAAATGACTGCATAATTTCTACCTTTTTGGAGTGAGATTTGTGTTTTCTATCTAACATCAGGAGTGTATACTTACTATTGAGAGTATGTTGTACTATGGAGAGTTTAGTTAAATTATCAGGGTAGTATCTTGTAGTCAAACCTGTACCCATTCGTTCAGTACTTGCTCTGGCATTTTCTTTCTCCTTTAATCTGCTTAAAAGAGAACATTGCACGCAAACCAAGTGCGGCAACCTAATTCCATCGCTGGAGATTCCTCTGTACATTGATGCAGATCACTTAAGTGTTCCTCTGTTTTCTTTAAATGAAAAAAACCCCAACCACCAAACAACAACAACAAGAAAAAAACAAAACAAAAAAAGAACCCCACTTGGTGTTTGTTAGGGCCTCAACAGGAGACTTATCTATTAAAGACATAAAGCAGGGGAAAAAATGTTACAAGTCTTGCATATCTTCATCCATCTGAACTGTCTGCAGTTTGGCAAGTTCTTTTTTGTCCGTTTCCAGTTCTTCACAAACTGTGTCAACGATGTTACTCATAACATACTTGGATTTTGAATCCAGCATCATTAAATTGCCAGTTGACTTACTCTCAGCATTAGGTAAGAAATTCTCTTTGATGTCAGGTACAGCTTGCAGAACTAACCTGTGCTCTCTGACAAAATCTTGATGTACTTGTGCAGAGGGGTGGCTGACACGGTCACCACTTGTAGAAACTATTTCTCCAAGTGTGGGCTGTGCTGTGGAAATGGACAACAAATCTTGACTGGTAATGAGGGAACAGTTCTGAAGGGTTGCATAGTTAGTGTTGCTGATAGATATCACTGTAGAGGTACTGGTCACGGGTGATGACATGGACTGGCTCTCTGAAATACCAGAGTTCAGTTCTGCAGCATTTAAAAGAGTAGGTGGTGTGAGGGAAAAATTATGTGAAGGTGTTACATTCACTAATGAGGAAGCCAGGGACTGGAGTCCTCCGCTGGATATATTTTCAGAAGACATGTTTACATTTAGTTGCGTGCTCTGACTGACTGGCATCAACTGAGAAAACACAAGGCTTCTTTCCAGTCCTTCTTGCTTGACAGAGCCTACTGCCTGGCCTGAATTGGGAACTGTATAAACGACTGCACTTGGAGTGAGGGGACTGAAGAAAACCTTTCCCTGCTGCACTGTTGAAGATTCAGTTGTAAAAGTTCCCCCATCAGATGTGCTGGGACTTACTGAAACATTACCTAGAAGAAGGGAAGCAAAAGAAAGGAAAATATAGATTATAGTTTGCAGACGGTTGTGGAGACATTTTGTTAAGACATTTTAGTCTTTTTTATGTTTGCAGGACACACATACACTATTATATCATGCAGCACAGAATCGTGTTGTTTGTAACAGGTGAGAGAAAATCTGGTACGATGAAATAAAAACTGTTACTAGAAACTGCTTTTAGAAAGAAATTAAAAAAAAAGAGAAAAAGAGAAAGGGTTCTGGTATATTAGGTATCTTTCAGGCTCTCATTAAGGGGCAAACAGTCCTCAGCCATGTGATTAAAATGAACGTGCTTTGGCCTTCACTAGTTGCCACCACTCAATTTCTATCTAAAAATAGAAGCATGAAAGGCTATTAAAGATAGTTCAGTGACAGACTACAGCTTGTGTGTGGGAACTTGAGGCACATCACGTGAAATCCACTATTTCTGGGCAGAACCTACCTAAGCCAACCTGTAGAGAAAACAACAAAACCCAGTAACTTCTATCTGGCTAACAAGGCAGTCCATCAAGCACTCAAGAAGTATTGCCTTTCATCCCACTTTATCACTTATTTCTAAAAGCCTAACCCTACCACATCCATCACGCTGTGTAAAAATCATGCAGCAACTGCCTACACTTTTTGAAAGCCATAGCACTGATGCTGTAGTTAGACAAAGCAAGAAGAGGTGGCCAGAGATAATCCGAAGTTGGTTTTACTGGACATGCCATCTAAGTTGCCACTATAATTCCAAAAATAAGATACACTGGCTCTTGGTACTGGGTCCCAGTTCAAACACCTCCCTCTCACAAAAGCAGTTTAATTATAATTTTAAGAGGCTACAGTTGGAGACACCTAAAGTTTTTAGAATAGTACTGAAGATATATTTCTTCCCTGGGAAATATTTTAGCTCCCTATTAATTTATGGTAACCAATGACTATTTTTTGGAATATGTGACTTGTGTAAACCAGAGTAGAAGTGAGGCGATTTGAAGTTACCTGGTGATATCATTTATTGTACCTTACTTAAAATACCCTACAGCACACTGCAGTTGGACTAAACAGCCAGCTATCCATCCATCCCGCATTAAGAAAACCAAACAGAAATCAAAGCAGCAAATATGGGTCTTGACTTTTCTCTGCACGTATGGTGGGTCATTCTCCAGTGGGAATTCATTATTTTTAGCAATGGGGAAAATTTTCAGAGAGGACCTTACTATGAATTTTATGACTTTCAAACCCAATAGTTCCCCATTACTTAAGGGACAGATCTTACTTTCTCACCTTTGCTGGCTATCAGTTTATGCCTTGGAGCATGTGGATTAAATGGCTTTTGTAATGGCACATGGTATTCAGACTAAATGTCTTCTTTTTTCCATCTTGGTTAGGCTATGTACCAGTAACTTCCAGTGACCATGTGTGTCACATTTTAGGATCTAATAATTGTGCATCCATTTAAGACTTGTTTGTACACCTTCAGTGTTCCTTCTCATATCATAGCAAGAATCACTGCCTCTCTATACACATTTAATTCAAATAAGCTAATGTGAGCACAGTTTCATTTTCATTATAGTACTCACAGCTCCCGAAAGTAGAGAGATTCATTCAAGTTTAATCATTTTCATAATCAAAGATATTGTGGCTAATAAGTAATAAAGCTGTTTGGTTGTGCTTTATAATCTGCTTCAAAACAATGATCTGAGAACTAGGTTTGTACTCCCTGGGATTCTTCCTGGCTGGCTACAAGTTTCAGTCTATGGTATGTTAAGACAAACTCTAAAGCAAACTTGGGGAGGAGCCTGCACACTCGGCACGTGAACCTGCAATGACATATTTCCCTTGGACTGAAGACAGTTCTGTCCAAATACCCTCACATTTCACACCTACAAGCTATTGCTTATTTCTGTTGTTTCCCTGCAGTTTAATCTTTCTTAATTAGAGGACAGAAAATGTACCAGCATAACTGTTTGGTTGTGTTGTGTCTACAGTCATTGAAAATTTGCTTTTATGAAATTATTTGATTAAAAGAAAAAAAAAACCAACCCCAGAAAAAAAGAAAACCAACAAAACAAGCAAAAAAGCCAAACCAACCACCAGAAGAACAACGATGGTAACAATTTCCAGCTGCTGTTAATTTTCATTTTTGTGAGCCTTCTCATTAATTCAGTGGCAAATGGGAAATATTTTTAATTACCAAAACGTGTAAAATTTACAGATATTTGTGAAGGCCGGTATCACAGACTTCTGAGAACAGCACGAGATGAAAGGGGTGTAAATTACCAGACTTCCTTCTCTGCTTTTCCAAGAGGAGCTCAGCCTCATGTCACAGTCTGCTCATGAGCATAACACAATATAACGGAAGTCAAAAGGTATCTTTTGATGTACTGTGCATAGCCATGGTTGGAGGAAGGGTACCACAGCTTCTAAAATGCTAAGTGTGCCTGATTCCAACTTGTTCTCATACCTTTTACTGTTAAGAGACAAAACTTTTACCTTGTGAAGCTGCCACAGAAACAGGAGGCAGCTGCAGAGAAGAAAACCCAATGCTTCCGTTCAGCAGCTGGCCATTTGTTCCGGAATTGGGGATCTGGACAATGCCATATTGGTTTATTTGGACAGGAGCAGTAAAAGTAACTACAGAGCCTCCATCTTGTGAAGCAGCAGTTTGTATGCTTTCCCTTTTCACCTCTGAGCTTGGTATCAATCCCGGGAATGAGACTGGGATGTTGCTGGGGCTGAAGGTGGCTGCTGTGGCATTGGGGACCGAAGCTTGAAGGAGTTTGAAGTCCTTAACATCTTCTGATGAAGATGACAGTATATCAGTAATGGATACCCCATTGCTCACGACACTTGATGTGGTTTTGGGCGAATTTAAGGTAACAGTCTGCGAAGCCCCCACGCTGAGTCCATTGAGAATGACACCATTGGGTCCCTGAAGAAAAGAGCTACCATTGAGAAAGACGGGAGAGGTACTGGCAGGCACGAGGTTTCCATTCAACAAGACACCAGATGAGCTCAAGGCTATTTTAGTGTTTCCAAGCTGCTGCATGTAGACGGGCTCCATGTGGCTAGGAAGGCTGAGACTGGTAACGCCATCAGATGAGCTGGAGAGTGGATGGGGAGATAGATCCTCCTGCCCCTTACTGGATTCATCTTCTGTGCTAGGGTTGCCATCTGACTCACTATGGGAAAAGATGAAGAGATGACATTGCATTACCACAGCGTGCCAGCAAGCTCTGCAGCTTGGAGGGCTCCTTGCTTTGATACAGTTTGTGAGAGTTTTCCGAAAGAGGTGGGTTTTTTTTTGTTTTGCCTTTGCAAGGCACTTTTAAACGAATTTCAAGTCAAGGGGAAGGTTTCTTAGAGAACTGCAAACCAAACTTTCACTTAAGAGAAACTTTACAGCCTGGGTTACGAACATGTACATAAATCTCTCCCCCATCCAAGTGACCGAAGGGGGCTGCCTCGGGCCTCCCTCCGCCGGCCCAACGTGCCCACACGTGTGGGAAGGGCCGCAGCCATTTGGTAAATCCCCGGGCGGCACCAGCGGGAGGGAGGTGAGAGCGAACAGACCGGGAAGCGCCGCCCGACCCCGGGGGCCCGCCACCCCAGCCCGGGGGCAGGCCCGGCCGCCTCGGACTGTGCAGGGGGCCGGTGGTGCTGGTGGGCGGCCTTTGTGCCGCGCCCCTCGGGCCGCCCCAGCCCCTCCGAGCCCCTCCACCGGGGTTGATGTTTCCTGACTGGTCCGCCCTCCACTGCATTTTTCGGTCGCTCCCTCCCCCTCGGCGCTCGCCCTTTGAAGTGTCCTGCGGAGAGGCGGCCGCGGCTGCACAATCGCGCCCTTGGTTGAGAAATGCCTTGGGGCCCTCCGCCACTTTTTTCCCTCCTTTCCTCCCTTCTCCCTTCCTCCCCCCTCGCCTCTCCCCTCCCTTCCCGTCCCTGCCCCGGGAGGAAGGAGGGGGGCGGGAGCGGGGAGGTCACCTCCACCTGCCTGCCTCGCGGCGCCGAGCCCCCGCCGCGGCCCCTCCGCCAGCGGGGAGGGACACACGAGGGGGAGCGAGGATCCCGGGGCGCGGGCGGAGCGGGGCCGGGCGGGGGAGGCTCTCCCGCCCCGCGGAGAGTGAACGGCTGGGGGGCTGGAGGCAGAGGCCTGCGGCCGGCCGAGTCCGGCAGAGCCGCCGCTGAGGCCCGGCGCGGCCGGCCCCGCTTCCCCGCTGAAACCCGAGCCCGGCCCGCTCCCGAGTCAGGTTTCAAAACAGAGCGAGCGGCGGGACCCCACACCCCCGCGCGTCCTGCGGCCGCGTCAATGATTAACTCTGTCAGGCGCGACAATTAAATAAAAACAAGGAGTGGGGGGACACAAACACTCCCCCCTCCCGTCCCCGGAGCCCCCCGCGCCGCCGGTGTCCGCGGGCTCCCGGGACGAGGCGCGGGACGGTGAAAGGGGCGGCGGGGCCGGGAAGTTTCCCCGCGCTGTCTCGGCGCGGCTCGCGTGCCTGCGTGCCCGGGCCGGGTGGGTGTGTGGGAGCGAGGGAGCGGGGAGGAGGAAGGAGGGGAGGACGAGGCGCACAGAAGGTAAGCGCCATGTTTGCAAGGGAAGAAAGAGCCGGGAGAGGGAAGGCAGGCGGGAGAGGGGGCGGGGAGGAAAGTTTGCCCTCACCTTTTGGACTGGGTCTCGGAAGGGTTGCGGTCCCGCTGCCTGCGGTTCTTGAACCAGTTGCTGACCTGGGTTAGGGACAGCCCGGTGATCTTGGCCAGGTTGCGCTTCTCGGCAGGCGAGGGGTACCGGTTCTGCTTGTAGAGCTCCTTCAGAGCGTTGCGGGACTTCTCCTTGAAGCAGTAGACCGTCTCCTCGCCGTCCCAAATCGTCCTAGGCAAAGGGTATTTCCTCCGCAGCCTGTACTTGTCCACCGCCCCCAGGGGTCTGCCCCGGGCTCGCTCCGCCTCGGTGTAGCGAGCCTTGTACCAGAGTTCCTGCAGGAGCGGGTGGTTGGAGGAGTCGAAGTTGTGGCTCTCTAGGATGCTGTAGAGCTCGGCGTAGATACCCTGGTGGAAAGCCACCAGAGCCCGGGCTTTCATTAGGCTCTCGTTGCCACGTAGCAGATCGCTCGGGGGCAAAGACCATAGGAACCTGGCTAGGCGGTCCAGGTTCCCACCTTGCTGCAGCGCTTCGCAGACGCAGGCGACGTGGTCCGGGGAGAAAGCCAGGGGGGTCTGCGAGGAGGAGGAGGAGGAAGAAGAAGAAGAAGAAGGAGAGGAGGCAGCGTGGTGATTCCTGGCCAGGAGTTCCGTGTGGAGCAGTACCTGGTCCGCGGTTCCCTCCTCCGTGGCGGCGGCTGAGCCCGTGTGCTCCATGGGGAACGGGGCCGCGGCGGGAGGGGGCGGCGGCGGCGCCGGGTTGAGGGCTCCAGCCGCGGCCCCGTCGGGGGACACCTTGCTGGCTTCAGAGAGGATTTCCATCACATTTTCCTGCTTGATCTCCACCGCGCTCGTGATCTCGTCCGTGGAGGAGGCAGAAGACATACTTCGGTTTGTTTGGGTTTTTTCTCTTCTTTTTAGTTCCCCCCGTCCCCTTCTCCCCCCTTCCTATCTTTCTGTAAAGTCCACTCCTCCTCCTGTTTTCGGCCGGCTCTAGCCGATCAGGTTTCCTCCCGGCCACGCAATAACCATTAAAGATAGCTGCTATAGCAAAGTAGTATAAACGGGCTCCTCTCCGCAGCTCCCCCCCAACGTGACTCCCAGCCCCGCTGCAATACTATATGGCACCGCAGCCTGCTGGCCCGGCCGCGCCCGCCCATTGGCTGCGCCGCGCCGGGGGGGCGGGGGCTCCCGTGTCTCCAGGGCAACCGTCAATCAAGCGGCCCCGCTCCGCTCCTCTGCCCCCTCCCCACCTTCACCTGGAGAGCGGTGCCCCGCTGCAGGGACGCGCCGCGGGCGAAGGGAGGCGGGCAGTGGCTGTGGGTCCCCTCACCTGCGCTGCCCAACCTCGGGTGGGGAGAATCCAAACTCGCAGGGGCAAGGCGGTGGTTACCCGGGGTGAGGCACGGCACCTCGGTCTCCTGTTGATTATTCATTATAGGGGAGGGCCCCCCCGGTTACAGCCGGAGCTCTCGGGACAGAACACACCGCTCCCCCGTCCCAGCGGCAGGCCTGGTGCAGCTCGTACCTGCTTGGCCCAGCCGTCGCGGCCCTGCCTGCCGCTGGCTGGCTCTGCCTGGCAGTGGTCGTGGCCAGGAGGGGTGCGGAGCGGGGCGGGGCGGGCCGGGCACCACGGCAGGCGGAACGAGCGGGGCGGCGGGCTGTGCCGGCGGGCCCCTTTGGCAGAGGCACGGCGCGGCGGAAGGCGGAAGGCCCGGATGGAGGCAGCGGGAGGGGAGGGGGGGGGGAGGCAGAGGAAGGCAGCTGCAGCCATGGCCATGGATATGGATGATCTGGGCTGTCCGCGGTGCAAGACCACCAAGTACCGTAACCCCTCCTTGAAGCTGATGGTGAACGTCTGCGGACACACGCTGTGAGTAGAGCCGCCGTCCAGTCCTGGGGGGACCGGAGGGAAATGGCCGTGGTGAGGGAAGAGTGGAAAGGCTTCCCGGCCTGGGCACGGGCGTGGTGCCTGGCGGCGAGGCCTGGGGGACGGCGGCTCCCCAGGCCGGTCTGGGGGTGACCCTAGCCTAGCGGGGCTATTGGTTGGCGGCCCGGGCCCCGGTTTGCCTCTCCATGCGGGAGCGCCGTGGCCCATTGGGCTTCGGGCCGGGGCCGGATCGCGATGTGGATGGGTCTGAAGAGTTTTTGGCTGCATCTCTAGGGAAATGCCAGGGAGGAGGGCAACACACAGTACTCGGATCCTGTCCAGAAGGCGTGTGGGGTTCGGGCTATGAAATGGGAAACGTGGAGAAAAATATTTTTCTCATCAACGTAAAAACTTGTTTGTATCTAATATAGTGTTTGGGTAATTAAGGAGGAAGAAAAAAGAGGATTTTTGTTAGTTTATTTGTTCGTTCGTTTTTCTGGCATGTGAATTCTCCTGATGAGTTATGCTTTGTCTGAAGGTCTGATGCTGGTTTAAATGTTTTGAAAATCCCCCTGTGAACCTGTGCTGATGGTGCTGTTTAAGCATTCTTTTTTTCTTTCTTTCTTTTTTTTTTTTTGCAACGAGAGTCATAACTTTTTTTTTTCTCTTTTCCCAAAAATGAACGCTTAGATAATTCCCACCACAGGCTGTAGCTGATGTAAGTCACACATAGTTTGAACTCTCACTTTCACATCTGGATATTTTTCTTAGTTGGTGTGGAAGTTTCAAAGGATCTACTCAAGTTCTTTCTAGATACGTGCAGTAGAAGACTCCTACTGCTGTAGCTGTTTATATTTTTAAACTGCACATGAATTGCATACAGAAGATGCAGCCTGAAAGCTTTATTGAAGTTGACGTAGGTGTTGCAAGTGAACTGGATTGCAACAAAGGATTTATGCAATTTTCTTAGAAAAAAGTGTTAGTTTTCCTTTGATCCTGTTCTCTACAGCCACACAAACACTTCTGCTGCCACAAGTGAAAGTGTGTGGGAGAGTCTAGATGGTTTCCTGGTAGTGGTGGTGTAGGAGAAGGCCCCATCAGGAGTGCTCCTTTGGTGACAGTGATGCTGGCTGCATGGAAGAGCAGCTTTAGTTGGAGTTCAGAAACTTTTAAGACAAGGCTGTGCAGTTTTAAAATGGTGCCTTTATCTTGTATTCCAGTGAAGATCAAAGGGGTAGTGATCTTGATAATCTGCTTTCAAGCTCCTCTAGAGCCACTTCCAGCAGAGGACAGCATGTTTCAGTTTGCTCTCCTACTTTGGTTCTCAGTGTTTGGTTTTTCTTCATAGCTGAGCTTTGCTTGAGAAAATTAGTCATATTTTGTGCTGTACTGGGTCCAACTGCTGACACAGTATTTGAGGTTGATATCTTTGTTTTGGTTTCCTTGTGTCTTCTCAGGTGCATGAAGACTGGCTCTGCTTGCCTCAGCTCTTGTTGTTTTCACTTTTGCATTTGGCAGATGTTTTATCCAGCACTGAATTGCTAGTCTGGATCCAAGTAGCCCTGGGTTGAGGCAGCTAGTGTCTCTGCAGGGTGCTTGCTGGGAAAGGGCTACCAGATTGACAGGCCCACCCAGACTGACCTTACCTGGACACAGCAAGGTCTTCTTAGTCCCTCCTTTACCTTCCCAGCAAAGGGTGTCTGTGCAGCTGAGCATCACTGCTTTAAAGCATATGTGTAGGTAAAGCTGAAGTCACTATGTAAGTAGGATCACTGGATTTCTTTGATTTTGTTGTGATTAAGGTTTATCCATCTTGATGCGGTTCTAGTAGGTCACTTTTACTCTGTCGTATCCTTGCAATACCTCCTTTAAGGTTGTGTTTTTATGATTGCTTCCATATGATGTTACAGACCCTTCATGCTGGAAGTAATTTCTTTGTAATGGTCAATAAATTATTGTAATAAATAATCTAGAAGCTGGAAGCTCAGATGAGGTACCTGTGAATGAAGTATGAAGGGAAAAGTGGAGGTAATTGACATTTGTTCTTTCATAAATTCACCGTGTTTCAGGTATAAGGAAGGAATACTTAACTAGTTCTCAAAGCAAAAGAGCTACATAAGTTTCTGATGGAGATTTACCTTTCCTAGGAACACTATTAGAGTAATTTGCAGTTCTTGCCATTAAAAATCCTAGTTTCTAACCTAAATTTATTTTGTTAATTTAAGCATTGAGTAATTCTAGTGTGTTTTATACACCTTGTGAACTCTTTATTACATGTTTTCTGCAGGAATGTGTCACGTGTTTTAGGGGCTTTCTTTTCGGTGTTTTCAACACAAGAAATCCTGTTCTTTCAGTCTCTTGAGTGATTTTTATTTCTTATATTTTACATTTGTGGGCTGTTCTCATTGATTTTCATGAGTTTTTTCCACTTGGTTTGCATTTTTCTGGAGCACTCGAACTGGACAGAGTGCTCTGAGTCATTAGTACAAGAGGCAAAGTAAAAAATATTTCATATGCTTTTCATATGATACCTGCATTTCATACATCTCAGTAGGACAATGAGTCTTTAAGGATTTTTTAGTTTTTTTCCTGTGTGATACATGTGATTTATGTTTAGCATAAACGCTCGATTCTTTAGCACTTTACCGCTCAGTATATTTCTGGGCAGACCAGTGTTTATATTTCCCTTCACTGTGCTGTTACACGGCTGATTATTCTTACTGTTTTGCTCTGTCAAACTACATACTGCTTCAGGTGACTTTTGCACTTGCTTCAAGTCACTTTGGATTCTAAGTCCTTCCATCCAAATGATTGTAACTGTTCCAGATTATCCTCTGCTGACTGAAGAAAAAGACATTTTTGCCCTGGTATTTTCCAATGGATAATTTATGGACAAGATGTTTTCCAAGAGATTTTTGAAGTTGTTGCTTGTGGCTATAAGAAATCAAACTGAGGAAGAGCAAAATACGGAGCTGCTTACAGTAAATAGCCTCCCCTTTCCCCTCTCCCCCAAGTTACTTTTTATAACAATGGGGAATGCTGAAAGGTTATAGACATGTGAATGGCCTTACTATCTATTTTCTCTCTGACTGAAAAAAAAGCTTAGTTTTCTCAAGATTTGGGTTTCTAATCCTCTCTCAGTCCTTCAGTATGTACTGTATTTGTTTAGATTATATGACTGTCAATTTAAGACTGTCAAGAGTCCAGTAAAACCAAAACTATATTGCCTCTAGTTGCTCTTTTGCTACCTACATGGTTACGGTGTCATTGGAAGAAATTATATTCTTTTGATATGATTTATGTGTGGGATCTTGTCTGCTTCATTATCTTAAATATGCAGGAGATAAGTTGTTTGTCTGGTTATTTTTTTCAGCATCTTCCCAGGGATTGATGGTATCCCTGACTAGTCCATGTTTCACTGTGTATTTGGTTCCTTGTTCTTCTGTGCAGGTGCTTTTGCCCTTCTTCACGCTGTTGGAACATAATGCAGAGAGGAGAGATGATCTTTGATAACTGCCTTTGTCAGTTTTCAAAGGGTAAATGTTATGTCTATCAGATTTGAAAAACCTGAAGTACTCTCTCTTTACTGTAACACCTGAATATAGTCCATAAGTTTATGGAAGCTTCTTGTCTGCAGAAGCATATTGCCTTTATCATCCTTTCTGTTTAGGGTTTACTGATAAACATGTATGGGAAATTTCAGAGCCTTGACTTTGTTGTCTTGGGAGTTTTGGAGCAATTGCTCTAATGCATTTCCCAGTTCTGGCTTGTGTTCTTGCTCATTTTGCTGCGATGTGAGTTACATTAGCCAGTTAATCTGTTTTAGTGAATGAAGATCAATGCAGAAAATGCCACAAGTGCTTTGGAATCATCTGTTAGAGATTTTCCTTCCCATTGAACAGTGAGTTAATGCACTCCTACTTTAACTGCTCTTTCATTGCAGACGTTGTGAAGGAATATTTTCATGTTACCTTTGATATGCCTGCCGGTAGTTTCATTACTGTTGCTTTGACCTTTCCTATTTTGTGAATCCTGCTGTATGCTTATTAAAGGGACCTTTAGTGATTTGATTTGTACTTGTGCAAAATCTCTTGAATTTTAAATCATTAAAGAGCTTATACTTCACTGCAGTGATTTGTCAGTAAGCTTCACATCTTTCTCTGGGGTTTCAGATAGCTTGTGGTTTTACCATTAGTTAATTTTCTTTATTTTGTGGTTCTCTGTTTTGCCTTTCTGAAGAATTGTGAGAGTTACCTTTTTATGCCTTCTGTCAGCCAAGTTGTTTCCACTTTCATGTTCTTAGCTAGTTCCTCCCCTTTGGTTAGAATTAAACTAGAAAAGCCTTCCTTTTAATGTTTTTTTTTTCTTTCTATTATTTTTTTTCCCTTTTTTTCCTTCTCATCTCCTGCATAAACAAAGTTAATCTCAAAGCGTTTGAGAACTTGTTGGGCAATGTATGTCCTGTTTGTTCCTTCTTCTTTGGCAGGTGTCTTCAGTGAAGGTTCTTCTTGCTACAAAGTCTTGTGCTTTGGAGGTTTGGAAATTAATTCTCCTCTTCTGTGCTTTAATTTAATTCTGTCTCATCTCAGGTAGATCCTGTGTGTTACAGAGTGCCTGTGCTGGCCTCATCTTGCTGTGACCTCAGTCCTGCCAACACATTCATTCTGGAGCTCAGCACCACATATGCTCATAGCACTTCTCCCTTGTCCTTTGCATATCTTCCTGTGTCAATGTGCTGGACCCTATGTTGGAAGAGCTTGCAGTGGCTTTCTCCTAATGCTGCATGTTTGCCATGTTCAGTTCCTCTGTGATCAGTGGGGCTCTGGAATGTGTTCATGTCCGCCTGTGGCAGAGCAGGGGTCAGTGCACTGATAAGCACAGCAGTGCTGCAGTGAAGATAAGTGGTAGGCAGATGAGTGTGAGAGGATGAAATTGGACGTTGAGTTTCAGTTGTAAACATCCTTCAGGTTGGGCTTCCATTGCAGTTTATTCTAAGAGAACCATGCCAAGCCTTACAATTACAGGATTTTTTTTAAAATTCTTTTTCCCCAGGGCTTTCTTCTTAGTATTTTGTTTTCCTTGGTTATTGCTTCCTGACCAGTATCTCCAAAAGTGTAATACCATGTGTTTTTGGCATTGGAGTAATGTTGAATAAGCCTTTTCCACTATAAATCTTCCCTGTCAGTGGAAGGGAGGATGATAAATTAGCAGTTAAAAGTTGTTCTAGGATGGGACTTAGTATGGAAATGTTCAGTTCAAGAATAATGAATGCCTTTTTAAGTTTATTTTCTCAAGTATAACTGAGGTTCAAGGCATTGGATACTTGGCTTTAAAGATGCTTTTGTGCAGGGCAGAGTGTGTCTAATAAAGGAGCAATGCTTGATAAAAGTTCTGCAACACATTAGTTTCTAAGGTGCACTGGTGGCTTTGCCTTCTTTTAAAAGTTCACTCTCAGGAATTATATTCAGAAGTCTTTGTGCATGCATGACAGTTTTTGATTATTCTCACAATTCCTAGTGTCTTTTCTGAGCATACAGATGCTGGGTGCATGCTTGCCAATGAAGTTGTAATCCACCTGGCTTCATTTGAGACCATGAATTATCTCTTACTCTGCCTGGTTGGGTTTCATGGCTTGTGTTGAATTTTAGGAGGCAGATTAAGCATAGCCCACTGATTTACTTACATAAAGAGGAAAGGAAATGCATCCACCGAAACCTGCATTAAAAGAATGTTAAGGTTGTTACTGCAAACAGGATTGGATAAAGAAATTTACTGTTGGTTGTAAACTTAGACCATATGGTCTCCAACAATCAGACACAAAAGTCTTAGGTGAAAAAGGTAGTTAACTGGGGTTGCTGGTTCAGCTTTGTTGTCCCCCTGCCTGCTGTAGGAAGGAGAAAGGAAATGGATACATAAAGCTTTTTCTTAGGAGCCAGTCCTGCTGCCCCAGCTACCTATAGAGAGAGGAAACATGAATGTCTGCAGACCAGCAAAAGAAAAGACACTCTTTCCTCACTAATGTCGTGCCAGCTGTTGTATTGCCTCTGGAAAGCGTCTTTCCCAGGCTTGATATCTCTGGAAGACAGGACGCGGGTACCAGAGCAGCCTCCCCAAAAAACTGACAGGCTTGATTTCAGCTGCTGCAAGTGTAATTTGTTTGTGTGCTGCTGCAGTCTTAGATGGTAGTTAATGAACTTGTTCTATAACTGTCTTGTTTGATGTCTTTTTCCTGTCCACAGGAGATTTATGGAAAGGTGTCAAGGCTTCTTACTAAGATGTCATTTGTGCCTTCCTTTTCCCAGAAGGAGATGTGTTTGTTTCTTGCCTTATTTGTTATAAGGCTTCAAAATGAAGATAACATAAAAAAGCTTGCTATCTCTAGGCCTAGCTTTGTATTGCTTGGGGGAGGTACCAGTTCACCGAATTGTGTTGTGGGGATTCTGTAATCTGCCCTGTACCCTGTTATATATATTCCAAGGATTCATTAGGGGGTAATTGTGTCCTCTGAGAAATCTTAATTGTGGTGCTAATGGCTGCTAAAATAAAGAAACAGAGGTAATTATTTGCTTAGTTATTTTAATGTTAGGTGCATTTGGAGTTTTGTGGCTGTCAAGCTCCCCAGGAGCTGGAAGTAGGCACATCCCCGGTGGATTTGGGGGAGTGGGGACTCATGCCAATGCATGGAGCTGGAGTTGTTGGAAAAAAGTTTTGAATCTTGTTTAATCTCCTTCCAAGTGAAAGGATCACTTGGCTTCCTATTGCATTCTTCTCTGCAGTGTGGTTCAAGAAAATGCCTTTCTTCTGAGATGAGGGGAAGCCCTGGAGATTGTGGAAAGTAAAATAAAACTGTGTTTTAGCCAAGTAAGTTCGAGTGAAGTATTCCAACTAGAGGTAGGCAGTGAGGATCTATCAGACCTGTAACTTTTAACTTGAGCATGTGGGAATTAGGTGCTTAAATATGTATTTGAAATTTATTTGACAAACTTTTTTCTTAAGAAAATATCTTAAATGCAAGATGTACAAGGTCAGTGGTAGTGTATTTAAGACTGTCATTTGCAATGTAAAGATTGGCTGTGATGTATATGATTTTTAATCGTATTTTGTTAATACAAAAGTGGGGTGTGGGCTCATGAGTACAAACACTATTTACTGGACTCATGCAAGAGCTAACTCATGGTACTTACTGGATTCATGCATTTTGCTAACCTGGCAGAAAATGAGAAGGTTTTTTGGTAAGTTAATGTGCTGGTGTTTGTACAGGACTAGTGAGTTGAAGTGGCTTGTGAATACTTAGGCATCAGAGATGGTGCAAGGAAATCTGTAGGAACATGCATCCACAAGTAAGGTAAGAATAGGGTTGAAGGAAGACACAATGTTGATTTAGCTTGCACCATTTTGTGAAGCTGCATGCTTAAAAAGCTGGCTTCTCTGGGAGAGCAAGTGCTGTCTTTTGTCTTTTGGCTTATTTTTTGCTGCTTTTGCAGTATCACATCTCAGATTCCTAAGTGGTAGATCCTCACTTGCATGAAAAGTATAAGTAATCTTGGTAGACAGATTTGGATTACATACAGCTGAAAATCTCAACCAGAACAGGAACTTAGTGTGGTCCTAAATGTGGCTACTTTGCTTTGGTGAGATAAGTAATGAAAAACAGGTAATTAATTCCGAGTGATTTACATCTCTGAGAGAATTCTCTTTGTTTCTTCTCTGCGAGTTGGACGACACATCAGGTAAGTTTTATGCTCTTTTGTCAGATGTACCAGCTAGGTTAACTGGTGCTTGTGATGAAGTAAAATTACTTTTTAAAAAGTGGAATAATGTATTCCCTCAGAAAGAAGACTTTTCCCTGACTTCTTGGGGAATAAAAATCTAGGGCATCTTTCTTCTTTGTCTTCTTGTTTTGTTCTTTGTCTGTTTTTTTTATTAATTTGGATTAGATGCTCTTTGGGCTCTGTTCCATCCCATTACTCTTCCAGAGTCTCTCCAAGTTAGTCGTGGGAGGTGATTAAACTATTGCTGAAATACCCAAGAGGTTATTTCCTCTACCATCCAGTTTTGACAGTGAATATTTACTTTAAAATTTGGCTCTGAATCATGATCTTAATACTTCTGATGAAGTGGTGTTAATTCCTCAGTTATTATTATTCTTTTGTTTTAAAACTGTTGTGTTTAGAAAATCTTCTTCTCATTTCTCTGTTGAGATATCAGTTGTCATGTCTGCTTAATAACACTTCTCTGCTTAGCAAAGCTTGCAGAATTCAACTCTTCATTCCTGACAAGTACTTTTCGGAAATTGAAGTTGTGGTTCTGCTCTGAGATGCAACCTTGGCAAAAGGAAAGCTATTGTTTATACCCTGGGATCTCCAATTAGTCAACTGAAAAGTAAAGTATTTTACTTTGATTCTGAAAATTCAGTCTGGCTAAATGTGCAGCCTGGGATCCTGCAAATGGCTATGGGGTTTGGGTGCCCAGCTTGAGGAGTCTGCAAACATGCCCAACCCTTTTCGTCAGGTAAATGCTTACCAAAGTAGGGTTGAATGTGGTAGAAGTCCAGCATGGGAATGAATGGTCCAACATAGGTGTGGTAAATCTCTATGCCTAAAATAAGTGCTTCTCAAAAAGAAGGCAAACATGATAACCTTTTAAACAATTTGGTACTAGGTGGTTTTTTTCTTTCTTATACTTGCATCTACTACGTTAACAATTCAAGCCAAAACAATTTTGTCTTACTTCTGTGTGGCTGTATTAGCTGCCAAATGTTAGTAAGTGATATGCACAGGTTTAATATTTATGAAATTAGGCCAATTTATTCTAGTAATTTTAAAAAGGCCATCTCAGTAATTGTAAATTCACAGCAGAGCAGATCTGCAAGTGCCCTGTTAGAATACTCAGAAGTTGCATTTATGTGTATGCTCTTTGTTTGGGGCACCGGTTGCTTTTTCCTCAGGACATCTGAAGGTGGAGTTTGAAGAAAAGCTAGGTCAGCATTTTGGAAGCTGAACTGATTTCTCCAATATTCAGATCTGGTTAGGAAATTAAGAAATAGAAGACTTCTTCCCTGATACGGACAGGCTATGGGACAGGCAGTGTGCTGAGCTTGATTGGTGGATGCTTAAGTTTTCATGTTGCCGGTTCCCTCTACTTTTGTCTTATACATGACAAAATTAGACTTTAAATGTTGTAGCTAAAAATACTGTAAAGCTATGTTCTAAGTTTTTCTTCTTTTGGATATAACGCATATTGGGGGAGAGAATGTACTGGGAAATTCTTGCAGATTTTTTCATGTGGAATGCAGCTACGTTGAGAAGTGAGAAGAAGATGCTTCTGCCACAGGCAAACAATGAGTAAGTCATCTGGTCTGATCTGGATATTGGCTCCAAATTGGAAAACACGTAGAGAATGATTTTTGCTGTTCCCACAGCCCTGCCACAGTGATGAGTGTTATGGTTAAATTATGTTTATGTATGTGTGGAATTCTGGCCTTACTGTGGGCCCAACAATTTCCTAAACATTATAAAGGAAGGTAAGTGGTTCTGCTGAGAGTTAGGAAATAGTGGGATGAGGCACAGTGAGGAGGAGGTTCTCTGCCCCCCCCCCCCTTATTATTATTATTTTTTTTTTAAAAAGCAGTGTTGAGGTAAAAGTTCCCCAGCCCTAAGAATGTTCCGCTCCCTAGTTTTTATTGATTCTGAGCAGTGCGGCCAGGTTGTCAATCTCACTGCCAGGGTGGCAAAGAAAGACTGCTATTCCTAGACAGCAAAAGGCAAGGGAGTGGTTCGGCTAACGCTGATGCCTTTGGACTGCTGAGCCAGAATGGGAAGTGTTAGGTCAAATTGGGCAGGAAAGTTTGGCACTGGGGTTACCAGTATCACAAGAGTTGCTGGCAGAGCTGGGGTGAATAAGGTAGACCTCTGGTGCCAGGCAAGTACAGGCAGACAGATGTTAAACACCTTTGTCATCCTTACGTGCAATGAGTTGTGTTTTCTGTAAAGAAAAAAGGTATCTTCGTGGGAATTAGAAGCTGCAGAGTCTGCAGGTGTAACTAATGACTAAGTAATCTTCAGTGTGAGTATATGAATAGTCTTGTGTAAATAGAAGAGTTCAGATTCTTCTGGGATTAGCTTTCTGCAGGTTTGAAAAGACTGAAAAATAGTCCTTACACACACTGGACAGCATCAGGAAGGACTGTTGGTGGCAGTTGTATAGTTGATAAACCTGTGACTGATGTGCTGTGAACTGGAGATGGGAAGCTGTCTTTAAATCCTCAAGATCCCTTTGTTCCAGGATAAAAACAGAAAAGTTACCTTTCATTTTGGATATGGTTGTATTCTGTAAAGTGAGAGAAGGAGGCTAACAGGACTGAGGGCAATGCCAAAATGATGTGATGTTGCTGTGAATGTCATCAGCTGAGCAGGCCTGGAGGAATTTAGGAGCTGGAGAAATACTTGGACAATATAGTCTTGGAGCTTAATCTAGAATTGCTGTATTTGAACCTTTTTGTTTCCAGACTTTAAATGGCCTGAATTTTTGCTAAACAGATCCTTGTTTTCTATCTATGTGCGTGGTTTTGGGGAAAGGTAATATAGGACAGAACAGCAGATATAACCAGAATTGTCTGTCTCTACAAGGGCAGTATCTCAATGATGTATGAGCGGAAGAGCCCCTTGGAGATTTGTTCCTAGGGATGAGTTTAGGGAATTCAGACTGCATGGGACTGGGTGGGAACCTTTGTTGCCAGTTTGACAGACCTTGGAAAGGAGCCTTCTCTTTTGGAAGGAGTGTGTGACTGGGAAACATCTTGTGGCTCTTGGGAAACTCTAAAATGCTGTTGTGCAGTTGAAAACGGAATTTGACTCCTGGTCTTATTGTGTAGCAGTAAATGAAGTGGCAAAGATCATGAAGGGGGACTTGCCTAGAGAAAGGGATATCGGGGGTATGACTACATGAGGACTTAAGAGGAGTAGTGATGAATGGGCTGGAGAAGGATTTAGGACTGTCTGGGAAGACTGACAAAAAACTGGAGCTAAGGAACCATAGAGGAAGATGTGAGGTTCTAGGAGGATGAACGCCTGGGGAGTAAGCAGCTGTGAGAAAATTGGAGGTAAGGATAGTGCACAGCTCTGTGTGTGTGTGCTTGCATGTGTGTGAAGGGGGTGTAGGTGTCTAAATGAAAATTAGCTGAGCAGAGAGTCTGTGCCTGGATCCAGAAGTCTTGCTCAGGGAAGAAGGAAGGATGCAGAAGGGGTTGTCACTCCAGTATCTTGCTTTTCCTTATTGGGCTGGAGCAGCACCCAGGATATTTGAGGCACTTTACAGAGCCCCGGGGTGCAGTTGGCCAAGTTCTTGGAGCGCAGCATTTCACAAGGGCCCCTGCTGCACCCATTGGATTTCCCTGCAGGAGCACAGGCTATACGCAACCACTCCTGCATTCCCCAGGAGTTGTGCTTTGAGCAGAGGAAATCCTATATAGCACTAATGCTCTAAAATCACTCAATCACTAAAATCACTAAATCACTCTCAAATCAGCAATGTGAAATTTGGGCATGCTTCAGGCATTAATTATAGTGGCTTAATTTCCTTGTCTGGTAATGTGGGGATAATACTACCTCATGGTGTTTTTGAGAAGGTCAGTTATTTAATGCTGACTATGCATGCCAAAGACAACTGCAGGGGGAAGAAAAAAGTAAACATGTTGAAGCAGGGTTTGAACAGGGCAGAATAAACAAGGATAAACTGGCATTGTTTGAATGTTTGGTAGCTGGGTGCTGCCTATGCAGATGGCTGAAAGGGGTGGCAGTCCTAGCAAGTTCAAAAGAGCAACCCTACATCTTGGTTCCTGGAAGGACACACACATTAATTTTAAGGAAAACCTGTAATACCCACTCAATATGTTGTGCAGGCATGTTAGAGGAATAGCATGATATCAAGGCCTCTACCCCACTGCCTGATGTAGTTTATGTGAGGTAATAGCTTTTGAGGGGAGGGGGTAGGGAGTAACTGAGTAACAGCTGGATTGCATAAGCCTTTTTTCCAAAGGAAACTGAGCTAACTTAATGTGAATATATAATAACTTTATATGGTAGTGCATGACCACAAGAGGGATCAGACCACTTGAATTGTCACTTTTAGGTTTCTGAGTCTGCATTCTTTCATGTAGCTTGGTTTTGGGTGTTTTACATACAGAGATTTTAATTGTCTGATCTGATGATTATAATACTAGAAATCTAGTTGAATAGTGGGCTTGTGCCTAGTTTGTTTTTTGTCCCAGGTCTTTTTCTTGGTTTCAGTCTGCAGTAAGGCTGTGTTACTGCATGTCTTAGGTAGTTTTACATTTCTACTTGCAGAAGAAGTTAAGTCTTGTTTTTGCTAGGTAAGACCTAATTTCCAATACTCTTGTTATGTTTTTGACTTGAATATTTTAAAAACATGACTGTGCCATTGAGTTCAGAACCCGTACAGAGTCTGTATTTTATATGAGCTTGATCATTCAAACCTGATTTCTGGGTTTCTACCAGTTCTGCTCTTCTTGAACAGTAGTTGTGTAATTAGCAAATGTATACAAGATAAATGCTGGTCTGGAAGTAAATCATAATCTTAAGGTCCTTTCCAACCCTAATTATTCTATGATTCATTGAATATAATGACCACAATCACTTTCTCTTACACCTGATTAGTCCAACATTTTATTTTAAAATCCATCAAGTTTTTAGGGATAGGAGAAAGATGCAAAGTTGCCTGAAGGAGAATTACCTCAACTTACTTCGTTCTACTCTGTGTCCTTCCCTCACAAATATAGAAGCAGCTATATCATTGAAAATTTAATGAAGCTTTCATCAGTATAATGCTGTGCCTCTACATTCTCTGAAACGTATTCATATTTAATGAGCTTCTAGTTCTAATTTCAGGTAACAGGAACAACTGAATGTAACCATAAATCTGATTTGTTTGTGAACAGCATGTCCCATGTCATTTACAATTCGTACTCATTGATGACCAGTGTGGTAAAGTATGGGGAGAGTTGTACCTCTGAGCATCAAGCAGCTGCTATTTAAGTTGGCTTTTGACTGCACTTGGTAGTTTGCTAAAAATTTTTTGACCCAGACCTTTATTTTTTGCCCATAAAAATCAGCTTCAGAAAGCAGAAGTAATGACTTTAAAGCAATGAGGTTGTTGTCCCAGTGTCCTAATCGAGTGTTTAGTGTTCTTGTTGGTGTTTGTTTTGTTTGTGTGTGTTTTTTTTTAACTCTTAGCAAGCGTAAGGTTGGTTCCTTAGTTAAAAGGTACAATAGTGGGAAAATACTTTGGATGTGTGAGGGAGCTGGTAATACTGAACAAAATATAGAATTATGTATAATCGGTTATGAAAGATGGAAATAGCCTAGGGATAACTGTGAAAATATCCTACTGTATCCTGGACAGTTTCAGACTGAAGATTTCTGCAAAGCATTGAATGATGCTGCACTGCTAGTCTTGGTTGGAAGGAACATCAAGACTTGTTTTACTCTTTCTTACTGAGAGTGAATCATAATTCTGAAAAGATGGTATTCTTTACCAAATTTTATGCAATAACAACATCTATGAGTACATGATTACATTTTCAATTAGAATAAGAAAACATTAGCATCGAAATGTTGTTTTGATTGTGTGAAAATATTTTATTGTAATATCTGCATTACTTAATTTATGGTCCTTTTATCATTTCTTATAATCATAACTGACATCCATTAATATTTAATTGATATTTTGGAGTTTAATTGCAGAAATGGGCCATATATAATGTGATGCTGTTGAATATAGGAACATAAAATTTAATAACCAAAAACATTTTCTGCAATTCATAGTATTGCCTTTGTAATAATACAAAAGGCAGTGTAGAGAATGGTATTCACTCCACCCCTTTCTTGGCATGCAACTTTCTATATCATCTGTTAAGAAGTCTTTGAGAAAGAAATCATAATATAGTACCGAAAGAAAGCTGTGCTTGCATGGCATGTTTTAGTATCCCAATTGCTTTTGACTGGTCTTATTTTCTTGCATTAGTTTCCTCAGCATTTTACACTATCAGGGCTAATTGGGATTTTTTCCCACATATTTGTTTAATCCAACTTTTAATGCACATTTTAGCAGCCTCACAAATGTAACGCTGAGTGTATTACATGGGTATTCTTACCCTTCCAGGTATGTGTAGCAGCCCCAGGATTTTATTCAGTCTTTCACAAGACTTTAACAGTTGACCTTCATGGTCTCCTCCAAGAGCAGATCAAGGGGAGTTGTCAGACTGGCAACTTTCTGGAGCTGGTGTCCTTGGTGCTGCTAATGCGCAGCCCTCCAAGTGCCACTGGCACAGGCTTGCAGGGGGCGTCTCTGAGGGGCGTCCTGCACAGTCAATTTAAGATAAGGTGGTAGTGGTAGACTTGGAGTTTGTGTTAACGTAGTCACTTTTGATATTTGGCTTGGACTTTATACAAGAGAAGCTGAAGGTGGTTGAGATGAGGGAGAGGTGCAGGGTTTTGTGTTTTTTTCCGTTGCTTTAAATAGTGCCAGTTCAAAGGTCTTAAATGGCTGTCCCTCATAGTCTCTGAGTGACATCAGATCTTTTACTTGCCAGTCTTAATCACTGACCTCTTTTGACTAGGTCAGCTTTTGAGTAGGGATTGTAATAAATGTACCAGTCCAGCTTCATTTTGCAACGGTAGAGGGTTTTTTTTGTGCAAGTTTGGAGGGACTGCTTTAATAAAACACCCATTTATTTTCCTTTCCTAACTTCTGCAGACATTTTTTTTCAGATTTTTTTTTTAAGATAATTTGAGTATTTTACCTAGAATCTCTTGAGGTATGTATAAATTGCACATGAAAGCTACATTCCGAGCATTGTTTCCAAGTTTAGTACCCAGAAGTTAGAAAATGCTAAAAGAAAGATTCCTGTGTGTAGTCTTAGCTTGGTTCCTCTGTATATATGGTAGCATACTATTATTGACATAGAATGCTGTTTTTTTGCCTCGCAGGATCTGTTTTGTACCATATTCAGACATTTTAATGAGTTATTTTAAAATCAAGTTATTTTCTGGCCATATCGAGTATACATAGTGATTTCTTTCCTATAGTACTTTGTGTCTCTGAATGTAAAACCTTTTATGCCTGTGTTTTTCTCCTGTGATGTAAAAACATTGCTACCTCAATCTTACTGATGAGAAAAAGAATTAAGATTTTACAGGGATCTCTAAATTGTCAAGGGTGTTATAAGGGGAATGTTAGAGCTTCTTTCCCATCTGTCCTTCATCTTCAAACAGACAACCTGCTTCCACAGCAAACAAAAATAGCCTTTTGAGAGCCTCATAAGGAAAAATGTTAAACTTAGACTGTGCCAATCCTATGAATAGTTGCTGGATGTTCCAGAAAAGGGTATTTGTGTTAGTTAATGTAGTCATATTTCAGCTTTGCTCTGCAGTACAGTTTTGGAGTTATTTTAGAAGTTTTATTATGTATTAGAACATTGAACTCATAGATGACTGATGAATTGTGCAACCTAGTTTGGGCAGGTAATACACTAGATCATCTCAGTGCTACTGAGCAAGATTAAAATGGAAGTTTTGGTCCTGGGGTAAAGGAAACTGGGTATAAAAAGAAACAGAATTTCAAAAGGAGTGGGTTTATTAGAAGCATGCTATGTGGGGCTTTTGGTGTGGGTTTTTTTTTTCCCTTTGCTTTTCTTACCCCCTTGATTAATTTTTCTGTTATTTATCACGCACAGTCATATCAGCACATCTGAGGGACAGCAAGCTGTGATGCCAGTGCAGGTACGGGGACGAGGTGGGTATACATAGCAGCAAGGCCTGTTTTGCCACCAGAAAAAAACCTATTGTGCAAGTGCCTCTCTGTATGTGTCTTGTGTGGGTCCTTTGTGTGTTTGCTGAGACACTTTGGCAGCTGTGTGCCTTTATATGTACATTTTGACTATGCATTTTAAAGCTTAATTGTGAGCAGAAGACTTGGACTTCACCAAGCATCTGTGATACTGCCCTTTCAGTGGTGGTGTTACTGCTTGCACTCAAATTGTTACAACTCTTCCTGCGTTCTGCTTGTAGTACGTTATGAGCTTTGCAATTGGCCTTGTTAGTGTAAGATATTGTTATGCTTTGTACATGAAGACATCAGACTCACTGGTCATGTCTTTTATGTATAAAGGTGATGGGAAGAAAGGATAAGCAGTGGTGCGGTGAAAGAAAATAAAAAATAAAATGCCTGGCTGCATGTTTGTTGGCTACCACTTGAGCCTCCATGGTCACTTCAGCTAATTGAGGTCCAGATGTTCCCTGCATCACTTTGTTGTGTTCCTACCCTCTTTTTTTTGGTACTAGATGGTGAACCAGTTCACAGAGGTGATCCATTTTAGAGTTTTAGACTAGCTGTTGGCTGAATTACTCCTCGTACTGCTCCTGGGCGCATGTGCTGTTATACAGGTACTAGGACTTGAATATAGGATGGGGAACTGTAACAGCAGAGATTTAAAAGTAGGATAAACTACTGTAGGACTAGACTCTACCTTGCAGTTGCAGCAGCCATATATACCAGATTTTTTTTTTTAAACCAAAACCAAACCCAAACAAACACACCAAAAAAGAAAAAAATCTCGGCATTAGGTACTTGTATCTGTTGATAGCTTTGGTGCTGTGCCAGGGGAGTTCTGTCTTGCTAGCATTCCTGCAGCCTAAAGTTGCCACTTAGGTGTGTGACAGCCATGCAAATAAACCTTTGATCTCTGATGATCCCATGCAGTTTCCTCAAGGCATACTGTGGGAGTTAAGATGTTTGTTTTAGTTGACAGCCTGAGCAAGCAGAGGCTCTGTTTTTCTTTTGTGCACACCACATGGGTTTCTTGGATTTGGGTAATTGCAAGGAACTGTCTCCTTGTGTTATGTAAAGTTTATATTTCTGAAAATAAAGGATCGCTTGTGGATTACTGGAGATGTTGCAATCTGAAAAGAGCTATGCTGGGGAGGATACAACTTTCTCCTTGAAGTAGGGAATGTTTTCAGACCTCTTCTCATTCAGATATTTTCATAGTCCTTTCAAAACTTGGGCTTGTGGTCTTCTAGCATTGTCACAAGCGGGAATGAAGGCTGGTACAAGGTATAGCTCAGGAGAATGGTCATTGCACAATATGTTACTTGGTAAGAGTAGTTTTCATTTTGCTTGTTTTTCTTCTCTATGGCAATTAAAGTGAATACAAATCAAAAGCTGGTCATGGGAATGGCAATGAAGCAGGTTTAAAATTAATGCATCACAACTCATTATCAAGTTGCTTTTTCTCTTTTTTTTTTTGAGCAATGTTTACATTGATAATAGGCAGAGGACCTTTCATGAGTCCCAACTCAGTTCTGTGCAAGGAAAAGTGCTTGAATTAGCTATAGTCTTAAAAGCAAATAAATTTGAGCAGGGGAGGTGAAGATATAATGGGAACAAGAAAAGCACAATTTCCTCGTGACTTAGTTCATACAGGGTGCTTGCTCAGTTTTATGCATTATTTTTCAGTGGAGCTGCAGGATGTTATGGGGAGTAATACTGATGTTAAAGCTTTGTGGAGTGTGGGTTTAAGTGTTCTTTGTCCCTTGGCTTGGGAAGCCATCCCACAACTTTGGTCTGCAGTGTGTGCAGGTGGAGAGGAGGACAAGGAAAAATCATACTCCAGTTAGGCTCCTGAAAGTATTTTGTGTCCCCAGAGTGTGAAGCTTGGGGTCTTTTCAAAGGGTAACAGATGCTGTGCAGGTGAGTTAGCCTTTTGTGCTGAGGGCCAGGTGTTTGACTTATATTCAAGGTGGCATGCTAGGGCACACTGACATTCATCACGTTTGTAAACACTTCTCAAAGTTGAGGAAGGCTTTTGTCTTGTAACTGGTTTTCTTAAATGTTCTGGGAGTGACTGGCTTGACACATTTTCCCCAGGTGGCATCAGCAGCCTATGAAATACAGAGGAAGCATTTCTACTGTGTGACCTTTACAGCAGGGAGATCTTCAGGAAGGACAACCAAGAGTGAGTGTCTGTATTTTTGGCACTTTGCCCAAATGTGTTCACTTTCGACTCCAGAACAGGGAATTAAAGGCTCCATATCTTGCACCAGTCCTTTGGGCAGTGCAGTTCCTGTCCATGTTACTCTGCTGTGTGTGAATTTGTTGGTTGACAAGTCATTCTGCAGAACAGGAGGAAGATAACTTGTTTTTTTCAATCGTGGAAAGATTGTTACTGGTGTTGCTGAGTGGAACAGAGCAGGGCTGAGTCTGTTGTGCTGAGTTTTATGTCAAGTTTAGGCTCTTGCTTTTCTGAAAGAATGCTCAAGTTTCCCTTTATTACTCCTTTATAGTCTTTGGTTTTGAACAACGGTTCAAGAGTATTTGCCTGCAGGAAAGAACAGGTGAAAAGTAGTTCTGATTAGTTTTCCCACAATATTTGATGTAAATATGGCCTCACTGCTGGGACCGCTTACAGAGCGTAATGTTGGGCAGTGCTAGATACACACACTTTGGTGCTATGGAAAGCAGAAACTCAGTTATGGGAATTATCCAGTGCATGTAATAAGTGCAGGTTTCTCAGGTGTCTGGATCTGTCTCTTGATTTTATTTTCTTTTGTTTGTTTTCAGTAGGCCATTGTCTTGAGGGGCCTGGTTTTGCAGACAGTAATGAACAGTTTTTGTTCACTGGTGATACCTGGGGGACTGTTCAAATAAGTGTATGGAGCTGAATCTAACACCTCCTTGAAGCCCACCAAACACTGAGGTTTTGTTTCCCTCATTGAGACCTGTGTTCCCAGAGGCCCATGAAGCTGGTTTGCCTCTCCAACAGTAGCTGCCAGAACGATTAGGGTAGAATTTTTTTCACAGTATAAAATGAGCTGAACATTTTCACATTTTGACGTTGTGTCTAAGAATATCTAAGCAACAGTTTACAGCTTATACATTTTTTAACTTACCTGTGATGAAGTATTGAGTTTTTACATGCCTTTTAAATGGCTATGTTGGGGGTGGGAAAAGTGACTTAATTGTATATTGTCAAAACAAAAGGACTTCTTTTGGCATGGACATGTAATGCAGCATTTAGCTTCACTTGAATCTGGTTTTGCTAAAAGCTGCAGAGCAGAAATCCCATGGGTTTGACTTTCGCTGTCAACTGCTTTCTGTGTAGGTGGGAGCATGATGCAGGTGCTGGTGACAGTTTGAACCACTTGACTTTGTGCTCAGAGTGACAATTGCTGCCTAGCTAATAGAACCAAAACATACTATTATCTTATTAGTGCATTCCCATCTTTATGCAATTAAACCACATTATATTTAAGCTGCCTCTGCTATGCACATTCCCATAGTTTTAACACTTTATCATTTAAAGCCGATGAGAATTTGACTGGGACTTAATTCCATGTATATGGTCTGGGTAGCAGTTGAGTGTGATCTGTGTGGTTGTGAGCAGCTGCCCTGAAAAGTGAGTGTGTGAGTAAATATTGCCAGGGTCTCCAGCAACAGGTAAGGGGGAATGACCAGCAAAGAAATACACCTTTGTGAGGGAGAGTCCTTCTTCCATGGGAGCAGTTTCAGATAAAAGATGAAAATTTATCATCTTGGTATTCACTTGCATTAAACTTACGTAAGGATTGGTCAGCAAGGAAGTTTCCTCAGTGTTTAATAATGCTGAAGTGTTTAACAATGCTGATTTCTACAGTTCTTAAAGAAAACCGAGTTGCCTTGGTTCCATTGCGTGAAAGTTTGCAGCCAAGTATTTGGCAGTTCTGGAAACTATAATATAAATTGCTATTAAAGGTGATATTTTGGGGTGAAGTATTTTTTGAGTAAGCATATACATCTTTAAACCCTCTGAGTCATGTATTCTATTTTTTAATACAAAACAGTTTTGAAGACTCAGCATGTCATTGTGGTGGTGATACGGCACAAAGCACAAGGTGGCATATAGAGGCTTCCTGAAAGGAGGGAAAAGAAGGGAGAACCTTATGTACTTCCCTAGGATCATTAAAATGACACACATTTATTTATCATGACCTTGTCAACCCTTGTTGGCAAGCTAAATGAGGTAGGGTGATGCTTCCAGTTTTGGGGCTGGCTTCTGCTCTGCACTGGGTTGACTGAGGAAAGGTGCTATGGTAGGGCAGCAGGTAATGGTTATGCTTCACCAGTACAGACACAGGTGTGTTTCTTTTTATGCTGGATTCAGTTGTCTTGGGAATGTGGCCTCATCTTTGTGATTTTTTGTAACCAACTGTAGCATGTTTTTAACTGAGGAATTTTGTTAGACTGGTTAATGTTGTCAATTGTATTCGAGTTGTGCTGCAGTGGGTGTCACCAAACTTGTTTTACAAGGTTTCCAGGGAAAACACCCAGTGTTGTGTTTTCTGCCCTGGGTATGCTGATGGGCTTTAAAAGCAAAAGGCTGCAGCTGCTTTTCAAATAGTTCTGCTATGCAATGAACTACATCATGAACTACAGCCTGTGCTGGTAACTGAATTGTTTTCAGGGTTTAATTATTGGGTGCATGATAGCTGCAGTAGCCAGGGTGCAGTCTTCAATATTTTTTGATCCCTTTTTGAGTGGTAAACTTCGCTTATGTCCTTTGTGGAAGTAGGTCAGATGAGCACTTCTCTGTAGCATCATAATGTTTCTTGGAGAAAATAGTGAACAGTAGAACACTTTGTATTTCCATCCAAAATGTTGCATGTGTGTTTAGGGGGTTGAAGCAGTTGGGATTGTCTTTAAGATTAAAGTTGCAAAGTTAAGGAAGTGGTTTAAGGTCATGGGAATCTGTGAGCTTTAGAGAATTTACTGAAATTGTATTGTGAATAACAGGCACAAGGATTTAAATGAACTACCCTGCTAATCAGAGGTATTGGTGATGGCTGAAGGCCTAATTTTATCCATAAAGGGGGAAACAAACTCTTACATGGGAAAAGTTGTCTGTGTAAGCATTTTACAGAACAGTCATGGTCCTCAGTACACAACTAGTTGCCTACCCAGATGTGTGCCACAGCACTCAGCTTGTGCTTTCAAATGTGAAAAATTCAGACTTCACACAACTGTTCTGAAAACTAGTCCCTAAACGCTGGTGGAAGGACCCTTGTTTGCCTAGGTTATCCCTGTTGAACATCAAGGACGATTTCTGTATTAAGCTTGCAGGAGTGAGCCCAATAATTCATAATAATACATAATGCCATAAAATGGTGAGAGTAGATAATTCACATCATTGGATCTTCTTAGATATTAATTTTTGAGTAGAAGAAATTTATATTTTGTGCATACACAGTTTGCTGCGGCTTAGAATGTTAAAAGTGGTCAGTATTAAGTGGGTATCTCCAAAATATCAGCAATTGGAAGGGTCATTGCTTTCTGAAAAACTGATCCTTTGCATTTTGGGTTTCTTTACTTGGTCTCCCAATCTCTGGTCATTGTGGAACCTGCTAGTAGCTGTTGCTTTCTTGGAGGGTCTGCAGAATCAAAAATTCATGTGTAAAATAGTTATATTGATTTATTTTTTTTTTAGTGGTGGATGTAGAAATCCTTTTCATTATTGTGTATGAGCTGTTTATTTGAGTGAGGCTAGGAGCATATAGAAAGCATAAAGTTCTATTCAAAGGCTTTCAGTCTTCTTAGAATTATGTGCTCAAGGGTATACTCTCCTGATTTGTGTTGACTACTTTAGTGGCACTAGATAGTATCAAGTGCTTACTGTGTGTGATTTATATGGATAAGGAAAATACTATTCACTGTTTTGTAGACCAGGAACAATGTTTTTTGCACATGGCTTTAATACAGCTGTTGTGAGCCTAAATAAATGCTGTTTTTGAATAATGCTCACAGATCCCATGTAATTATGAAGCACTGTGGTGTTTATGAGAGAACCTGCAGCATTGTTGAATGCTGCTCAGCTGATGTTTGGGTAAAACTGATAAGCTCAAATATTGTCTGGAACTGATCATCTGAATCTTGTGGCAGATTTCCATTTCCTTACTTGTTTTCAATGGCTCTTTATTTAATCAGGGTAGTTCTACTGATGGGCCATGGTGCCCATTATAAGCATAAAGTTGTAGCCATGGATAATGGTGGGTTTTGAAAGACTTTTTTTTTATTTATTTAATATTTCAGTTAATATTATGCAAAAATAAGAATGGACAAAAATATTCAAAATGACTAGGTTAGACCAGTCCTACAGAGGGTGGAAAGTAGGGTTTATGCTGGAACAGGCACTGGGAAATACTTCCAAGCTATTTCCACACACAAATAATGAGCCAGGTGCAAATGCCCAACAAATCCACACTCTGAGTTTGGTGTTTATGCATGGGAGGACCTCCACATAACAAAGAACAGTTTTGTGTATGTTTATCTGACTTCAGATGGTTTAACAACAATATGATTGAGATCAGCTTATGGATGTTAGGAGACAGCTGTGTGTCATCCTGTCCCTATCCTCTGCAGTCTCTTATCCTGGTGTCCTCATGCAGTGCTGAGTAACTACACTGGGGTGTTCTGGTTTATTGTTGCATAGCTGGTATTGATATAAATACAAACAAGAATATAATGTGTTTTACTAAATACAGTAATCTTTTCTACTTTTGCCTTTTTGATCCATTAATCCTTGATGGTTAATATATGCTGTCTTGCTTCTCGCTCCCACATTATGCAGCTGATTCTCCTCCTTTTCTCTCCTTTTATCAAATATTGAAAGAACAAATATGCATCACAAACTTTCATTATGATAAAGTTGTTTGAAATATGCTGCAACTTAGAACAATTTTTGTTATGTTTTTGGTATGGTGAGTAATGTATTTGCTTACTTAGCCGTGTTTGATAACTTGTGAAGCTCCTTCTAACTTCACTGAAGTAGGGCTGGGTTTTTATCCCCTGCAATCTGTAGGAAATGGCTGAGATGCCAGCATAGCTAATGAATGTCTGACACATCCTCCTTATTTTTGTTTAAAACCTTCCTCTAAAAGTAGCTGCATTGAATGTGACCTTACAATTTAACTTCAGAAAGTTTTTGTGGTGTTCACCAACTGATTTAATGTACGAAAATAGCAATTGCCATTTATTTTTAAGCTTGAGGAAATAGCGTTTTTTTGTTGTTTTTTTTAATAATTAAATTTACAATGCAAAAATATGTTCCCTACCAGGCTTTAAGTAGGTCAGGATCTCTACCACCCTTAGAAAGGAAATTGCAACCTGACCTGCACAATGGCCAGTGTGGGGTGGCGGAGGAGGTTTAGTGAGTTTTCCCTCTTTTTTGAATAAATCAAAATGTATTTGTTTTTGAGGTTGTTCCACTGACCACATGTTGTAGGGTATTTCAAGACATCTCTGAAATATTTATCATGCTGTGTCACACTACAAATGTAATCTTAAGGTCTCCACTGTTTATGAAGCGCAGTCTATATTTTATCTCCTGCTGAGAAAAGATGTGATAATGGTTGTTTAGGGATTATGTGAAAATGAAGTGAGGAATGACCCTTAAAAATTGGTAGGAAGTAGGAGATTCCCAAATGAGACTAGGGATGTGGGGAAGCTGTTTAAATTGCTACTGTTGGGATTTTTTAATTAATATCTCCTTTGCATTTACATGCATGAAAATTAAGATTGGTGAGATAAAGAAGCTTTTCAGTAAAATGCAGTAAAAGGCTGTTGGGTTACAGAAACTAAAACTAAAGCTGTAACTGTAATGACTTACTTTTGTTAGTGCTGCAGTTTCAGAGACTGCAGCCACAGAGTGTAGTAAAGGTCATTAAGGGCTCTGAGAAGTGATGTGATGCAAACCAGCTTTAGGAACAAGGCTTGCACAGACATTCCTAAATAAGCTATCCTTGGCAAGGGGAGAGATGCCTTACTTCATTTTGGGTTCATTCTTTACATCTCCTTGAACTTCTTAAAGTTAAAAAACAAGCAGGTTTGTCAAAACCTTAGTGGTGGGTTGCAGAGCTCTCTGTGGCCTGTGGCACATCAGGGGCAAATGTTTTGCAGATTTCTCTGGACAGTGTAACACATGGCTCAGCAGAAATGCAGGGAATGACCCTGGGGGTCCCTTGCACCTCTGTATTTGTGTGTGATTACACTGAAGTGAACTTGTTTAGCAAACCCTGAGTGGTTTGTTAGTTTATATATACATACATATATATAAAATCTAACTTGTATATAATTTTGTGTATATAATTTTTGTTATATGTATCTTGTGTGTGAAAGATTTTTCAAAAACAGAAATGCACAAACCTGTCACTCTTTCAAGCAGGTGTTTTTTTTGGTGGATTTTATTTATTTATTTATTAATGCTAGTCTTTCTTTTTAGCAGATATTTACCCAGGCTTATTTTTTTAAGGATTAAGTCTGTATTTTGATGGAAGAGGGCAATAAAATGTTACTTGTTTCTTCTGATGAGATTTTCTGCAACTTAGTGTTAAGAATGATTTAGATTCTGCTCTATAAGGTATTTAAGGACTGCAGAGAGATCATTCTTCCTTCTCTGACATTCAGCTATTCAAATTGTAATAGTAAAGGCAACAGAGATTTAGCAAGTCATTCTAATGATGCTTTAGGGCAGGAAATAGATTGAAATTCCAGTAGGGAATTGAGATATGATGTAAAATTACCTACACTTGTCTAGGAAACTGGCCTGCTCTCAACATCAAAAAATACTAGTGTTCAAAGGCTACTGGTGCTTTTGGTCTGTCCCATTGAAAAGGCAACAGTCTTAAGAAGCAGTTTGTTCCCTAAGGCTGTACTGGACTAATGAAGGGCCAGGAATGATGATTTGTTGAGTCATGACCACCACCTTGTGCTGCACAAAAGCTCATACTGGTGACCTAAGGCATGGTGTAATACAAGATGTACAGAAGTACTCATCAACTAATACGTACTTGTTACCAGAAGATTTTTTTTCCCATGCTACTAGAATATATATCCATATTAAATTATGTGTACTGTCAGAAATAAGACAAGCTGAGAATGCTTCCTCTCTCTGGTTCTGAAAAATACTTGTTATCCTGTCTGCTATCCTACCTGTTCTCACATTGCTTGTAACTGTGCATTGATTCATCTTTCTAGATGTGTTTATCAAGCAGCTTTTAGGGTACCCTGAAATAACAATGGACACTAAGGGTTGTGTTCTCTCTTCTGTTACTTTTGGATAAAGCTAAAATAGCTGGGTATGCTGTAAAAGCTTTGGAAGAGGGGAGAGGAGGACAGATTTTAATAAACAGTATTGGATGCTATTGAATTTAGAGCTTGGGAAGACAGGAACAGCTTTTTATGCCCTCCCACGCAGTGGCTATCTCTCGTAACTTAGTTCTGGGGTCTTACTCAGGCTGAAAGGACCTTTCTGGGGACCCCTGTCTATGCTGGGCATCTTCACAGATGGGTTTACTGTGATTATTTCCAGTGACACTGGTGAGGAGTCCTCTTTGAGGAGAGGTATTTCTCCTAGAGTTGAGTTGTCTTGCCTCACATATTATTACACAGTTGGTAAAGAGTGTGCTGAATGCTGGGGGGAGAATCTTCTATTGCCAGAGTTTTTGACAATGTGATCTTATAACAGGTGAAGCTGTTCAGAGGTTGCCTGATGTGGTGCCTTCCTCTTCCCTTGCTTTGCAGCCTGGCTGTGCTGGTGCTCATGTCACATGTTTGCAGTTGGGGTGCTTCCCTTTGTCAAAGTCCTCTCAGTGTCAGTACATGGGTGGAAGCTCCTGAATGGGGGTATTTTTGGTGGGATGCCCTAACCTGTCTGAAGTCTGCAAGAAGTTTGGGTGCTCAACTTGTTGGGACCTGGAGTTCACATGAGGGTTCTCCTTTGATTTCGCTTTGAGATCAGATCAGCAAAGCTGTGTAGTTTTGTAGTGGTTTTTACAAAAGTGCCGGCCTGTGCTGCTGGGCACTAAACTGCATTGACTGGTACTAAACATAGTCCTTGTTCCCTGTTCTTTTCATGCTTTAGCTTTCTGAATGGTTGAGTTCTAAATGTCTGGTTTTCAGGTCTTTCATGATAGTGGTGTGATGTGCTTGCTTTGCCTGGGATTTTATATATGACAACATCCCACTTCAGCTTTCTCAGTCTGGTTGCTCATTCCTGCCTGCAGTTTGCCTGTTGCTATGTGCTAGTATAGGTATTTGTGAACTACACTCTCTCCATTTGGTGAACCAAATGGGAGAGTTCATCTTGCTGAAAAAAAAGCCTCAGTGAATAACCATGTGGCTGCACAGATGTTTTTCTGGCCTGCAGTAGAGGACAGCAGGAGAAGGACAGTGTAGGGTGGTATGAAGGCAGATCGGTAGCAGCTGCTTTGGTATGGGTGCTTACTTAATATGTAGAAATACAGTTTTGCTGTTCCAAGGTTCCATATATAAACTCAAAGTTGTCAGGACTTCTGTGGCTCATTGAAATGAGAGTTGGTCAAACCATTTAGTTTGGTCTCTGATTTCTGACAAATTACATAAAAAGAAACAGTTCATTTTAGTGTATCAAAAAAAATTTGTGCAGGAGCTCCCACATACCAATTTGGCAGATTATTTTTTAAGTCTTTTCAAACCAAGGAAGTTTAGTGATAGAGGACAGTTCTTTGTTACACATTGCTTTTTGAGCACTGACAGTATTTTCAGAGCTATTCAGAACATGGACAATGCAGTTACTGCTCCAACATGCTGTTTCTTTTCAGTTGTTTTTAATTGTGTATACACACACCCACACTGTCCCTCTGTATTTGAATAGTTTAAGGAAACTGGATGATGTACTTTTTATACTTTGAGTGAAATACAAGCCCCTGCTCTTGGCAGAAATTTGTCTTGGTTCCTCCCAAAAGCTGGGAGAGACGAGCCAATGTATAAACGTCATTCAACAGGTACACTTGCAAGAGATCGGTAAAGGTTTTGATTTTTGAGAGAGTGTTTTAAACACTTGCATGTGTCCCCTTGAGACTCCAAATCACTGCTGTTTTTATGGAAAACCTTGGTCATATACCTCATTCTCTTACAGATGTGTGTCTAACCAACTTTATTGTCTAATTTTTGAGTTCAGACATGAAATATGGGAGTGTCTTGATGACAAGCCCTCAGTATTGTGATCAGGCTATCCCATCATGCCAGCTTTTAATTCCCCAACCTCCCCCCCTTTTACTGTATAGCTGCATTTCCTTGTCTTGCTTCCTCATGCCGCTGTTGTGCTCTAAAAGGCATTGAAAGTACAGAACAGAAGATTTTACTTGTTTCGGATCAAGTAAAAACTTTGTCTTGACTATTTTGGGTCCCCAAAGTGTGTATTTTCAGTTGTCTGTGTTTTAGTTTTTTTCCAGCATGATTTCTGGTGTATGCAGGTGTTTCATAAGACTGGTCAAGTGAATGCTCAAAATACTTGAGCTAGCAAGACCTGTTGTCTCTGGGGGCAGTTCAACCCACACGGTAGTATAGGACTTTCTCAGGAGTCTCACATGGATATGGATATGGATATGAAAGGGGCAGGGAGCAACATGTATTGTGTGAAATTTGGTTAAACTTGTTAGCAATAAGTGTGTTTGTCTTGTGACACAATGAGCAATGTTGAGCTGGATCATGTCTAAAAAAGCAGTTTCTGCATTTGGGGCAGACATGGAAAGTTTCGAAATTGTGTTGTAAGTTCAGGTGTGCTGTGGGCAGCTGCTAATCCTGATAGCAACACTATCTGATGTTTGTTGAGAACTCTGAAAGCTTGCAAAGGTTCTTATTCAAAGAAAATAAAGCATAATAAAAAGGTTATTGACATAGTTGAATTATTATTTAGTGCATATGTTTGCCCAGTAGACTGTAATGGATTTGAAGAGGTTGTTTTGGTACATTGGGTGAATTCTTGGCTGATTTTATGCCTACTCGTTGTGAAAGCACTTATTTCTCAAGGCCACACAGCTGCTATTGAAGTGTCAAGAAGTGGCCTGTCAAGTATTGGCCTGTTATTTGACCAAGTTGACATAATTGTGCTGTAAGACATGTTTTTTTTTATGATTGTGTGCTTAATTGGCTAGGCAGCAGTATCTCATAAAGAACCACTTTAATTTAAATACCTATGGAAATATTTTCTCTATACTATCCAGACTTAATACCATAAAAGGTTCTTTACTTCTTTTTTTCTAGGAAAAAAGTAAAGGCTCATCTGTGCTGGATAAATGTGAGTTAAGTTTCAGCTTGCTGCAAACTCTCTTGTCAGGTCCAAGCCACTTGAAATGGTTTTGTAGTGGAGATGTTGAAACACAATGGGTGGTGGAAATGTTTCTGTTTATTAGTAATTGACTCAGTATGTCTTTTTTTTTGTTTAAAATGTCAGTCATTCAAAGCTGTAGTTCAACCAGTACCTGTTCGGCTTTTTTTTTCTGGTGAGTGCAGTTGAGATGAATTGTTCTGTGTACTGTAGTATGTATATGGGTGTTTGGAAAACAGGGTTAATTGTGGCTGAGTGTCTATGAAATTTTTGAGATGTCTGGGCTCATTTAACTTAGTCCTTTCTGCAATATGGAACAGAACTCATCTGACAGAACAAAAGAGAAAGTGTGTGCATACATCCTTTTGTCCAAAAGACATAAATAGTCTAAAAGAAGGCATGTGATGCTAAGAACTGACATGATACTGAGTATTGGCAGGTACCAAAGTTTTTTTTCTGTTGTTGTTGTTTTGCTTGTTGCTTAAAGGTGGGGTTAAAATCAGCTCTCTGGAGTCTGAATGCTAAATTACATGTTAGCAAAATAATCTCAGATTTTGTCTTGCTGTGTATGTTGCTGTGGACTGAACAGAGGGGAGCCACAGGCAACTGGAGATAGCTTGTAAAAAGTGTTTAAACCCCCCAAATTCTCATCTGTTGATTGAGTTGTGATTTCTGCCTGAAACCCAAGATGTGTCTTACTGACATAACAAGCTGTAATCTCTACATGGCGTGTGGGCTGCTTGTGAGAAATTTACTAGTTGAAGACTGACCTAGTGTTGTTCTTTTTTGCCAAATAAAGTTTTGCAGTTGTCTCCTTCCAAAGTGAGAACAGCAAAATCACCATTGGTAGAAGTTCAAAGAATCTGAACAGAGGAAGAGGGAAAGAGTAACTGGTGTCTTTTCCCAACCCCCTCTTGTATTTGGCAGTCAGTGACAAGATGGCCCAAAACACATAGGCAGCTGCTTCGGCAAGTACTTGAATAAAGATTTCTGAATTTCTGAGGTTTGAAAAGGAAAAGGTGTATTTTTGTTCCCAACTCTCTGCTCATCTGGGAGCTACTGATCTCTTAAACTCCTTTAATCCAAGGCTCTCGGAAGCATTTGGTGTTATTGCAGCCACGTGTATTTCTCTTTTCTCAGCTTTTGATCCCTAACCTGTAACATGGAGAAAATTACTTTTGATCGGTGGCTTTGGTTTTTGGATCATTGATATCATCACAGTTACAGACTCTAGGAAGAACCTGCCTATTAGGCTGTGCCTATTACTTCATTAGCCTAGAAAATAAACCTGCAATAGCCTACTGCATATAGTAGACGAACCCTTGTCTATGTAGCAGAAACCAGTGTGGGTTATGAGGACTTGGTAAATGTACTGAAGGTTGCGAAATAAACAGGTTTGACAACTGCTTTCTCCAAATTGGGCTGTTCTTGTCTCATTTCAGGAATCTTTGTTACAAAGACACAAGGTTGTCTAGCCCAAGCTAAGCAAAAAGCCTGTGAATGTTTCTAGAAGCATCTTTGATTTAAAATCTAAATTTCTTTCTGTAAACTCTCTTATGTGTCTTTTTCTATTGGTTCTTAATGTTACCTTGTCATAAATCAAGAGTCATTCAATTTCTGCAAGTAAATTTCTCTCTGATATTAGAGTTGAGGAACAAGTGAAAACACATCTTTTTTGTGATGATTCTTTCCATTCCATTTGTTCATGGTTCAGGTCTTGGCTATATGGTGAAGGCTGCATTATTGGTTTTTAATCTAAACTGATTTTTCTGTAGAGAGGATCATTTGTTTTATGTGTTACTCTAAGTAACAGAAATCTTGCCTATGGAAGCTAAAGAAGAGAGGCTTGGAGAGTCTAAATATTTGATATTGTTTAATACTTATATCTACTAAAAATAGCCTTTGTAAAGAAAGGTAGTAGCTCATTTTGTAGTGTACCTAGTCAACAGCAAAGCTGTAAAGATTTCTTTTCTGAAATAATTAATGGTTGTGTATGGGAAGTCCTGCAAATTTCTGTTATGTTCAGCAAAATCTAAAATTTTAAAAGAAAGAATATCTTGTAGTCCTGCTTGTGAAAAAAATAGCTCTTTCTTTATTCTGTTTGCTCTCTTGCCAGCCAAGCTAGAAAAGTAAGCAGTGCTATCAAATGATGCTAATGTTGTGAGCCATTTTCAACCAGTCATTGTCCAAGAGGCTTGATTCCTTATCTGCCATCACACCTCTACAATGCCTATGTGTCCATATGTGGGGAATGCAGGGCACATATCTTGTACCCTTTGAAGACACTATCCAAAACAAACAGTTCCAGTAAGTGTAATTTAGTTGATAAATATCTAACATTTTTCTGGAGAGGATCCTCTGCTTGTCTTCTGCAATGTACCAAAACCATTTTTAGTCCGATCCTTATCCTGAAGTCCTTGAACACTGACAAGAGGACATGTAGTGCTATTTGTGCACTAGAAACCATCTAGATACTTTATTATTTGCTTTCCTCAAAAATGTGGTGTCGTTTTAGACTGCTTAGGGACCAAGCCATTTGTTTTAATATTTCATTATATATAATGGGATAAAAAGGGATAGAAGAGAAGAACAAGACAGCTTAAACCAGTGTCTGTGGAAATGAAAATGAACATGCTCATGTTGATTATCCTTATGTGCTAGACCAGGAGACTTTATTGTTCCTTGAGGTGTTGTGATTGCTTTTGTTGGTGATGTTACATACAGTCTTCCCCTCTTGGCCATGCATATGTAACTCCCTGAGCATTTTGTATTAATACCTGCATCCATATGACTCTGCTCCTTCCTCCTCAGGGGAAGACTCATCACACTTCTCCCCTGCTCCAGTACAGGTCTCTCATGGGGTCACAACTCCTGCCAGCAAACTTGCTCTACTGTGGGCTTCTCTCTCCGTGGAGCACAGGTCCTGCCAGGAGCTTGCTCCAGTGCAGGCTTCCCACAGGGTCACAGTCTTCTTTGGGCATCCCCCTGCTCCTGCATGGAGTTTTCTCCAGGCTGCAGGTGGAGATCTGCTCCACCATGGACCTCCATGGTGGACACAAGGAGGCGGGGGGATATACTGCCTCAAGATGGTCTGCACCACAGGCTGCGGGGAAATCTCTGCTCCAGGGGCTGGAGCGCCTCCTCCCCTTCTTCACTGATCTTGGTGTCTGCCAGGCTATTTCTCTCATTTATTCCTACTACTTTTGCCTGGCTGCTGTGGCTCCTTTACAGTAACTTTTCCCCCTTCTTAAATACATTATCCCAGAAACGCTACCACTGTCACTGATAGGCTCAGCCTGGGCCAGTGGTGGGTCTGTCTTGGAGCTGGCCCCATCTGACATAGGTGGAACTTCTGGCAGCTGCTAGCAAAAGCCAGCCCTGTAGCCACCCTGCTACCAAAACCTTGCCATGCAAACCCAATACATCAGGGTAAAAACTTAAATCCAAAAGATACTGAAAGATTTTAGTGAGTGTATGAAATATAATACAGATCACAGAGGCCGTACAACCTCAGTGCGAAGAGAACTGGCAGTATTGCACCGTGAGTGCGTCATGTAAAACTGTATACTCAGTATTGAATAATGCTGAACAAGGGGGAGGGAGTTATCCTGTACTTTTAAATTTTACAGTGCGAGTTTTTTTCTTTGTTTTTTTTTTGTCACATTTTGAAGTCTTTATTTTGAGACATGAAACAATTTATTAAACCCATCTTTGAAATCTGCCTTCCTGGTGTTTGCGTCTGCTCTGACTTCATTTGTCTTCAGCACTTGTTTCAGAAGGATTCAGGAGATGTGTTTTTTCCTTCCTCAAGAATTGGGTGGAAGTGTGTGGCTAAACACATTTGCCATCTCTAGGAGAGCAGCTGCAGTTTGTTGAGGGAAGGATGACAGACTTGCTAAGAAGTAAGCTTGGGATCTGTGTGTGTTAAACCTACCTGGAGATACAGAGGAGGCAGGATTTGCCTTTGGCAAAGTCTGCCCTTGGCTTGTCCCATATAACCTCCTTTGAATTCAGAAGGAATTACCTATGAAAAAATAGGAGGGTGGATGTGAATGAGTGAGAATGGGATCACCTGACACAGGGTTCCTATTGTGAGGAGTTAACTCTTTTCTGTTTTTTTTTTTTGCATGCAAAGCTGTTCTCCAACCTTAGAAACACTGGTTCCAGTTTGGGAAGACACTGAAACACTTGTACAAAGTGCTAAGTGTTCTTCCAAGAAGGGGTTTTTCTTTCCATGGTCAAGTCTTGTGTAAACTTGAAATGTCTCTGATTTAGGGGAGTGGAGCAGGGAAGTGGTTTCAAGTGCTACTGTCTGCATAACGTCTGCACATGGAGACCCCGCACTGTTGGTCCTTAGGCAATACAATGATTAAAAAAAAACCCAAACAAACAAAAACTCCAATACAAACACCTGCACTAGGATTTACCTGCCAAGTTCTGTAGGTTTGCACTCCCTTTTTCCCCCTCTCTGTGCTTTGGCTGCTGTGTTCAGAGAGACTCGTAAACAGCACAAGCTGCCAAAATGAAGGAGACCATGAAACTGTCCTTATGTATAGGCCTGTTGCATGCACAGACAGGTTAGGGGAGGAAGGAGAAAACCCTTTCCCTGCCTTGCCTTGTCTCTTGCATTTAGTGCTGCTTCTCCCATAACAGTGAGCTAAATTATTTGCATAATGATGTTCAGTGACTTACGAATTTCAGGCCTAGTGCGCTAAAAGGTTTGAGCTTTTCCTTCCTAGATAAATTGCATTTAAATGTTCTTAGTTTTCTGACTAAAGGAATTCTGGAGCAGGAAGACATCAAAGTAACCTCAAAGCTTACTCTTTAGCGTGGCAGCTGCTGTGCATTTTGAAACTGTAGTTCTATTTGTATTAACAAAAAGTTCTATTTTATTTTTTAATTGTAAGATACAATTGTGTTTGTTTTGCACTTTCTAATCTTGAAAACAGAAGCTGGGTAAAACTGGTTGATCCTAGCCAGCTCTACCTCTGTAAGTGCTGGAACCAGTTTAGTTGGAGGTATGTCAGCAGAGTGAAAGTTTTGGTTAAGATCCTTTGCAACCATGTCAGTATTGTTTCTCTGAACTTGTTTAGCTTTTGTGCTGGGTTGGTGAATGTATTGTATAGCTCATAGCTCAGCCCTTAATGTACAACTACTCTGGCTTCAGGATAGCAAAGCTATAAATAGGGAGTCTCTTGCCTCCCCTGCAGTAGGAAATGACAGCAGCAGGTGTCATCTGCTTGAAATTTACACTTTATTAGTACCTAAGTACTTTTTTTTTTTAAAAAAAGGACTTTCTTGTTGTGTGTTCTTCCTTTATTAAATGCCAACTTGGCTGGTTAGCAGGCATCTTGTTAAAATCTGAAATCTTCATTAAGAGAAAAGAAACAGAAGCAGAAAGGTATTTGTTTATTTCTGTGCAGCCTTTGTGTAAAGTATATTTTATGTGCAATTTAAAAAAGTGGTAACAGAAGGCACAGGAGAGCTGCATAATGCTTGTTGCTGGTTAAAATGGTATTTGAATTCTTCTAGCTGTGTTATGCTGGAGTTTAGCTCAGGTTTGTTACAGCAGTTCCTGTGTGGTACTACTGGTAGATGCTTGAAAGGCTGTGGCAATACTTATATTGCTGCTCGTGCTGAATAGTACCTTGCACTGTGAATGGCATAAAAACAATAAATGAGGCTTTTTGTGCAGCAAGGTAGTGTGCAGAGTAAATAAGGATATTGTAGTCTGGTCCACGTGAAATGAATCTGATGGTGTTACTAGACAAGCTTGCCCTTGACACAAACCCCATAATTGTGTTTGGATTAATTTTTAGTCTCAGCAAAGAGGCAGAGTTGTTTGGGGCAAGCAGAATAAATGCATTTGCACTGCTGAGATTGTTTCCTTTCAGCCAGTTTGGAGCTCCCTTTCCTTCTTGCTACTGTTGGGTGCTGGAGAAATAGTGAAATCAAGGAGAGAAGCACTGGCACTAGTCCTTACAGTGTGTATGTAAACAACATGTAAAGGGAACGATCCTGTGTTTCAGTTACTGTTTAACATGCATCTGCCTTTATACCCCTTCCTTTCTCCCACAGATGCGAGAGCTGTGTGGAACTGCTGTTTGTGAGAGGGGCTGGGAATTGCCATGAGTGTGATACCCTTCTGCGGAAGAGTAACTTCAGGGTACAGCTCTTTGAGGATCCTGCTATTGACAAGGAAGTGGAAATTAGGAAGAAAGTGCTGAAAATGTGAGTATCACCATTTAAAAGAACAGAAGGCGGATGTATTGCATGAATCACCATTTAAAAAAATTAACTTACTCCTAGAAGAAAAGCGGAGATAATTTATTTTTTAAAATGACGACCCATGAAACTGAATCCATTTAATATAGAGGAATTTCAGAGAATCTGATTTTATGCAACAACTGAATTCTCAATTTAGCTTTGAGGGATTCCTGTGTAACATTAGAAAATGTTGGGTGTTTCTGTGTGACCTTCTTTGGTGAAGACTTGCCTCCTAAATGGAGGTGATTAGGTATTGCTTTCCCCTTCAGGAGATGAACATGGTAGTGGGGCAAGAAACAGGCCCTTGATTGGTTTTGTTCCTGGGGATATGTTCTCATAGTTGATGGCCAGTTCCCTTCAAAATAAAATTCACAAGAGAAGCTATGTTCACATTGTTTTCTACTTCACACAGCAACTGCTAGTAAGGAAATGCTTCCTTAGGAGTCTTGTATTACTAGTCTGTCATGCAGATTTGAGAGCTCTTGGATTTGAGACAAAGGAGATGTAAAATTGCATCTCACTTTCTGTGGCCAAGAAACAATGTTTTACAAGTAAAATAAGTGAGCCAGATGATGTTTTGATGGAAGAGGGTCTGTAGCCTAACAAACCTGGGGAGACTTGCGTCTGCAAAAATGTATGTACAAGTAAAGTGTAAGCTTGGCAGCATTTATCTAAGGCTTAGTGCAATACTTAATGAATCATGAGATGCAGGAAACTAAAGACCAGTTGGTCTCACCTCTGTGCCTGGCAAGATCATGGGGCAAATTCTCCTGGAAGCCATGCTAGGGCATATGAAAAACAATGAGGTGGCTGATGACACCAAGCTGTGTGGTTCGGTTGATGCGCTGGAGGGAAGGAATGCCATCCAGAGGAACCTTGACAAGCTTGAGAGGTGGGCTGATGCCAACCTTATGCAGTTTAACCATGACAAGTGCAAGCTCGTACACCTGGGTTGGGGCAATTCCAAGTTCACCTACAGGTTAGGTGGAGAAGGGACTCAAAGCAGCCCTGCGGAGAAGGATTTGGGGCTGTTGGTCGATGAGAAAATGAACATGAGCTGGCTTCAGTGTGCACTCACAGCCCAGAAAGCCAACTGTATCCTGGGCTGCATCAAAAGGAGCGTGACCAGCAGGTTGAAGGAGGTGATCCTGCCCCTCTATTCTGCTCTTGTGAGACCTCACTTGGAGTATTGTGTTCAGTTCTGGTTCCCTCAACATAAAAAGGACATGGAACTGTTGGAACAAGTCCAGAGGAGGGCCACGAGGCTGGAGCACCTTCCATATGAAGATAGGCTGAGAAAGTTGGGGCTGTTCAGCCTGGAGAAGAGAAGGCTGTATGGAAACCTCATAGTAGCCTTTGAGTACCTGAAGGGGGCCTATAGGGATGCTGGAGATGGACTCTTCACTAGGGACTGTAGTGATAGGACAAGGGGTAATGGGTTAAAACTCAAACAGGGGAAGTTTAAATTGGATCTAAGGAAGAAGCTCTTTACTGTAAGGGTGGAGAGGCACTGGAATCAGTAGCCCAGGGAAGGTGTGAATGTTCCATCCCTGGCAGTGTTCAAGACCAGGTTGGATGGGGCTTTGAGCAACCTAGTCCAGTGAAAGGTGTCCCTGCCCATGGCAGGGGGGCTGGAACTAGAGGATCTTAAGGTCCTTTCCAACCCAAACCATTTTATGATTCTGCAATTCTGTATGATATTGCCAAGATGTGGGGAAATTTTGTCATTGACTACCAACATGGTAATGGGGAAAGTAGTAATAGTGTTTGTGTTTGATGATAAAGTCTACTGAAGTTAAAGTCAAGCTGGAATGAAGTCAACTTAGTTGATTAATTATGAAATATAGTTAGAACAGAAAGTATTATAAAATGCTTGGTTCACTTGGATTTGACAGATTACTTTTTAGTAAGCAGAAAAAATGTCCCCAGTTTGGAATTTGGGTGGAGTTCTTGGGTTTAGATTTTTATACTCCTGGTGTAATGTGTCTTGCTCCACAGACCAGGCAGAATCTCAGCTTTATGTCTTCTTGGGAAGAAAGCCCAAAGTCTTGACTTTGAGAGGCTGTTCACATTCTAGCCAGTTGTCCCTTCATCTTATTAATTTTTCCATCTATCAAATGTTAGTTAAATGAGTTCTGGAATGTCCTATTTATACACAATAAGTGTGTAGCATTTTGAGTTTGCTGCTGACATGCTTTCTGTTGTTGGTGCAAAGCCAAGCTCGTTTTTCTAATGCTTCTAGAAAAGCTTTTCTTCTGGGTGTTACTGTTGCCTCTGGCTTTCTTAACAGGTTTCTCATGCTAAAGGGCTGACTTGGAACTAGGGTATTCTAGTCTCTGTTCTCCTTGTTACGTGTAACCCTGGAAAAGGAATTGTCAATTAGGAAGGAAAGATAGCACCTATTTATGCCAGGCTAGCTCCTTTCCTTTGAAAGAATCACTTCTATCTCCTCTTAAGGATTCTATTTGTTGGTCAGTTGTGGGAGCAACAAAGCACATTGTTGATAAAAATAGGTCAGTACTTAATAGACTTGCATCAAGAGTCTTACTGAATTGAAATCACATTTTTGTGTGTTTATATAAATACTTGTTTCTCTTTTCTCAAAGATACAATAAAAGAGAGGATGACTTTCCCAGTCTAAGTGAATATAATGATTTCCTGGAAGAAATAGAAGAAATTGGTAAGTCCTAATGCTTGCATTTTTGATGTGCTGTGCTCGTGAGACCATAGCTTTTTACCTTCTGACTCAGCTGCCCATGAGAATATCCAAGTTGAATTTCTGTAATAGGATTTATCATAGTATCAGATGTTTATCTAATTACCTTTTTCTGTACATTTTTAATCATATTTTCTGAACTGTAGGGCATTAAGGAAAATATTTTATCTGCCAGAGAAAAAACCCCATGATTTAAAGAGGAAGCAGTGCTTTATATCTGGAAAAGAAAGGCTTGCAGGGCATTGCCTGTGCTGCACTGGGAAAGATTAAACAGAGAAAAGGAATTGAAATTTTCATTACATGCCTCCATTAGCTTTATCTACCATGACAGAAGCCATATGGTGTCTTTCATCGTTTTTGCTTCTGCAAGTACAGTAGTTGAAGCTCCTTTGAAGCTGATGACCTTACATACCACTGTGGTAGCATTTTATGTTGCTGTGCAGAAGGAGAAGTTTTAGGAACAGACATTGATTTCTTTCTCTTTGGATTAGTTGAAGCAGAACTTTGCCCTCTGGGGAAAGGACTATGTTATCAACAGAGTTTATTTTCTTCTTAGTTCGGGTGATGTGATTTATGGTGGAGTGATGGATTTGGCTTAGAAAAACAAGGATGTGTTCAAAGGAGTGACTCCTAAATAGTTTGTTTCTTGTTTTTATGAGCTTCTGAGGTTTTTCCTTTTTTTGTGTCCTGGAGGAAGAAGAGGTGGCTTAGAACATGTAGGAAGGGGCAGTGAATGTGATTGGAAGGGAAATGTGGAGATGCCACTCCCTTTCAGCTTCTCAGAGGAGCCCTTACTCCTCTTTGCATTGTGGTGTTTTGTAGAAATGTATCCAGTACACTTACTGCTGTGAGTAATATATCGTGTTTTTGTTGGCCTCAGAAGGATGAGGCTGGAGAGCTAAATTGTGTGTCTGGGAAGCACCAGGCGCACTCTTACAGCTCCAAGTATCTGGAGGAGATGATGTGGGTGTAGTTCTGTTTGCATATTTTTTTAGATGGCGTGGGGGAAGGATGAAATGAGTAGAAAGAATGGATACATCTTAGCCAGAGTATCCGGAAGAATCTCTGTGCTCATGAAAAGGAAAACTGCTTTTTATTTATGTAGCATTAAGTACAGGTTTCCCACTTTCTGCTGTTGGAGGGGTTTTTACCATCTCCAACAAGGGAGCTGAAGTTTTGCCTGAAATTGCCTTAACCTCATCCATTTGTGCAAAATGTTACTGTTCTCCAGCTCTTGGGATTAGGTTGTTAAATTTCAAATGGTTCCAGAGCTGACATTAGTAAGTTGATTTAGAAGCAGCAGAAATCATGTCTGGTCTTTGTTACCTTGTGAAGAAAAGTGAATTTGTCTATAATTGTGCTGGCCCTGCAAATGCACCGTGAAGCAGCTCAGCAGATAAGATTTAGTATTGGAGTTAGTTGCCTGAAAGGAACGTCTAAAATGCTAAAGAGGAGTGGTAAGTCCAACTACCTCCTAGTTTCTTCATGTAGCAGCCAGGGTAATGAGAGGAAATAAGGGGTGCAGTCAGGAGGCTCTTAATTTCCACTGTCAAAGGGGTCATTTCTGCTGTACTAACTTCAGGCAGATGCAGAAGCCGGGGAACAGGTGAGATTCAATAACACTTCCTAGGGAAAGAGTTCAAGCCTTGTTCTCCTTTTGTCACAAAGCTCATTGCACACATCATGTTCTCCCCAAGCCCTTCCCTGCGTGTGCACATGGACAGAGTTCTCCACTTGACAGCTGTAACACTATTGCTGCGTTATTAGAGTTCTTCCAGTGGCTTTGCTGTGCATGTTGCATGTGGTATGACTGAATGATTTGTTAAAGGTGCCTTTGCATTGTTACTTCACATTTTACTGTTGAGAGTAGTTATTTATGTTTTTTGAATATGTGAATTCCCTGCTTGCATGTGAAAAATTAGGCTGGAAGATAAGAAAGAAAGTAGTCATGCAGTGCAAAGTTTTGCCTTGTGGAACCAATGTACAGCAGGTTTGCTGGTGGCCGTTGTTGAAGCTGCCAGGTAAGGAAGCTGGGGAGCCAGAGAACTGCACTTCCCCTTTCTCCCCTTACCCTGAACTTTCAGTTTTTCTGCAGGGGGGGTGAGGTGCAGCTTTATCCTGTTTTCTCTTTAATGGCAAGCTTCATTTAGTAAGTTGTTGTGGGGGTTTATATGAAGTAGTTGCTTGACAGAGACAAAATGTAAACTCCTGTATAAGTACACTTCACATGATCCTAGCACAATAGTTCTACCAAATGTTACAGGTAGGTCAGCTCCAACATTTGCAGCAATTGCACTGTCTTACTCCATTGATGTGATATATGACCTCACTTGAAACACATTTTCCACCTTCATATCAGGCATGTTATACCTACAGACTTTTTCTATTTAAAGAAAAGAGTTGGGTGGTACAGCGGAAGTGTGTGTGTGTGAAGGTCAAGCAAACATTAGGGGAGTCACCTCTTAAGATTTCTATTATAAAAAACACATTTTTGAAGTGGTTTAGAATGTAGCTACTAAATAATGCTTTGGGCTAAAATGTGTTATACAAGGCTTTAAATAGAAACCACATTTTAAAGCAGGTTTTCCCCAGAAACTAAAATCATTTGGACAATTTGAGAACATTGTAAACACAGTTTGTTGTCATTAACACTTGGAAGAAAAATAAAATGAGAGGGTTAAAACCTGCCTTTGAGAAAGGTGTAGACAGTATCTATCAAGTAAGTCAGGTTTATGCCCATATAATGAGAGGGGTAAGATTAAACCTTAGAGTGTTGTTGCAAGTTACAATCTCTGGACATAATGCAACTTCTGCTTTTTCTACAAGGAAAGAGTTTCTTTCACTGTTTATTTCTTTCACACATTATTTCTTCCCCGAAGTATCTTCATAGCCAGTTTTTCCAAACCTTTCCATGTAAGCTTTCTAGAGCAGAGCCTGCCTCTGAGCATGTGTGCACACACTGTGTGGCACCATTCTCCTGATACCTGAATGAGGCCTCTAGGCATTACTGCAAAAGAATTGTTAGTGGTAATTACTGCTTTTTAAAATCATTCAGTACATTTGGCTTGGAAGGAGGCTGCTGTATTTGTGCCCTTTGGATTCCTGTATCTCATTACTCCTCTACGACTTTATGCAGTATGGGCTGCCTAGTGACTTGTCTTACTCGGAACATTTATCTCACAAGCAATCCTTGGATAGGAATAATTTCAGTATCTATAATCACTTGTGGGTTTTGTTTATTGTTTTGTGGTTTTGTTTTGTTTCTTTCCTCTGTGTGTGTGCGTGAGGCTGGTATTGCTGGTCCTGGCAGTGTGAATAACCCAGCTTGGAAGGTGAGTGACTTGATCAGAGGTAGATTTCAGTCGTCTCACCTGTACAATGATTTTGGTATCACACTGCTCTAGTCAAAATGATCTTTCTTAGACTAGTGGGGCTGAGTGATCTCATTTATTACTATGCTAAGTTATTTTTCTGGAAAATTACGCAATAAAAGAAAACTGAGGATAGACAGAAGTAATTATTAATGCCTAACTAGATTTTTCTGGCTTAGCCGTGGGTTTTCTTTTGTTTCTGATAATTAATTTGTTATAATCACAGAAATGTTAGTTGGAAGAGACCTGTTAGGATCTATTTAATCTTTTCTCCCCCTCACCCCTCTCCTACTTCTCTTTAAAGTGCAGGGACCACACACCCAAGTCACCAGCCAAAGGTGCCACAATAGCTCGGGGCTCCCCAGGCAGGCTGAGGGTGAGAGCTGGTGATTTATGGTGGTCAGTTTGTAGTAAGGTGAGAGGAATATTGTTTATAACAAACTGATACGAGTAATATTCAGCTGGCTTATACCAGCAATGCCAATTGTCGTGGTTTAAAACCAAGTCCGCACAGCTCGTTCACTCACTCCCCCCTTGCTCCCCCAACTCCGGGAGAGTTAGGAAGGAGAATCCAAAGAATGAAGCCCCCCAGGTTGATATGAGCACAGCTTAATAGCTAAGGCATAACATAAATCACTACTGCTGCTACTACTACAAATAATAATGATAAAGCCAATAACAAGTGAAGAGAATACAACACCTCACCAGCCACCGACCCATAACTCACCCCACCCTGCCCGGCCGAGCACTGACCAGTATCTCCTCCCAGAGTTCCAGCCCTTCCCGGTCTCTCCTGGTTACATCCTGGGTATGACGTGCTATGGTATGGAATACCTCTTTGGCTAGCCTGGGTCAGGTGTCCTGTCTCTCCTTCTTCCTGGCTTCCCCTCCTCCCTGGCAGAGCATGAGCTCAGAAAAGGCCTTGGACAAACCAAACATTTGAGCAGTAACTCAAAACGTACCTGCTATTGGCAACTGTTCTCAGCCCGAAAGGCAAAATACAGCACTGCACCAGCTACCAAGAAGGAGAAAAATGACTGCTACTGCTCAAACCAGGACACCAATCAAATAGATCTGCAGTGTAGCAGAGTAATCATCGGCTATCTTGCCAGACAGGGTGTGTTCCTACTGCTTGAATAATAATGTTACCGTGTAAAAAATATTTGTTGTCTCTTAAGGACATAGGAGAAGTCTCAGAAAATTTGCAGTGTCCCACATTAAACTTAGGGAGATTTTGAAGGACTGAAAGTCCTGCAGTGGAGTGACATTCATTTGTAGTGCTTTGGCACCAGACAAATTACTGTGCATGCCATGTAATTAATATTTTTGTCTGATTTTCTTTTTTCTAACTGGAAATTTTTTTCCCATTTGTTGTAGAATTGCATAATGAAAGTTTTTGTTCTAAAAAAGCAGTGAAAGCCTCCCTGTAGAGGCTGAATTTTAGTAGCAGCGAATTTTACCTAAAAAGAATGAAATGTTTCAGAAAAACACAATAGTCTTCCTGTTATACTTCAACAGATGTCTCAAGGCAAGTCATTTTATAAACCAACCAATGTGAGATGGATAAGTAGATAAATAATTGTTACATACAAAACAGCTTCTGTTTCTTTTCCCTGAAGGGTTTCAGGCCACTTCCATCGGCTTATGCTATATTTCAACATGGACAAAGTAAGTCTGGCTTCTCTTTGAAACCTTTTCAAACTAGCCATCTGCTTTGCCAGTCATATTCAGATCTATACCAATATTTTTGTAGGGGTTTTTAACTCTTTATGGTTCTTCTAGTTTCAGAATTTGTTTTGTTGTGTTTTTTATTTTTAATATAATTCCTCCAAATGTGCCCTTTTAAAATTATATATACCCACCCTGACAAAAACCCTGGCAAAGATGTGAGAAAAGCCTGTGAAGACTTTCTGCCACAGCTACACAACAAAAGCCCATAAAAGTTTCCCACCACAGGCATTTTTATTGTAGGATGGAAGATGCTATTTTCACTTATTAAAGGACAGCTATTGATACTGATGCTGATATAGAGATGTAAGATCTTAACACTGTTGCAACAAAATGTGGTTCTTCAGTATTTTAAGTCTGAAATGTGGATGACTTAGTGTTGATGAGCAGATGCTGAGGACCAAGGTAATGTTCCTCTTCGATGACCATGTATAAATATTCAGTGGGAGAAATTTGCTTTGGCCTTTGAGGGTGCTGAAGGTATGAATCTTTCTAATTGCTGGTCTCCTATGGTATCCTCAAGCGACACATTAAGATGGATAGAGCAAAATCAGCATGGTATAAGCAGATGTGATTGTTGAGAGGGTTTTACCTGTAGTTTGGTTCCAGCCACAGGATGAAAACAGAAGGGGAAATCTGTCTTTCACCTTGCTGCTAATAGAGCAGTGGGCGTTTAAAGTGGCTACTGAAGATTTCTCAAACATTGATGCAAAAAATATATCTCTTACATGGAAATGTTACTATATATCAAGTAGCAAAATAAACCCAATTTTGTAAGTAGTTCTAAATAAAGGCGGGTATCGGCACATGTTTAAAACTTTCCTGCTTTCCCTAGTATATCTTTTAAATCTTACTGCTTTTGTTTTGCAAACCTAAGTTTTGGCTAGTTGAACCTATTAAAGGTAGCTGAGAAAGAAGAAGAGAAACCTTGAGCGTTTCAAGTAGCAGTAGTTGCAAAACTTGGATAGATCCAGCTTATTGCTGGATTATTTTTAAAGAAATACCAAAGATGTTCAGGAGCATAAAGAGGCATTTGGCATCTCCTCATGCTTCTCCCCTTGCACCTGGAGGTGGCACCTGGACATCCTGCTAGCACAGCATTTCTCAGATGCTATTTCTTCCTTGTGTCCTCACTGAAGAGTTTAGAGAGCTGGTTTGTGGATTTAAGGAAGTGCTGACATTCCCATGCAGCTGCTGTCATTGCAGAGCCTTGGTCTGATTGTATGCCAGCATCTTCACATGACAATTCTTCTGTGCCATAATACCCAAATATTAAGCTGCTTGTCAGCTGGGAACTGTAAGATGGAAATTTGGAGGTCAGTTTGGAAAATATTATGCCTTTTGGATGGGGGGAAAAAAACCCAACTAAAATCAAAACAAAAAAATACCCCAAACCCTCCCAAACAAACAACAGCAAAAAAACCCTAAAACATTTGAAATGGATAAGTTGTTTTCCGAAACCAAGGAGCTGATCTTTGAATAGCTTGTTTGGGTTACATCAGTGCCCAGAGATTCCACCTGAGACGAGATCAAGACTGTGGGGATAGGTTCTGCATATGCACAGTACAGAGATACAGCTGTGGATCTGTAGGAAAAAGGAAGCTTTATACCTCTACTCCTGATTCTTATTGGTGGGAGACCTCCAGTATAGAGGCCTGGTTATCTGCCCGGGAACAGTTGCGAAGCTGGAAATTGAACTCTGGCACCTTTTCAAATTCTTAAATGGCAAAACCAGTCTCCATCTCAAATCTTCCTCCTGAAGTGCTGAAGTGAGGGTGGTGGGGTGGAGGTGGAAGAGTTCAGCTGATTTAGGAGCCAGGCTCAATTAAATTGTCAGTCCTGTTGATTGTGTGCATTATTTGGAAAAGAAAAGGGGGAATAAATACAGCTTTTGGGTTGAGTTTTTTTTGTGGGTTTTTTGTTTGTTTGCTTTTTTGCTTAAGGGTAGGGATTTCTTCGTCTGTCTCTTGCCTTGCCCTTTTAGCTCAGTTAATGGGAGGACTGGGTACATTTGGTAAGAGGGAGACAACATGGTGGTTCAGTACTCCTGAAAAGAGAGTATTCCTATTCCCATCTGTACACTTTTAGTACTTCCCTTGTACCACCTCTGGCACTTGCCTGACCCCATTGTTGAGCCAGTTCAGGTTACTGGAGGGTGTCTGTTGACACTGCAAAGCATCCAGGGTGTCCTGGAGTCAGGCCAGGTGAAGGAGTGAGACTTCTGCCTGGGAAGAGGGACATAAGAGCAGGGCTGCCGCTTTTGAACAGTACAGTTGGGTTTGAGAACTGAGCTGCATCCCACAACTTCAGCAAAATGTCCATTTTCTGTTTTCCCTGCCCACCTCCATTTGCTCCCTGCGTTGATTTCTTGCTGTTCGCTTTGCTGCTAACGGATTTACTAGTCTAGGCTATTCATGGTTTAGTTTACCTAGAACCCTTCTAAAAGCTCATTTTTTGCTGTGTGGAGAGGATGAAAGAAGTGATGTAATCTTTACCAAACTGAGATATGTGCTATACTAATGAGTATCCACAGACTTCATGCTTCTTCCTTCCATTTCTCTCTGGCAGCCTTATTTATACAAATGACTTAGCAGTAGTGCATGTGCCCAGGGTTCATTTGGATGTAGTTGCCTGAAAACCTAGGAGGAGGGAACTGAACCATAATCTTGCAAATCCCATGCTAGTTTTCATTAGAATCTTTTTCCCTTCCTTGGAGTTTGACTTAACAATGGCATATTGATTGCATATTCTTGCAAAGTGTATTTATCAATGGTAGGACAAATCTCTCTGCTGCTCTTGTAGATTTGCTGCAGCCACATGACAAATGCTCTTCAAGACCTTGAGTGCTGTATGTTTGCAGTCTTCCATAGCTTTAAGGCCATGGGCATGAGCCCAGCATCCACTCTGGATAGTGATCACCAAGCAACTTCCCTGTGATAATGGCTTTCAGTTGGAATTCACTTGACCCACAATTGAACCAGTGACCTGAGGGTGAAGGCTCAGGCATTGTATCAAATTACTAATCATCCAAACCATCTACAGCTTTCAAGCTGCTGATGATAGAAACTGTTCAATTTCTTGAGGTATCTTCTGTGCAACGTGTAGATAATTGGGAATGTTGTGCTAAACTGTGGAGCTTGCTGGCTGACCCTGCTTGCTCATAATTTTATGTGAGATACAGTCTTATCAGTATGAAGAGATATCAAAAGAATGTCATTTTACCTATGAATCTGGATGCATCTGCAGATGCTGCATAATAAAAGTCATTTTAAGTTATTGAGTAATATGAAAATTTTGTGTATCTGAGAATTTGAACGGTCTCTAGTCTTTGTGCATTAGATAATCTTATGAACTGGAGTGACTTAATTTCTAACCTTGTCTTAATATGTGTATGTGTAGTCTAATCTAATTTTACAGGTTACTGTTCTTAGTTGTAATGCTACTTGAAAAGGTTAATGTTTTACAGATACTATGAATAATAATATTATTCGTGTGTATCATTATCAATATAAAAAAATAGAATGTAAAACTCTAATTGTCATCTACAGATGTATAAACCTACAGGAGCTCTGCTAACTGAGGTTGTGTTTAGCAGGTTGTGTCTTTATTTGCACGGCATATTTAAAGAAATTCTGTTGTTGCAATGTTTGTATCTGGTGCTAGAAGGGATAGAGAACATGAGAACATAAGAGTAGTATTTCTTTGTCATAGTCATGCATGCTGACCTAATACTTTTGCTTTCTGTCTTTCTAATATTTATGTAGTATATAACTTGACCAACAATGTGGATTTGGAGAACACCAAAAAGAAAATGGAACTGTACCAGAAGGAGAACAAAGAAGTCATTCAGAAAAATAAGATAAAACTGGTTAGTTACCTTCTCCTCTGCCCTACAATTTTTATTCATTAGTTACAGAATTAAAGAATTTTCGAAGTGCTTTTGGTAATGTCTTAAAAACAAGTCAAAGCTGAAGGCACTATGCAGATTTCACTTCCTATTTAAAAACTGTAATATGCTTATGTTCTGTGCTACTGATATTTAGTGCTGTGTAAAGAGACTACATTGAGAGTTGAAATGTAGTCATGCTTTAGTTTGGGAAGGGCTCGAAAAGAGGGGCAGGGAGTAAAATCTGCATCTAATACATCAGCACGGCATGAGTGCTGGCAGTGTCATTGGACAATATCCAGGAGAGACAAAGTTCATTCCTGTACCAGGACAATCATTCCTTTCTCATCTGAAGGAAAAAAGGAATCCAGATGCAGATATTATGAAGTTCTCAGGAGAGAACTGTAAAATTGAGGGAAAGCATGGATCAGGTTTATGAAAAATCTAAAATGAAGGATATTGAAACAAACATTAAAAGTTTTGTTCAAGAGCTGATAACAATAACATCAAGAGAATTATATATATGATCTGTATGCAAAACATACAATTCTTTGAAGATCTGTTCATTAAAATACAGCTTAGATATAATTTTGTTCTTTAAAAATAAACTTGTGTTTCTTTCTGTAAGAAAAGTTTAATTTGTTAAATATCTTTTCAGTATAAAAATACACATTGTTATTAGTTCTTGAAGGAAAATGTCTGCCCAGAGTGTGACATAACAAGGTTTTATGTTTGTATTACAATTGCACTAAGGACTTGCTTTCAAATCAGTAGGGGAGAAATCCTCACTTCCGTGAAGTCTGTGGCAAAACTCCTAGTGGTTTCTTTAGCGCTAGGATTTCACAGGAGGAGATTGGAATCTGAAAAATGTTTGTTTGAACCTCTTCCTTTTAAAGGCAAGGAAATTTCCCTAGGGGTCCATCTCTGATCTGTTATCCTATTTCTGACACTCTGCAATATCCTGTGCTTCAGAGCTTGAAGAGACCTGCCATATCTTTGGCTACATGTCTTACTTTACAATGTAGGTGCAACCTCTCAGGGTCAAAATGAGAATAGTGAGCTTTGCCTTCAGCCCACCTTCTGTTCACGTACATGACTCGCAGACAGCCTGTGCACTAGCTGTGTGATCATATCAAGCAGCACAGTAATACTCTCTACCCACCCAAGCCCCCAGCATCTTCTGTTTTCTGTACTCTGGGGTCTCGCTGTGTCTAGAGGCTGTCTGGTGGAAGCTGGGCAAGCCTGTGTGAATTCAGACTTACTGGAGATCCATAGACATTTCTTTTTTATTTATTTTTCAACACTTGAAACTTTCAGCATTTCTTTGTCAACAGTTGAAACTTAATAGTAGACTTGATACAGTTGCTATTACAAAAACTGCATGATCTTGGCCATAAATTACCCCTCTCCCAAGAGCTGCTCTTTTTGGCAAGTTTTGGAATGTCTTTACTCCATAAATGGTAAAAGGTGTCCTAATTTCTTGCCTGAACTTCTTATAGCCAGTCACTGTAGCTTCATTCTTGGACTCACATAAATTTTCCTGTCCACTGTAATAGCCTGCTTCTGAGGAATATAAGTATTCTCTGTTTATACTGGTGTTTTTGTTACCCTTTGCCTGTTTTAGTTTGAATTTGTGTTTGGCAAGTGGAAGGGACCAGAACTGAAAGCAATATCGTAGCTAAGATCTTAACAGCCTCTTGCAAAAGAACACTGTTTTCCCATCTTTACTGGAAATATGTTGACATGATCTAAAGACTTGTAGCACTTTTACCCGAGGTTAAAAATCAGTAGTGGTCAAGTAGTGCATCATGGTTTTTCCTCATTGGTTTTGAGCTGATGAATTAATGTCTCCAAAAATCTATGGCCTTGTAAATTATTTTGATCTTACTTCTGCTACTTCTTTCCCCACAAGTATGTCATTGTTTCTTAAAAATCAAAATATGAAGTTAGGGAACCAGCCACCTCAGGATTTAAGTGACTGCTTGTTCTTCTGTCAGCTCTGTAGCCAGTTCTAATACCCTTGCTACTTGTGGACTAACTCATCTGTTAGATCTGTAGATTAAATGCAGGACCATGTGGAGAAAAAGTTTAAACAGATAGGTTTGGATGAAAAAGTTAAGAACTCGTAGAGGAGGGGTTCTTGTTGTAAATTTTTATATATGATTGTTGTGGTTTAACCCCAGTTGATAAATAAGTACCATGCAGCCACTTGCTCACCCACTTCTACCCCTGTCCCAGGGGGGATGGGGAGGCAAATCAAAAGAATGTAAACCCCACAGGTTGAGATAAGAAGAGTTTAATAACAAAATTAAAGTATAATATGCTACTAATAATAATGACAAGGAAAACAACTAGAAGAGAGAATATAAAATTAAAAGGAGAAAGGAAAAAAAAACAACCAATCCAGCAGTGATGCACAATATGATTACCACCCACTGACAGATACCCAGCCTTACCCGAGCAGTGATCTTCCCTCCCAGGTGACTCCCCTCAGTTTATATACTGGGCATGATGTTCTGTGGTATGGAATATCCCTTTGGCTAGTTTGGATCAGGTGTCCTGTCTGTGTTCCTTCCTCGCTTCTTGTGCCCCTCCTCACTGGCAGAGCATGAGACTGAAAAGTCCTTCATCAGGGTAAGCATTACGTAGCAACAGCTAAAAACATTGGTGTGTTATCAGCATTGTTTGCAGGCTAAAGCCAAGACACAGCACTGCACCAGCTACTAGGAAGAAAATTAACTCTGTCCCAGCCAAAACCAGGACAATTATAAATTCTGCTTATCTACATGCATAGAGTCTTGCACTCTTGAGTGGACTACAGTTTTTCCAAGTGTGCCTCCTTCCTGCTGTTCTCCAGTCATGAGACATACGTTTATTACTTCCTGCTTTGTCACTAGATGTTTAATTGCAATTGCTGCTTTGTTCAGTCTTGAAATAGTTTTGTCTGAACTCTGTGATGAGTGTTTTTCTTGATTGTCCTTTCTTGAATGTGGTGAAACATTATTAAGTTTTCTATTTTCTTCTTGCTCTTGTCATCTTGAGTTTACTTCAGGCTTCATCATGTTGATCTTTTTCCTTAGATGTTGAGGCGGTGTCTAGATTATCTTCAAGGTTGACACAACCATTGCTGCCCATTGAACTCCTCTCCATTCTGTTTTACTGTTTTGTTTGGTCCTTCTTTCCAGAAGGAATTTGATCTGACTTGTGATAATTCTTCCTTTTCTGTAGTCTGATCTGGTTTAGGTTTCTACATCAGTTTACTTGTTTCTGACTATAACTTTTTTTGGGCTGGTTCTTCAGACCATGTCTTTGAGCACTTCTTTACCAGGTTTCTTCTGTTTCAGTGCAAATTCCAGGCAGTCTTAAAATATAAATGTGGAAGAGGCTTGGAATGTCTTAGAGACCCTAAGCTCTTTAGTTCTGTTGACTGAACTAACTGTATCCTGTAATTCTCAGAAATAACCTCAGTCGGCAACTTGGGGATTTTCTTGTTTACCTGTTTCCTTTCATTAAATGCAAAGAGAATCCAGTTTCAGGTGTTCACTTGTTGGTGACCAGCTCTTTTCCAGCGTCACTGCTATAGTTAGTTATAAATGAAAGCACCTTTTGCTGGCTCAGTGGCAGGTGGTGAGGTCTGACAACTCTTGCATCCAGGAGTAACTGGGCCTCACTGGTACCCATTGGTTTGATCTGCCTGGTGAAAGGGTGTTTTTCAGCATATTCTGGCCTCTATCAGTTAACTATACTTTATGTTACAACTTTGTAAGAACAGATGTTATCAAGCTCTTGGCTGAAATGATGTTTTGCTGAAATGGCTCCTATCAATAAATCATCTTTTTAAGTTCTATGTAATTTTAATTATCTTTGCATTTTTACTGAATCTCCTTTTGCTTTAGTATTTTCTTTTTGTGGGGAATATTTGGACAATGTTGACTGTGTATTTTGTCCTATACCTCTTACAACCAAACTGACATTCTTTTGATTTCCTCTTCTGTATAAATAGTTTAATCCTTTAATTTTCCCCTGTCTGAGCCCTCCTCTTTTTTCCTTTCTTTTCTTTCACTGGGATTTTCAAATACAGGCTATTAAGAAGGTTAAAAAAGGCTTCTCAAGAAATAAATCCTGAAGCAAAAACTAGTCACTTTGTCCTAGTTAATCTCTTTATTTTTCATCTTGTGTCACATGACTATAATTCAGATGATAGGAAAAAGTCCTTGTTTTCTGGGAATATGACTTTTTTAAAGTTTGCTCTTAAATATGTTCTAGCTTTTAAGCTTTTCTGTTAATATTCACAGCTTTGTAATTGCTTATTTTCCTCCTACACTGCTAATAAGCACACAGTGTTGTTTGCACAGAAGGTGCAGCTGACGGGGGGGATGGCAATCAGGTATTGTGGGGTTACATTTTCAGTCACCCCACTTGCATTGCATGAGAATTAGAATGTGTGGAAGCAGAGAGGGGTTCCTTCTAGAGTGAACGTATCACAATGTGACCCATTGTCATCCTCTGCTATATAAAGAACCAAGACTCAGATGATTATATCCAACTGCAGAGTGCAGCAAGGGTAACTTTGCATTGGACAATAAGAGGAGGTGGAATTATCATCCACAATCATCTAATTAATGTTTCAGATGCGGGAGCAGGAAGAGTTGGAAGAAGCGTTAGAGGCAGAGCGACAGGAAAGTGAACGAAGGCGACTGCTCATACAGAAAGAAGAACAAATACAGCAGATCCTAAAAAGGAAGAATAAGCAGGCACTCTTGGATGATCTGGTGAGTAACAAAACCAGAGGCTTTGAATGCTCAGTAGCAGAGCAAATAGCAATTACATTGACATTAATCTGTACTGCGGTTAAGTCCGTGGCATTAGCACACCTGCTTCTTTGTTTCCCTGTCTTCCATGTTTTGTGCTACTCTTCTCTCACTTATTCATTTCAATATTGCAAAACATTTTGGTTTTGCTAAGCTAAGGACTAGAGGAAGAGTGCTTCTGGGATTCATAGACTTAGTTGGGCGCATTGTCCAGAATGTCCAGTTCTGGTTAGAAATTAATTCTAGGAAAACTTCTTGGCTGTTTCAATGCAAAGTTTATTCTGGATAATGTTCTAGCAAAGAAAAATTAAGACTTTTTTTTTGTATTTGAAGAAGGCTATTTTCCTGCTTCTGCATGTTTTGATTTTTGTGGGTATTTTTTTTGTTTGGTTTTTGCTTATTTTGTTTTGGTTTTTTTTTTTCCGAGTGAGTTTCACTGAAATCTCTTTTTCTGTTGCTAATTCACTTGTGGAGGTATATTTCAGAAATGGCTTTCTTGTGTCCAGCCACTCTAGCAGTTTGTGTATTAGCTGACATTTGACTGTGTATCAGAAGAAAAGCTGGTATAAAAGTCTAGGTTTCTATTTAATTCATTGTTAATATGAAAGCCTTAGACTTTGACTGTAATCAAGGATGACTTGCATTAGCACAGCTGATATGGTGACTATTCCACGTTGAACCTGATAGCTGAGGTGTGCAGTTCTGTCATGTCTGAGGCCGTGGAACTGCCTGCTTCGTTTGCCTTCAGCTGATGACAGTTGCTTCTGCTTTGGTGCATGGCTGGTCATGCAGTTTGTGAGGGCACTAAGGGTAATACTAAGTTGGTACATGTGTGCAGCTATGTCAGTGTGGTTTAAAGCTGCTTGACAGATTTAAACCAGAATTTTTCGTATTTCAGTTTATCTCACATTTATATAGTGTTAATTCCTGTTTTGTATTCTCAGTTCTTATTCAAGATATAGATGCTTTTCTACTTTTCCTGGAAAAGTAGAGTTCATCTTTGGACCAGTGCAGGAGGCACTGACATGAAGAGAGAGCATCAGTCTGCAATTTAGGTGTTTCAGGGCCTGCTGAAGAGCTGCCTTTTTCTAAACCAAGAGTCCTGGCAACCTGTCATTGGTTTTGCTGAAAGGAACTGGTGTTTTTTTATTTTTTAATTTTTGTAGACAAAAGCAGGGATGAGCAGAAAGGTTCTTTGAAAATCCTTCGAGTCTATAACTTTGCATCCAGCAGTCTCTTTTCACATTAAAACTGAACATGCTTATAGTCCATGCTATTACGAATAGTTTGAGTAGTGGATCAATGAATAAAAACTCCACTATGAGCTTGAATTCGGTAGTTCAGAACAGAGGTTTTGAACTGGTTTTCGACTTATTTCAATCCTGTTCTAAAATGCATTCCTATCCTACTCCTAAAGGCCAGTGTGGTGTGTTGGTTTTTTTTTCTTTTGTTATTTACTTTACACAGCAGTTGGTTTTACTGGAAACCTACTTCTCCAGATGGTTTGTGGAAAGAATGGCTATAAGTAATCCCTAAACCATAACCAAAATAGGTTGTTTGGTAGTTTTAACTGTGATTGCACATGTATTACTATCAAAACATACCTTTCTCTCGTTTTTTGAATATTAAGATGATTTCTAAAGGCTGAGGAAGCAAGCCAGGCATTTTTCAGTTCTTTCTGTTTATCAAGGGGCATAAATTTGAGCTGAGACTTGTTTTGTAATGTTAAAGGTTTATAAAACCAGCACTGAAGTGTTTGTATAATGATTTACAAAGTCTCACAAAAAAAAATCTGTTAAAAAATAAACATTTTTTATGGTCTCTGAATCCCTCTAATGCTGTGCTGCAAATCTGAAGCTAATCATTAGTAAAACTTTATTGAGAAATGCAGCGAAAGCCAAGCATAAGTAGTAGCAGTGTAAAAAATTACAGTTAAAAAGAATTAAAAAATCTTGTATCTATGGTCAGTACTGTGCTAAACCAACAAGATTTAGGTTCTTTTGATTTGATGAGGTGAGTAGCTCTGGAGAGGACACCTTCAGCACCGGAGCATGGGGAAGTTGCGATGTCCAGAAGTCTTGATTCTGAATGGCCAGAGCCACCAAGGGAGCCCCAAGCTCTTGTCAGGCCTTGCCCAGGAGCTGTCAGCACTGACTCATAGCTGGCAGTTCCAGGAGTGCTGACCACCACTCCATAGCAGATAAAACTCAGGGCATGGCACAGCAGTTTGCATGGCCAGGGTGAGCAGGAGGGTTCTGGTAGCTTGTCAGGCTTCAGAGGTGAGCTCAGCCAGTGGTCATTGAGACAGTGCTCTAGGATGGCATCATCTCAGCAGAACGCAAAGGAAGCAAAGTCCTCTGCTGGCCAGAAAGGATGTGGTGACCCAGACAGAGGTCCCTCAAAACCTCTGAAGCTAGGGACCAGGTTAGGAAAGCTAAGGCCTAGTTGGAATTAAACTTGGCTAGGGATGTTAAGGATAACAGGAAGGGATTCTGTAGGTATGTAGAGAATAGAAGACAGACTAGGGATGACGTAGGCTCCTCCGGAAGCTATCGGGAGAGCTGGCTACCCTGGATTTGGAGAAGGCTGAGGTTCTGAATGGCTTCTTTGCCTTAGTCTTCACTGGCAAAGGCTCTGACCACACCACCCAAGTCTTGGAAGGCAGACACAGGGCCTGTGAGAATGAATACCTTGGGCCCATTGTAGAAGAGGATCTGGTTCGAGGCCATCTTAAAAACCTGAACTTACACAAGTCTATGAGACCTGATGAAATCCATCCACGGGTCCTGAAGGAGCTGGCAAATGAAGATGCTAAGCCACTGGCCATCATATTTGAAAAATTGTGGCAGTCAGGTGAAGCTCCGGATGACTGGAAAAAGGGAAATATAACCCCCATTTTCAAGAAGGGGACAATGGATGACCCAGGGAATTACAGACCAGTCAGTCTCACCTCTGTGCCTGGCAAAATTTGGGAGCAAATTCTCCTGGAAGGCATGCTAGGGCACATGAAAAACAGCAAGGTGCTTGGTGACAGCCAGCATGGCTTCACTAAGGGGAAAGCCTGCCTGATCAACTTGGTGGCCTTCTGTGATGGGGCTACGGAACTGATGGACAGGGGTGGAGCAGCTGATGTCATCTACCTGGACTTGCGTTTGAAACTGTCCCACACGACATCCTTGTCTCTAAATTGGAGAGGCATCAGTTTGATAGGTGGACCACTCGGTGGATACAGAACTGGCTGGATGGTCGCATGGAAAGTGTTGTGATCAACGGCTCAATGTCCATCTGGAGACCAGTACTGAGTGGTGTCCCTCAGGGATCTGTGTTGGGACCAGTCTTGTTCAAGCTCTTTGTCGGTGACATGGACAGTGGGATTGAGTGTGCCCTCAGCAAGTTTGCTGATGACACCAAGCTGTGTGGTTTGGTTGATACGCTGGAGGGTAGGAATGCCATCCAGAGGGACCTTGACACACTTGTGAGGTGGGCTGATGGCAACCTCATGAAGTTTAACCATGCCAAGTGCAAGGTCCTACACCTGGGTTGGAGCAATCCCAGGCACAGCTACAGGTTGGGCAGGGAAGAGATTCAGAGCAGTCCTGTGGAGGACTTGGGGGTGTTGGTCAATGAGAAAATGACCATGAACCGGCTGCATCAAAAAAAGTGTGACCAGCAGGTCAAAGGAGGTGATCCTGCCCCTCTACTCCTCTCTTTTGAGACCTCACTTGGAGTATTGTGTGCAGTTCTGGTGTCCTCAACATAAAAAGGACATGGAACTGTTGGAACAAGTCCAGAGGAGGGCCACGAGGATGATCAGGGGACTGGAGCACCTCCCATATGAAGACAGGCTGAGAAAGTTTGGGCTGTTGAGCCTGGAGAAGAGAAGGCTGCGTGGAGATCTCATATCAGCCTTCCAGTATCTGAAGGGGGCCTATAGGAATGCTGGCTATGGACCCTTCATTAGTGACTGTAGTGATAGGACAGGGGATAACGGGTTCAAACTTAAACAGAGGAAGTTTAAATTGGATATAAGGAGGAAATACTTTCCTGTTAGGGTGGTGAGGTACTGGAATGGGTTGTCCAGGGAGGTTGGGAATGTTCCATCCCTGGCAGTGTTCAGGACCAGGCTGGACAGAGCCTTGGGTGATATAGTTTAGTGTGAGGTGTCCCTGCCCATGGCAGGGGGATTGGAACTTGATGATCTTAAGGTCCTTTCCAACCCTAACTGTTCTATGATTCTATTCTATGATTCGAAAACCATGTAGCCACCCACGTGTCTGGCTGTAGTGAGGGCCAGAACCTGTCAGTGAAGTTGGATTGTAGCTGTGCAAGGTGTGACCAGGTTGGTGATTTGCTCTTCATGGTGGCAGAGCTACAGGAAGAGGTGGAATGGCTATGCTGTACTCTGCCATACCTTAGAGAAGCAACCCAGCCACCCAAACTGAAACAAATTAAGGATCCACTACTTTTGCAGTTGGAAGCAGGTTAGTCCTCAGAGTAGATGGTGTATTATTCTCCAGCTTATGTCACCTTCCCAAGTACCTCTCTACAAGATTCGAAGCCCTGCTACTTTCCTGAGAATCAGGAAAGTGAGGAAGATGATGAAGTAGGTAAGTGATCTTCCAGGTTAGAAGAGTCAACACAGAAGAGTCAGGGAATGCATCATATCACGACCAACTCTAGTAGGAAAAAAGGAGGAGTGGTTTTGTTTGGTGACTCCATCCTAACGGAACAGAGGGCCTGATAAGTGAACCTGACCAGACTCACAGAGGAATCTGCTGCCTCCCTGGGTAGGGTAAAGGTCTTCACCAGATGATTCTTGCATCTTGCTAGAAATGAGCTGGGGTAGAATGTCAGTTTTGGAGGCCAGATCCACAGGGCAGTTTATGTGCATCCATAACAATGCCTGCAGCAACAGACAGAAGGAGCTGGAAGCCATAGTGCAGCAGGGAATTCGTGGCATAATCACCATCACAGAAATATGGTGGAATGATTTATATGATTGGAGTACTGCCGTGGATGGTTACAGGCTCTTCAGAAGGGATAGGCAAGGAAAAACAGGTGGTGCACTTGCACTCTTTATCAGGGAGTGCATTGACTACCTTGACCTCAGTGTTGTGAGTGAGAAGGCTGAATGTGTTTTCCAAGAAGAGAATTTCAGTTTCAGTGATTAAATCCTAATGAGTGAGGAGATTCACAGTTTCTCATATGTATTATTTATAGTATTATCATATTGTGTAAAGGCCTCATTATTTTATAAAAGTGTCTGACAATATCATCCTATCTTCAAAAATCTTACAATTTAGGTAGTCCAGGGGCAGGGAAAAGGGCACAGAAATGTTTGTTATTTAATATGCTGTGCAGCAGGCTCTGTTTCTTGGCCAGCCTGTGCAGTGTAGTGGCTTGTGCAGAAAGAATGGGCCTTGGGCCAAGGCTTCATGAACCTGTCCTCAATGGGGAGCAGGGAGGGGGAGGCCAGTGTCACTTGCTGGAGATGTGAGCAAAGCATTGCTAGTGGCTTGGGCTCTGCAGGCCACTGGAAGAGCAATCAGGTGCTTTGCCTAGGCTGTTAGTTGATTTGCCTCCCAGTAATAAATTAGGCAGATTTTATACGACCTTCACTATAAGTGACTTGTTTTACAATAAACCCTCTCGCTTTAGAAGCAAATCTTGTTGAAATTTAGACTTGTAGTCTCAAATGCAGTTTTATGTATTATTGGGAGAGTTGTGCGTGTATTTTGTTTTGGGTTTTTTTTAACCTTCCACTTTGGTTAATCAGGGCTGAGCAAAATATTACAGCACTTCCTTTATTTACTGTATAAACTCTTCCACCTGTGTACAGAGGATTATAGATCTGCTCTTAAATGTCTTCTGTGTTGTGGGACTTGCACTCTCCTGTTCAAGAGCCCTTACTTCCCAGGCATGAGCGAAATGGCATTGATGCTCGTGGCAAAGAGTCAGGTTTTTCTTGGGCTGGGGTATAGCTTGGAGTTGAGTGATAAGTAAGGTGCTTTAAAGATATAAAGTGTCTCTACTTTTACCAGAACCTCAGAAGTTTTGAGAGAAATCTTTCAGAATTTTTTTGCATGTAGCTAGCTTTGTTCATACTGTTTGTTTTCCCATAAAAAAGAATTTTTAGTTTGGATAAGTTCTTAAAGGATTGGACCTTTCATGTGTGTTAATAGTTAACAGAAGGGTTATCTGCGTATTTGAAAGGACAAACAATGATGAATGTGGTGGCTTGCTGGCATGGTGCGGGTTTCCCACAGTTGTGTAATCTGGTTACTGGTCATTGTGTGAACTCTTTAGCTGGTAAAAAATTTCCTTTAGTTATTATACTGGAAGTGCAGTGAACATTTAAGGAATATGAGATGGCAGAATGAACCAGAGGCAGCTTCCCACTCTTCAGTTCTCCCCCAGGATATTAAAACTGATGATTGAAAGAGTCCAACATCCTTAAACTCTGGTGACAGCTAGCAGCACATGCTTCTGCATGGTGATTAGACATGTACAACACTTTGAGTCTGCAGACTGTAAATTGGTGCATTTGTGGTCCAAATTTTCTCCAGTTATAAGAAAATTAGATGTCTCATTACTGCAGTTTAGGCTTTTAACCTCTTCCTTCTCCATCTCCCAGGTAATCATAGAAATGTGAGTAGGATCCTGTGCCTTAGTTGTTGTATTTGTGACTCTGGACCAGATCTTGTTGTATGAAATTTTTTTTTGCTTTTAGCACTTGCAATCTAGCCATAAAACAGAGGGAATGTCACAAAAATTTGAGAGGAAAAGAGGGCTGGAGAGTTATGTGAAAAGTCAGTGTGCAACATGACCATTTTCCATGATCACTTAAGATTTCTGTAGGCTACCATCAACACCAAGGCATCCTGCAGCATTAAAAACTTCCAGCTTCTTACCCTGGAAATGAGTAAATGAAAATTACAGCCCAGTTTATTAAAGCTTGTTTTGTTTTATGAGAAACAAATATGGTTCATAGTTTAATATTAGTTTGGTTCCATGAAACAGAAGTCTGTGTGACATTTGAGGCCTTAGGGATAAAGTACTGCTCTAGAGCAGTCCAGGAAGAATCCATCTGAACTTCTTCCTTGCTCTCAACACTAGGGTCATTCTGGCTAGGAAGTCTCAAGACTTTCAGAGTGTGTGTGCATAATTGCGTTAATTCATTAGAAACTTATTTGGCAGATAATTTTCTGATTCTCTCAAAAACACAGTTGCATATATTATGTTAATAATCAAGCTGTTCTGAGAGCTTAAGTAGTTCACTTGCTTAACTACTCATTTTACTACTTATATATATATATATATATATATATATATATATATTTTAAAATTGGCTGGCTTCCCTAAAAATAAGTTGGTGAAGGAGAAAATAAATATGCTGTTGGTTGCACTTACAATAGTGCCATTGTACAAAGCAGAGCAAGGATTGTTTCCAAATGGCCTCAGGTGAAATATAATGGGAAACAATTTCAAACTGGTCTGAGTTCATTGGTATAAAGAATGTGTCTTAGATAAACATCTGATCCAAGTTATAATACTTGGTATTATTCCTTCTCTGATTAAGTTCTAATTTTTTAAATTTTATTTTAATAAATATAGTTACATTGGCCAGTTGGAATAAGGAGCCTGTTATATTGTCTTTAATGTGGATTCTATAAAAATGGTTGTTTGCAGGTTACACTGATTTATGGGGTTGCTGCAGCTTTTTCTTATTACTGAAAATGATCGTTTTCTGTAAACTGTTACTCATAGAGAGGATACTTTGCATTATGCTGCTCTGCTGGTGATGGCCTTTCAGGCACAGCTTGCAGTTTTGAAAAATATGCAGAGTTAATTAACAGTTTTTGGGTTTAGCATTCAATATTTGTTCCTCATGTTTACAGGAGAAGTCCAATCTTCCTGCTTCATTGCTTTTAGCTCAGCATAAGGACAGATCTACTCAGCTAGAAATGCAAGTGGAAAAACCCAGCCAGGTCAGACCAGTCACGTTTTCCACTGGGATCAAAATGGTAAGTCTTGCTTGTTTGTTTATTTATGTAATTTTTAAATGCTTTTCAAAAGACTGAGGATTTCTTTATATGAAATTTAGAGGTTCCTTAAACCTAAGTTGCATATTATATGAAATAGACTCTTCCAATTAAATATGTAATTATGAATTAATTAAAAAATTTAATCATTCTGCTAGTTAGTATATATGAAATCTTTTCATTGCATAGCTACCAAAAAACAAGCTTTATCTTTATCCCTGCAAGCTAAAATTTTGGAAGTTCCAGGACAGGCTGCACTTTATTCAGATTTACTTTAAGCACTGGAGTAATTTGTGTGTGTGAGACAGGCAACTTCAAAAATGATGCCAAATGGTTAAGGATTCTATTTTCATTGTTATTAGATTCCAGGAATCAACAAGTATTGTTAGTTCTGTGGTGGCAGGTAAAGATCTGTCAGCATTCCTGTTCTTTATCATGACATGGTACAAGTACACATCAGCCTGGCTATGGAAATGTAAAGTTTGGTGGGGTAATGGGGGATGTGAGTGTGAATTACCGGTCTCTTTTGCACTTTACTGTTTTGCTGTTTGTTTTTTTTTTTAAATCTCTGCGGTTTTTTTTTTAGACTTTGTATTCTAGAATTGTAATGGTAAATGATGTCTTGAAAATAACCAACAATATTGACCTTCCTCAACAAACAAAAAAATTCAGCAAAGCAAAAGCCCTTGCATCAAATTAGCCTTCCATCAGTTAATCAACTTACTTTGTCAGGGATGTCTGTGCTGGGTTCATTATCCCCAAAAGATTCACAATGTAGAAGTGCTTGCAATTTTCCCCCCATTCCCTCCTCTACCCCCCTAAGTAGTTCCAGGTTTTGCGAAGTTGTGCAGATTATTTTCTTGTTTTCATGTAGTATAAACTGTATCTTCTTCCTTTTGCTTTTAAAATGTGAGTCTGGGGGATTTTCTGTTCATGTAGGAAAGGTTTGTTGTTCTGTTTAAAACAGTTCTAACTGAATGCCTGTACTTTTTCTTGCTGTTTAAATATATTGTCAGAATTTCTTAAAGCTGTTGGCCTTTCTTCTGGGAAGAAGATTAGTATATACTACATGATGAGGATAATGGAAGTACTTTCTAATGCATCTGTAAATGGATATTAAATGCAGTATGTGTTAATGGTGATTTCAGATCTGTAGCCCTAAATAAACTTAATCCAGGAATGGTGAAAGACTTTGATGAGGAGATTTCTAGATCATGACATTTAACTCTTAATGTTTGGAATAATAGGGGATATTCCAGGTAACTGATTGTTACTTTATCAGTGTTCAGAAAGTTTGAATAGATGCCTAATTTAAGTCCCAGACTAACAAAAAAAACCCCACCCTGACTGACCCCAGTCCTAGATTAAAAAAGAACAAATGATAATAATAAAAAAGAGTAAGTACAGTTAAAAATAAAGTATAGGAATATTTGATGTTAGTTACTACTGTTGATGGAAAATGGATTACATCAAGCAAAACAGACTTTACACTGATAAAATCACAGGTTTTGAGGAAGATGAACATTTTCCTATTTTCTTCATAGGTTGCTTGATTTAGTTATTACATTAGAATTATATAGAAATTACATTACACAATAATAACAATATTGAGATTCTGCAAAATAAATTAAGTGGCTAACTTGTAATTTCTGAAGTAGTTACTTGTTACTGCAGCATGGGAATATTTCTGTGGGTGTTCTGCTAGAATGCAGTTCAGTGTTTTGAAGCAGATGTGGAATTTCTGTGGATGACATGTAAGTTGGCAGTTTACAGGGCTGTTTTGATAAGCTGGCCTCGTTTGAATGAAATATGTTTTAATATGGCTAGATGCAAAATTATAAACAGAAGAGTAAATAACAGGCTCTGTGTAGGGGATTTGGAAGTTTAGCTAAGCAACTTAACCAGTTCGATCCTTAGCCACAGCATGTGTATGTGGGGGCCTTGGGTGTATGAATATTGCAGCAATAACATAAGAAAGGACTTTTCCTTTTGAATGCAATATTGGGAAGACTGATGGACTAGAGAGTTCTGCTGACTACATTTTTGAATACAAAAATCAGAATTCAAAGAGGAGCTACAAAAGTCCATTCAAAGGCAGAAAGATATGCTTTGTACTGTGTTCTCCCTCTTGTTTAAGAGAAAGTTAAGATCATAGAATGATTGACTCAATTTACAGTATGATATGACTCAGTATCAGTAAGTACCTCCTTAATTTAACACAGAACATACCAAATCAATTGCAATTAACAGTAACTAGCAAGAAATCGGTAACCTTAATTAAACACATAGGATCAAGGATACTGAAGGAACAAAAAGACCTGAAGTTCACAATGTTCCACTGGTTAATTGGCTGCACTGTCCAAATTGACTGTGGAATTTAGTGAAATCTCTAATTGACGTTTTCAGGTTTACGACTGGGATGTTCCTTGGAAAGTTACTGTAGTCAAATGCAAATTGTTCGACTCAGAAGAGTTTGCTTTGTAAAAAGCAGTACTGCTTACTATAAGTGATTTGCTGTGGTTGATGATCCCTGGCAGTGTATTCTAGTGACAGTGTAAAGTGAGTTCCCACCTGGGCACCTTATGACATGCTTATTTTCTGGCTTGAGTGTTTTTCTAAAATCCTGAGATGCTCAGTCCATTTCTTTTGCATAGGTGTACACTTGAAATGTGTAGAGCTGTTCCTTCACTGCCCTTCAAGGAAGCAATGCTCTATAGTTGCTTTGGCTTTGTTCCTCTCTAAGCCATGGGGAGTACCAAGAACTTCTTTAAAAATACAGTTCTAATTAATGCTCAGTTTGGTTTGAGTTCTGCAAATTAATTATAGTTCCTGTGAAAAGTCTGCTTTGTGCTCACTGTTACAGTTTTGACAATGCACATTTAAGGAATCACTATGTATGTTCTTCCTGTGTACTTTTATTTTTTCCTAATAGTTTGGCCACTGACCTTTTCTGACAAGTATTTTCCTTAATTTTGTTTCAAAAGATAGAGCCAGCTGAGATGCTGGCTAACCCAAAGCTTGTGTTTACACAAAGGCTATAAGAATCTGCCAGTTGTTGCAATCCATGTTGTTTTTTTTTCTCAGCCTGAACATGAGTGTTTTTCTTCGGATGGTTTTGGTCAAAGATGTTCTTCAGCCTGACTGATTATCGGACATGCTTCTCGGTTTCTGAGCTCAGGCATGCCCATTCTAGTCTCCTAGGGAATGCTCAAGGAAGTGTGCTCATTTAAGGTGTCATATTAGCGTTGTGCGGTTCCTATGCTTGCACGGTGAGGAGGCAGTGTCTTTCATTTGTAAGCTAAGCAAGAGCATCCCCTATAGCACAAGACAATTAGCTCATGGGAATAGGGTGTCCTTCACTTTTCCCTTTGTTTTGGGTTTTTTTTTGTTTGCTCGTTTTTTGTTTCAAGTGGAAGCTGATTTTTCTTCATAGTTTGCTTATTAATTTGTGAATTCCATTTCAGTAAGTTGTCACTTTTGTGCACAAAGCGTGCCTTCCTAATCAATTTGATTTGCCTCTGTAAGTGGTGTGAGAAAGTGTTTCAGAGTTTTCTGTTTATTGTGCTCCTCTTAATGAGAACTCTACTTTGGGCATATCTGAATATTTAAAACAATTATGAAAGCTACTCTCAAATCAGTGTAAAGCTACGAAGGAAACTGCAGCAATAGTTGCTGCAGTTGTGCTAACAGTTGTTGCAGTAGTGCTAAAAATACTATTTTCTGTCAGTGCTTGTGCCTTAGATTTTAGTAGCTGTCAAAAAGAGCAAACCTTGTTGGAGATGAATGATATTTCTAGTATTTATAGGGCTTATCAGGATGTACAAACCAAATCTAAGGTGTGGCAATAGAACTCTTCTGTTTCTTGGTGAATGGAGTTACGATTTCAGATTGTGAGGTGGCTTTAATGTGAAGGTAGTTTTAATGTCTAAAAGAGGTGCTCATATGCATTGCAAACGAATGGCAGTTTGCAAATGTAATAGTAATTTATTTCATTACAGTAATTTAGGGGTTTTAATGTTTCTGGTATTTACAGGACTGTTGGAGCCTTTTGCTGCTTGTGGATCTGTGCTTTACATCACCATTGCGGTTAAGAAAAGCTTTGAAGTGTTGATGTATTTAACTTAAATTAATTGAACTGGGAACATGCAAACCTTTGATACTGTGGCCCAGCTATTTACATGTTTGTAAAAAACATGAACACCTTAGCTGGGCTCAGCTGCGTTTCAAGTTGTATGCCCTGTCCCTTTCCTGTTCTTCGTTTTATAATGTTTCTTGCTCCTTCCCCCAGCCTCCCAGGAGTCTTAGCCTCTAGTGACGGTATTCTTAAAGTAATTTCATGTAGTTAAAAACTTAATTATGTCTAATTGGATTGCCTGAATATGTGGGAAAACAACATAGGTGTCCTCTGGCTGCCACCTCTTGGGAGAGCTTTCCTTTCACATTTTATACCCAAATACCTCTAAACTAATATAATGCATCCCTGACTTCCCAATTTCTGTTACATTTTTTGTTTCCTTAATTAATAATTTTTTGAGTATTAATAGAAATACTAGTGCTTTGTGTTGTACATGCTTCGTCATTACCAAGATGGTTGCCACCCCTCTGAATTTGTGGCTTAAATAGATGTGTCAGGGAGGGAGGGGAACCAGGTGCCCTGAGGGGATGTATTTGCCCAGGATTAGACAGTAGAGCAGCAGCGGAAGGAAGAATAGGATCCAGCCCTACTAAATTCCTAACCTTGTGTCTCTTCCGCTGCGCGGGGCTCCATCTCCTGTCAACAGGACCCCTGAATGGCAGCAAATTAAGAGTGAAATATCTGCTTCAGCTTCTACTTCCGTGTCCAGATCACAGCAGTGGTGTTTACATTTAACTTTCTATGTGTCTGAATATTACTAGGGTTTTATCCCAGTTATTGTAGTTTTCAGGCTATTCGTGAGTAAATGCTGGGGAGAGCAATGTGCAGTCTGAAGCAGTTAAAGCTTGCAGGAGGGAGCAGTCGAATCAATATTTCAGAGGAATGGATCTGTGTCAGACACAGGATGTCTGTGACACTTCAGGAATGCACGCTGCCACTAAGCTGAGCATAACAAGTGTTAGGGAATAGATTTCGTGCAGTGTTACACTTGCAGTATTATTCTAATGGGAAATAATGTTCTTATGTTATGTGGAGCTATTTCTTTTAGAACACTGACCTCATCAGCTCAGGTCAAATTAAGTGTTCTTCATTACTGCCTTTTCCTGCAATATTGCTTCCTGTGCAAACAACTGCTCAGCGGCTGCTCCTGTTTTTCAGTCTGTTTCTTTTATAGCTTGTGGAGCAATTATCCAAAATCCTGTTCCAAATGCAAAATAGTCTGTCAAAATACGTTTTTAATCAGTTGTGCTCCTTCAGAGTTGCTTAGACATATGCCAGGTACCCTGAGGTAAGTGAAGTGTGTATCACACTGTGGTTTAGCTTGTAACTATTCTGCAGCTCCTGAGAGTGCTTTGCCACCCTTTGTGCACGTCTAGGAACTGTTTCAGCCTTGCTTTGCCAGTTCTTACTGCTCTGGTTGGGTTGGTTGGTTTGTTGGTTTTGGTGTGTGTGGCTTTTTATTTGTTTTGTTTTTTTTGTGTTGTGTTGTTTTTTTAAGTGCTTTTAGTACTTGCCTAAAGTTAATAAGTAAACAAAGAAATAAAAGTCAAGCCTATTTCCTTCCTTCACTGTTAGCTCAGCTGGTCTATCTGAAACACTTCAGATGGAATTGATTTCTTTGAGATGTATGCCAGTCTGAGTTTAATTGGTGTTTTGTTTTTAATCTCTATTTGGTTCATACTACACATTTCTCTTGCACGTTTCTTTTTGCAGATGGGTGGAATATATTTCCCTTTTCACAACACTTAATAGTTCAGAATCACAGCAAAATCACAACACTTATTTTCAAGAGGAAGTAGTATGTTTAGGAATTCCTGTTGGAATAGATGTATTTGTTTTAGAAAGGGTGTATGTAAAGGTAAAGTTTTCAGTGGTGATGGGCATTATCTAGACTTCCAGCAGGAGTCTGGCTGAATCCATACTGCGAGGCTGCTGCGCTGCCCTGCAGCCTTGGTGCCTGTGTGTGCGAAGGCTCAGTGCTCAGGCACTGGGGGCTGGGTGTCAGTCCCATGAAGCAGAGTCCATTGCAGAGGAAACCCACATGTGCTCGTGAGAGGGAAGTCTGTACTCTTTTCAGCAGGTCTCTGGATGAAGATGCTGAGAGAACCAGCATTCTTGCCAAGCAGCTTTCCTGTAGTGGAGATTCACAGGGGTGCATATTTGAAAGCAGGTGCATGTAGCCCTCTAACACAGACTCTGCCAGTGGGATTCTGCAGCTGCTAAGTACCTTCTCTTGATTCCTAGTGAGAATATTTATTGCATGTTGCTTTAGCTTTGAAATTCTGTCATCAATAACAATATCTTGTTTTAACAGTAAGCAGTGCATTGATCTGCTACGAAGGATACCGGTTTCTGGAAAGAAAACAAGGAAAAGAAATGGTGGCTGCTGGATCTCCAGCATCTCTGACAGTGAATGTATATGGAATTCACATACATGAATTGCGGGACACCAAAAGTGCTGAATGGTAGCATTTGCATTAGAGGTAACATGCTGGATTTAAACTATGATCCAGAGTCCTGTAATTCACATAGAGCTCACTTAAATCTTACAGGATTATGTATACAATATTATTGCAACTTCCAAGTAGCATGATGGAGGATGATTAACAGTAATAAATATATTTGTCATACTAAATTTCTGGCCAACTATTTAAATAAAGATGTTTTGTTAAGAGTCAAGCACATACATGCAGAACTGTGCTTAAAGTTTTTGAACTCTGGTTTTGAAGTGTATGCCAGACAAACTTTATTTGAGTGATCTATCACTGAATGCTTCCTGTGCACTCCAGCCCACAGACTGAAGTCCCAAACATTTAATTGGGTTCTGGCCTTAGTCAGTAATTACTGTTATATCAAAGTGCATAAACATGAAGCACATTATGTTGACTTCATGATTTTTTTTTTACTAATGTAGGTAAGAAATATTTAGCTTTTTTGTTGTTTTTTTTATGGGGGTGGAAAGCAAAGTAAATTTTACAGTATTTATTATTTCCTCTCCCTTCATTTACACAATGCTGACCTTGGAAAACGAGACTGGATTTTGCAAATGCAGTTCTGTTTCCCTATATCTCTTTGCAGGATTTCTGTTTGGAATGCCTGAGGAAAGATGGCATACTCAAAATTAAGTTGTTTAGTGGACAGACATAATCAGAACTGCTTGAGTCAATTCTGTTTTACGGTTGGGCTCTTTCATACTGCTCTGTTAGAATAAATACTTGTTCATTTGCTTTACGGCTCCTTTACATAGCTAAAGCAGCAGATGAATATAAATACACATATGAATATAAATACAAATTAGGCCCATAAGTTTGCACAGCTGTAATGACTGGAATTCAGTAAATGAATTAGTGCCAACACTGTTAATTGTATGGGGGTTAACAGCAAGACCAATGTACTTGCCAGTGAAGTGGCTGTAGCAGTGGAGCAGATCTATGCTTCAGCTGTTAGTTTTTGGAATGGAACTGGGCATTTGGGGTTTTATGTTTCTTTTATTTTTCTTTTTTTTTTTAAATCTCCTGTTTGATTTATGGAGTTGCTCAAGAGCTTGCCTGAGTCTTTACCATCAAATTTCAGAAGCATATCTGTGTGTCATGCAGTGTGTTCTTTTGGTCCCCTGAAAAGATGCTGCTTAGGCTGAGGCTTACAGGGAGGAGGTTGCTGGCTGGGCTCAGCCAGGCTGCTCCCCATCTGCATGGGAGCAGGCACTGTGACAGGAGCTGGGTTTTAGGTCCTAATGTAGGATGCACAAATTCAGTCCTAAAAAGCAGCTAGACTTGCCACTAGCTGTGATAACACAAAGACATGTTGTAAAGTGATCTAGGGAAAATGCCATTTAGGTCAGCCTGAGATCTTCCTGTTTCTGAGCCTTCTAGCTCTGAATATGCTGTTGCTTGAGTAGGTGTTACTGTGAGCAATAAGGAGAGATCTGACTGAAAGAAAGAAGGTGGCTGAGAGGAGAGTCCAAAAAAACAGCTGGCAGGGAAATAAAGAATAATAAAAAATTTCTCAATCACTGTTTGTTTTGGAAAGATCATGCTTTAAGCACATGGAAATACTTTACACATTTGAGAAGTGCTGACTTCCTACATGCCCTGTGAAGGAACAGCAAATCATTCATATAATGTAAACACATTTATAGATTGTTCCAGTGTAACTTTTTTCAGTGCTGCTGTACTTTTTAACAAGATACAATTTAGTGCATATACGCTCTTTTGATGCTATACCTTGGCTGAGAGTTGCAAACACCATACATATTAGAGTTTGTGCTAAATGAGGAGCGCAAAGTTACTGAACCACATTTTTAATTCAAAAAGTTATTAAATAGTGTTGCTTGATGCACTGCTTAAAGGTAAACATACCAGAAAGTAATGCTGGGGTGAAACAGAAATAAATAGCTTGTCTATAAGTGCGAGTATAAGCAGTCTCATTATGTCTTGATAGAGATGATAAAAAAAAAATAAGAGCAGACAAAGTTCTTCTGTAAGGGTGGAAATTTAAGTCAGGAAAGAAAAATCAATGAAATGAGAACAGCCTTGGTGCCAAGATTGCAGTAGGTATTTGTGGAATTGTATAATCATAGTGCTGGACAGGGTTCTTGAGAGGCCGTGGGGTTCTTCCCCTTGCTGCGAAGCAGAGTCAGGGGTGCTACATGACAGGTACCTGCCAAAATTTCCTGGTCAGCCTCTGGGAGCATTTATTGTTCTTGCTTTTACATATTAGGGGAAACTTAGTAAATGTACATTTCCTTGACAGGAAAGGTAAGGTCATTTGATGTAAGTTTAATTTTCTCAATGTCTAGGTAGGTGCCAAAAGCAGCTTGTTCTCTGCCTCTTTGTAGGAACTTTTGATGTACTTGAAGATGACAGTGGAAAAAGGACTTCACAGAACTAAATATTTTAGAATTTAGATCTTTAGAAAAAAATAGTTCAGATGCCTTTATTGTTACTTAACAATAAAAGCATCTATTTCTTCTACAAATGGTTGATAGACTGTCTCCACTGTACAGGCTAGATGTAAAATGGCATTCATCATCCGGAATGAGGACACTTTAGAGAAGAAAATTCTCCTAAAGAGAGCAATAAGAACATTTAAAGAATTGTAGTAAAAGCAATGAATTATTTGAAGCCATTTAGGCAAGCTAAAGTAGTAATTTTCTGTATGTGCATAGAAGAATGTGTTATCTTTCTGCCGTCATCCTCTTTTCTTAGCACTTCTCTGCAGTTGTGAGAACATTGCATTTTTCTTCTAATCCTTTCTTCTGTTGCTGCTGATCAAAGTAGTTTTGTGTAATTTCTTCATCTTCTCTATTTTCTACCTGGGGAAGAGCTGGTGGCCTGGAATGGCAGAGCTGGGCTAATGGCTTCGCAGATTCCTCTGAGTCAGTGGTCACTTGGGTTGTATCCATCTCTCTGATTTTGAGAGACTTGTTTATGAGGCACATTTGTGCAGACTTACCTCACAGACTAGTTTGATTCCTGGTTATTCCATTTTTCAATGAGCTGGAGTCCATTTTCTGATGTTGTAGAATATATTGACCTTGCAGCATAGCTAGAAGATCAGTCATATGCCTGTATCTTCTTTCTCACCTGTTCTCAGTACCTCCTGCAGACAAATTTTTGGTAAGCACAGGCTGCAGCTGGCTTTTCTGAAACTTGCCAGACTTAAAAAGTCATGCAGGGGAGCCAAGAGGGGGACAAAAGGAATGGCAATAGTGAGAGGTAATCCCTGAAAGAAATGTGGCAGGGATGTTATCAAGTCAGTAGCAGCAGCAGTGGTGTCATGGTGGAGCATGGGTTAAGAACTTGGGGTGGAGAAGCAGGTGCTGCAGGTGAGATGGATGGAGGAAGAGGTGGGAACTTGGATGTGAGGTGCTTTGGAGAGAACATGGGGCACGGGCCATCACTCTGATGGGGGAGATTTGGGGCAGTTTGGCAGAAAGGCAGAAGTGGAATGGGAATTTCTAGGAAGAAGGGCAGAGGGGCTCCTGCATGAGACTGGGAAATAGGGGAGCTCTGGGACAGAAGGATTTAGGGGATTGGGGGTTTTTCTATTCATCTGTTTGGATTGGTTCCTGTGTAAGGAGTCTGGTCTGTGAGGGCAGCAGTGAATGGTGTGTGTACACTTGAGTGGTTTCAAATCTGACCCCTCCACAACTTAAGAAGGGTGTTGGCTGTAGGCAGGGATGTACATGTAAGACTTGTGTTTTCCACTTGTGTTAATCTGTATTACGGTATGTACCAGCCTTGCTAATATATTAATTCTCTACAAGGGAAAGCACTCAGTGTGTTGATTGAGGCCATGCTCTGTGTGTGCATGTGCCGCCTTTCTACACCTTAACTTGTGCCTAAGTGAACACAGTAGATAAATGAATGTTTGCTACAGGGTCTCAGAGGAGTTAGCTTTTGAGTTTTAAAACAGCACATATGTGAAGTAAAAATACATTTACTCTAGTTTTCAACATTCAGTATTTATCAAAGATGCGCTCTTATTGTGCTAGGGTACTTGCAGCAAAAGATACTTGGATCAGAGAGACAATGGTCTGTACCAAGGAGACTTCAGAAGTAATTTTCCTCTAGAATGTTTGTTCAGGTGCAGAGGGTAGGAGAAAGGGATATTGGTTTAGGCAGTTGGCATTGGACATCAGAAGTTGAACTTCTCTATATGTACCTAGTCTGGACTTAGCATGTCAGGCAGGGTGTCGCTGGAAAAGAGTATTGACAGCACTGGCTACTAATGAAAGAGGAATAATCCTCATGAAGAAATGCCTTGGTCTCTGAAAATTTGGCTTATTTTTATTCCTCTTTATTTTTTAAGAAGAAAAATGTGGATAATGTAGTATATCAGAGATTTAGCTATTTTAATTTATTGTTCTGCTTTGCCTGAACATAGCTGCTATACAGGTAACTTGTATTTTGGCAAATAACAAGGCTCAGGTGTAATTTCTGACTTGTTTCAGTTCAGCAGAATGTATGGCAGAGCACTAAAATCCTCTGCCTCTTGCAAAGTGGATAATAGCATGTTAATAGGCTGTATTTTATGTGCCATTTTATGTGCCCTCTTTTTATATAATAGAAAATACGGGCAGATTATTGTGACTGTGAAGAAACCTGCTTTGACTCACTTAGATGTGTGTAGTGGTATGGGCAGGAAATGGAAGGACAGAGAGCACATGTGGAACAGTCTATCTAAATTAGCTGGATGGGGGCCAGAAAACTGGAACTTGCAGCATTTGCAGTGGTTAGTAGAAAATGAAGTGACGGTTTTGTGTAAGAATAATGACTCTTTTATTATTCTGTGACAGTGAGGTAGATCATGCAGGAGACAGATGTGATGTTTGAAGGAGATGCATGTAGAATTGGATGACAGTAGAAAGGTAAGTAGGCTGGAGGGAGGAACAATTTAAAACTGAAGGTTGTGCACAGGAGGGAAGGAGCATATATTTTTAGGTCTGAGGTCCATTCTGTTTCATCTCTTGAAAGAGAGGCAGAAACAAAGAGAACACGGCTGTCTTCTTCAAAGCACAGAAAGAGAATCACAGAAACATGATCCTCTGCAAGATTGTCAGAGGCAGTGCCCAAGTCAACAAGAGCTGCTGGTCTATGCCATGTAGGCTTGCTGACAGATCTAAAAGGCATCAATGTAGGCATCTGATCCTTGCCATCGTTAGGCAGCCTTTGGCACTGGGGCTTAGAGCTCGCCTGCGTTTCTGTAACTGCAGGCACATGTGCATGGCTAACATAAGAAAACCAAGCCACATACATTCAAGGCTATATATAAAGATGGCTGGCTTGTAATGCTTCCCTGTGATAGGCCCTTGGAGTTCAGACAACCAGTGTTTGAATAATCAGTAAGTATTTGAAGAATTTTCAGCCTTTCCACGCAGGTGGCACTTTCTGTAAGAGCGTTATGGTAGTGGCACTGGGAATGCAGCGTTTTCCCATCTTTCATTTGGAGTGGGATTTGAGCCAGATCATGACTGCAGGTTCAGAAAAGGGTTAAACTGGGGAGTTTTATTGTTGGACTTTCCACCAGCCACACATAAACTCTGATATGGGTAGAGTTGGAGAGCTTCTGTGTTGTCTGCTTGATAGAGGAGATCTTGGTATAGATCTTCGACATCCAGATCCTGGTGCTCAAGGTCTGTTGGCACTATCTTGGCTGTGACTGCACAGTAAGGGATTTCCCTTTGTGGTTGTTCCTAGTGAAACATGAAAGAGGGCTTAACTTGAGAGCTGATAGGATGTAGAGGGGACTACAGTGGGAACTTTAAGTTTCCTTAATCTCCACCACGTCAGTTTTCATTTACTCACCTTAATCCATCTCTTTGTGTGATGATGTCTTGAGCTTGAGTTCCTATTTTAATTTATGTAGGATTTGAAGCCTAGATGGCATTAGAGCAAGAATTCATCTCAAATAGGGCAATTCTGAAATCAAGTAAGGCAATTCTGAAATCCGCTTGGAATAAGAGGTAAAAAAAAAAAAAAAGAAAATATGCATATGCTAAAGCCTAATGCAGTATCAGCTTAGTTTCATTGGTAGTGTTGTGTACAGCATCTGCTTTATGCTATTTTTTAATGTGTTTTGTGTCAGGTTAGTTAAGTTAATTTGAAATACAAAATTAAACAGATGTTCCACTTTTAAAATAACAGAAATAGTCTTGAAGACTGCTTTTAAACTCCCTGTAACTCACTCAGGCTGTAACTGAGTTGCCAGATATAACATTGGCACTAAGTCTGTTTATCATCTAATTTAAAAAAAAATGGATTTCTTTTTAAAGGACCCTGAATAAAATATGGTTGGTATCTAGGTTATTTTGTCATGAAGAACAAAGGTAAAAACAGGGAAACCTCTGTCTGCAACTCTGGAGCTGTGGAAGTGCAGTGTGGAGCTGGGAAAGATGGGAGTAGAAGAGTGCATTTTCTTACATCTTTTGTATGGGGAAACTTGCTGTATTGCATTCTGTTGTCTTTGTTTTTGCTGACACAAAAGGAGGAGCAGGAAAGCTAAGGAATGGCTAGCTGAGACTTTTAGGAAGGGGAGAGAGAATTCATACCTGACACCGCCTGTGGGTGACAGGGGTAGACACAGCAGTTCTTTATTTATGCAGTCAGAGGTATGTGTGTGTGCATTGTCAATTGTCTGTGACAGCTGGTGTTGAGGGGAGAGAGCTTTTTAGGGGAATTCAGAGATTTAGATCAGGGAACATTTGCTTCAATCAGAATGCTTCATTTCCGGTTAATACCAAGTGATTGTCAAATAAAGCTAGTTCGAACATGATTTTGGGACTGGATTATCAATGCAGCTTTGGAGGGTTATTTGTTTTGGGTTTCCCAGTTTCTCCAGCAGGGCATATTTTGCTGAAGGATCAATTAGAAAACCCAGAGGAATGTTGTTGATGTGAATGACAGAGTTACTACTCTGACCACTTTGGCAGAGTGACTGAATTTTTTAAAACTGCCTCTTTCACAATTCTTTTATGCTTTTATATTTTTTTTATTCTGTTAACTTTTTTTTTTTAATTACTTGCATAAGAGCATGCAAAGTATTAAGCTAAGACCATGGGAAGTGACTTTGTAAATACTTTCTTATTGTTCTGAAATCTAATTAAAAACTTGCAAACTTCATCATTCATCATTTTACCATAGGAGCGTATTTCTTATGAAGACAGTCTAATATCCTGCAGCAAGTTCATGGCATTACAAGAATAATTAATGGACCCTTTTAGGGCAGTGTGTGTTGCTACAATGTGGAATAATACTTCAGTGTTGTAAGTGAATGGTGTGCTAGGAAACACTAATCCCTCGTGTATAGTAACAGGAAGTATAAATATTACTTATTAATAATAATATAAAACACCTTCGCACACATGCTTTTTTTCTGGGCATTTCTAACTTTTTGTAAACAGTGAATTTTAATTACAGAAAATTGGTGAGAAGCAAGAATGGTTTGTATAATTAAGAAGATCTGCTTATTTAAAAGCTTTCAGAAATTCTAAGAGATGGAACTTAGCTGCATGAGAGGGATGAATGTTGTGCAATAATGCCCCTTCATTCCCCTTTCATAATAAATCTCTGCAGAGTATTCATCTAAAGGGCTGAATGCCAAAAAGAACAGGTTCGACTTGTCTGTGAGGATTTACACCACAGTAAAATGCACAACTGCTTTTGTAGAGGTCATTGTGAAGGTCACGGAGCCAGCATGCGGCACTGAATGGGAGCAGCCTGTAACAATGGTGTGAGAGGTTGGACTGGGTGAAATCAGTATTTAAAACCTCATATGAATAAGCTGGAATCATTAAAGCACATGATTTCAAAGCTCGTATGTTGTTTTGCAAGAAATGTATGGTCTCTTTTCCAGAAGTTTACATCACATACCCTCTGTTGAATGTCCCTTCTGGGTCAAAATGCAAGAGTGTGCTCGATTCTTGACCATTAACATTGATATAACTTAGCATGTCTAATATAAACACCCTCAAACCATTAACGATTGCCTCTACCCAGTTTTTAAAAACCCCTCACTGATACTGAAGTGGATTTAATTACCTGTAATTTGGCACACCTATTTTTACAAGTGAGGTCTGAGTTTGACCACAGGGTCACTATGTCTTTAAAAATAAAAGATGATCATTTCCAATGGCAACCAGCCATCAGTGGGGTTTAGTGCAGAGATTAATTAGTAAACTTTGGAATGCGCTACAACAAATGCAGCTGATTGGCAATAGCATGTGGAGCAGCAACTGGTGGAAAGCTACTGCTGCTGAGCAGCAGAGCTATTTCCAAAAAGTCTTAAGAGTTGCCGTGATGTACTATGCTTTAAATGGCACTGTGCTGATTGCATCAAACCACCAGTTTTCTATTTGTGCAGTTTAGTAAGCGCACAAATTAAAGAAATTGGATGTGCATTTGGAAAGAAAGTGAGCTGTCTTTTATTGTTTTGATGTGATTAGGTGCATCCCATCAATAGACAGTGATGGTGCCCTTGAACATGAGTTTACAGAGGATTGTGGTTTGTCTGCAGTGTGGTTTGCAATTTTAACTAGGAGGACAAGTATCAATGGTGCTGTAGAATGTTGGGGTAGGAACTGTTTGAAAAAGATGCTGCAGTAAATATGATTTGATTCAATAGCTGTTGCAGTAAACAATTTCTTATAATTATAGCCTACTTTTAAAATTTATGTAGATTACTGAGTGTATGTGCTTGCATGATTTATAATTGCTTGCTGACTTACTTTTAAGGTTTTAAATACATTAATTAGAGAAATTTGGAAGCATCCTATGTAAATTAGCTTTCTAAGGTTGCCTTTTCTATTTGGTATGAGTAATGGATCCCATTACGTATCGTCCCTAGTGGGACTATTTTCTCAATTTGTGTAGGCCACGGGACTGGGGCCCAGATAGTAAAATTAAGATGATTTATGTAATAAGTAGCTACTTTTGAGAGCTGACTTGGAAGCCCTATATACTTTTTAAAATCTCTTTTAATATTATTGTATTAGTCTCTTGATGCCCACCTTCAATTAGAGGTATGGTCAAGCATCCATTTAAATCAGTAAAAAAAACCACCTCACACCAATGTCAGTGGGTCTTTGCTTAAGAAACAGCCCATACAACTTGACTAGCATGGTAAAGTTCATTTTACTATATGTATCCTGAGTATTTAGTGAAAGGCTGCCCTTGTAGACTGATTAATGGTATTGCTGAAATAGTCATATGAAATTTTTGATGTAAAATGGGCTGAGGTGCTTGATCTCATAAGATATGGATCATCCTGGCTTTGACCCAGAAAACCCTTAAGCATGTGCTTTTGAATTAAGTAAGCTGTAGTCCTCTTGTTTTAACTCTCAGCTCTGTTACTTTGTTGCATTTCAGTCTTTAGGACACATTGATGTATTATGGTAGATCTGTGGACCAGGCAATAGAATATGATGGTGTCTTACCTGGTTGTGAGTTGCTTGACTTCTGAGCTGTTAGAACGGTCTACAGAAGGACGAGGAACAGAGACCATAGCTGTAGGGGTGCTGGTTGTTTCTCTGGAGGCCTGTTTCTGCAAGCCTCTGCTTCCTAGACGGTTGTGTTTATTGCCATAGGTAATTGCAGTGAAGCGGATGGGCTCAGTTTACACTGTCAGGTTTAGGCTTGCTCTGGCTTTGTTGGACTGGACTTGCAGGCCATACTCCAGACAAAATAATTAGTGACTGCTCCTCTGACTTTGCGAGGTTCTTTGTGTGCTTAAAGCTGTGTAGTTTTCTAAGGTGAATCAGTGTTGCTGAATCTGGGTCTAAGCCCCCAATAAATATGATAAAATTTTCTGATAACAAATAGATTTGTTAGCCTTTACATGAATCCTCCGTGAAGCATGCGCACAGGGTCTTGCAAAACATTCAAACTGTCAGCACTTGGGAAAGAAAAGACAAAAACCTGTTATTATATCGTATGTATTCTACAGTTTCTGATTTGCTCTCCTTGATTAGAGTGATAAAGTATCAGTTACTCCTACATGTGTTTCATCTGAAGTGGAACAGTGATGCAGATGCACAGTAGCTCAGTGTTGTTGGATGGATGGCTTCCAGGTAGATGGAGGCTTGGGCTAACTGGCCTAGAAGGCAATTCCCTGTGGTCAGTCAAAAATCAGCACTTGCTGGTGAGTCTTGAAGTATGTGTGTGCATGCTGAGTCAGTCTCCTATACCTGGATGATTGTACCACAGATTAGACTCAAAAGGCTTGGCAAATCCTATTTGTGTGGGAAGCTTAAGCGCAAAAACTTGTCTAATTTGCTTTATTTACATCAATATAATCCTGCTTGAGGCCTTTTGGAAAGCACATCTAAGTGAACAGTGTTCTAAGTTCTGTGTCTTTCGTGTTCACAATAAAAGCTAGTTTCATTTGAAAAGAGTGTGCTTATGGTTTCCTTCTACAAACTTTTGATATATTAAATGTGGAAGAACTCAGTTCTCCTGCATGCACACATTGTCTTTTGTGAAATGTGTACTTAAAAGATTTAATATCTTCAGGTTTGCTTTATGATCAGCAGTTCTTTGAACTTGTAAGCAAGAAAGTGTGGATAACTTCAAATATCTATCTGAAGTCTGATTCTAAGGAATGCTTATGTTGTTTTTGACCTTATAATGCGAAGTTTGATTTCTTTCTCAAAGTTGCAGTATTCTTGTAGAAATGTAAATACAGTCTGAATTTTTTCTAGGTAACTTTTAAATATGTTCTGTCTTAACGACAGGGACTTTATTCCAGAGATCCTGGATATTCAAACCATGGAAACATACTTCTGTTCATAAGGGCCCAGATTTAGTAGCTGATGTCTAAATTGGGCAAGCTCATTTGCATGTGCTTTCGTTCAGGAGATACTGTGCTGGTTTAGACTCAAATACAACAATTTTTGGTAATTGTGAAGCTTCATTGAATAGAGAAGGGCTAAGGGTGGAAGCTGAGTGAAATGATTTAGAGTTTTATATAGGCACATAAAGCTGTAAGTTGTCTCGTTGTGTTTCGTTTTGGAAAGCACTTATTAACTGCTTTGACATCTCGCTTTTATTCTTGCACATCTGCTTTAGATTGTTTGCCATAAAAGTGTAGGAATTAATCTTGCCCTCGTTTTTGTTATTGCTACCAGAAACCAAACTATTTTTATTACTACTTGTATAAGGATTTGGACCCTGAACTGTTTTCAGAGTTGAGGAGCAAGTGAGTTTGTATTAAATTTTTTCCTCTCCCTCACATTCACTCCAAGCTTACAGGTAAAGTTAATTAAATTTGAGTTTTTAAGTGCACAAAGATGTTAGGCATGGCTTGTTAAACTCTGTAGTAAGTGCTACTTTGCTTTATTTGGTCCAATATTGAAAATTTGAAGGAAATTCAAATGATCAGCTAACGTTAGTTTGTTTCTCAGTTCAGCAGCTGCCCTGAGCCAGGGTAAGATATTTGCATCATCTGTGGAGAGCTAGAGCTTAGTACATATTTTACTATATGGAAAAAATATATGAAAGTCAAAGAAGTGAAAAGCTTGCTGCATGTTTATTCCTTTGATTAACAAATGTTCTTAATACTGGTTCTTGGGGTTTCCTTTTTTTCCTGTTTATTTCCCAAGAAGCAGTAAGTAGTGGTGGCATGCGATGTCAAGTGTAAGCAGACTGCATTTGAGTGCTTTCTTTCCCTGTGTTGTGTATTATTAAATTTCAGGGCATTCTGCTGGTGTGGGTTCATCCAGTCCTTATGTCAGAGCATGCAGGAATCTTCCTTTCTACAATGGACGTCTTGTTTTTAAGGCAAAACTGTCTTGTTATAAGCCTATAGCAGGAAATACTTAGGCAGCTTCTGAGTTGCTCGAAATCTGATGTTTGTGATGCAGTTGCTGTCACAGCAGTCTCCTCTTTCAGAATCTGTGGCGACACTTGGATTTTTTTTTTTGTTTGAACACAAGTGTTTTAGCAAAAAAGTTCACAAAGGAGCCAGTGAACAAGATAAAACAGATGAGGCATCTCTTTATTTTATAAATAGATAAATAGGATTTTTCTGAGACTAAGTGAAATCACTGTGTGATTTTATCATTGTTTTGCTGCCAGGTTCTGTTTGTTGAAGCAAGGTTGTAGGTTTTTCATGGCAGGAACTGTTCCTTTTTCTTTGTACTAAGGATGTCTTAGATGTTTCTGGTTATTGTGCTTCAAGGAGTTAAAAAGCTGCAGCTACTGAAACCAGTGTAATGCAGTGTGTTAGTTCTTGGGTACATGGAGGCGCTTTTTGCAACACTCTCGGGATCCGCCAGAGCTTACAAATAGGTTTCTGATCCCCTGAAGTTCTGTGAATCCTGTCCAAAGTACTGCTAAATTTGAGGTGCCATTTGAAGTGTACACAGCTTTAAAAGCTGTCATGTGCCTGTATTTCAGATTGAGGCTTCATTTTGATATAGCCATGTAAAACACAGGTGGAAACTTGCACAGAAAGAAACTAAACCTCTCTGGAAGGACAAAAGAGTATATTTTGTGCAGATTAAAAATGCAGTTGCTTCTGCCCCTAGAAACTTTTTGTTTAGTTTAACAAAATTAATGTGCATTTTCAGAGCAGCGCCATGAACCATGTGTTCGGTTTGCAGTATGTCTCTTCCTGCCCTGAGAATATTGACTAATGTGTACTTGTGCACTCTTCATGCAAATCAGTGGAAAAAAGGCTATAAATAAACTACTTTCCACTTTTAACAGAAAATAGTAATTTCTAAATATATAACTAATAGGTTTCAGTGTTCATTTAAAATTTGTAGTAAATGTAGTCTACAAGTATAGACAAGTATATGAAGATGCATCTCATACTACTAATGTCTGATGACACTTTCTTAATTTTCTTTAGACTTCAATTTTTTTAAAATGCCTCCTTTTCATTTTTTTTTGCCTGTTTCTAATTATTTACTCTGCTATTCTCCCTGTTTTTCCTATTCCATGATTTTGCTTTCATCTGCCTTTTTTGTCCTTTTTCTCCATATTTTATTCCCGGTTTTGTCCATGTTGCTGTAAAAACTAACATGCTTGCTTTTGCAGACAGTTATCAACTGTTAGCAGTCTCTCCTTAAAATCTAGCTATTCATGGAATCTCACTTTATTTCTTTCTGTTATCAGCCAGACATAAGCCATGTTGAATGAGATGTTCTCCATCTTTATCAACATTTATTTGGGTCGAGGCTGTATGCTCAGTAAAGCAGGGAGTATGTCTCCTGACTTTCACTCACTCACACACACACACAGAGTTTCTCATCTTCTATAGACTGAGGTCAGCTTTCCATTTGTTTTTTTTGTTTTAGCAGTCTTTCTTTTTAAAACATCCATTGGACTCTGCATTCCTTAAAAAATAAGTTGTATACCTGTGGCTGTTTGCATGTGGGGAAGCTGATTTTGAGAATCCAAGGAAAGAGCAGACAGTGGAGTACAGCAATGTAGGGATCTGTGAGCTTCTGCTAATAAAGCAGATAATTTTTGCAGGTTCCACTGTTTTTTCAGGAAATCCTAAGTAATTTTCTTTGTCATGGAGGGCTCTTATCAGCATAATACTCAGTTTTTCTGCAATAAAAGGAGCACCAGTAGATTCAGCTGTACCAAGACTTAAACAATTGCTGCTGGTGGGCAAGCAATTGCTGTGCTCTGACCTCCACTGCTGTGTCTGTCCCTCTCCTAATGTTATGTATCATGACAAAGTAGCATTTGCCAAACTGATTTCTATGTCACAATAGAAAAATTAGGCCCGTAATGTGGGTATTTAAAACAATATTTTAAAGCTTTTAATCCTGTAATTACACTGGCTACTGTGGAGCTTGGGTTTTGTTGATAGCTAAATCAAAATGATGGAGGCTCCAGAAGTCTGATGGTAAAAATGGAATAAAAGTTTGCTTAATTCTGCTTAATGTTGTATTGCTAACATAGCACATTGGGAATTAGCACTAGGTTTGTGTTCCATAGTGCTGTGTAACAAACTCAACAGAACATTGAGTTGAAGTCACCTGTAGTGAAATGTTCTCTCTGAAAAATGGGAAGAACCTGTGGTTGTACCCTGAGAAGGGCAATGCCAAGCCCTGGGAGAGCCACAGTAGGAGGAAAAAAGCGAGATCTGATAGTGGGGTTTGCAGATGCAGTTGGCACTCCTGGTGTGTCTGAATACCACATAGCAGCCAGTTCATGGCATGTCTCTTCAATATACCTAAAAGTGAGCAAACCGTGCATGCAGGGTAGAAGTCTTGGCAACCAGAGCAAAAGGTGCAGAAGCAGTTGAATTCCTGCATGCAGCACAATGAATCACACAGAAGTTGTAAGCGCTTAGGAGCTGAGACTGAATTGGTAGCACAATTGAGAAATGAGTGCAAAAAACCAGGAGGGGTGACCTGTGGGTTTGTTAGTTACATGAAGATGCTGTTCTGTTTTATTTCTTTGTTTCCAAAAATGATGCTGTCCTGTGTTCTGGGCTGCCCTTTGAACAGTGCTGGAAATTTTGAGGAAGGCTTGGCAGTTCCTGCCAGAACTATGGAGTCTCCACTAAAAACAAGCAAGTGACTCGTTGCAGCAAACATCCAGGCTATCCCCTGAATCCTAACTGGGCTTCAGCAGCCGGTGCTGGAGAGGACAGTACCAAATAGGCGCTGTGATGCATTGATGTGAAGAAAAGGGCACCGGGCTTTTCTGTGAAGAGAGTAGTCACTAAATCCTGGTACTGGCGCTGACCCAGAAGAATTGTATTTCAGTATGTTAGATGGACATGGGCTTTCTTCCGAGAGATTAGAGAAATGGGGCTTTTTGGCAGGAGCTTAAAGATAAGTCTTGTCAGGTAATTACTTCTGTCAGAAAGTGGTAAAGGAAAGTTTGGAAGCAAGTAGAACTCATGGTGTGATTTAACCCATTTTGCTCCATGGTTAATTTCCCTGGTACCCGTTTGTGTGTAACAAATCCCACATATGTGATCGCCTTTGTTAATAGCTTCTTGAGTGGTGTTGATCTCTTGCTTTGTTCTGCCATTCCTAAAGAAAGCACATTTTAAAAATCTGTTCTGGCATTTAGAAATCAAATTAAGTTACTGTGGAGGGGAAAGAAAAAGTCCAAATACAGTCATATTCTTACTTGGCATCTGAAATCATCTACCCCAGAGAGAAGGCAGGAGGGTGGCCATCTTGTATCTCTTGTCCTGATAAGTATGATTAGATTCTGTTTTTGAGAACAACAGAAAAACTTACTTTGATTTTGTTGGTTTCTATTAGATCATTTGTTCTCTTTCTGTTTCACTGCTGGGATATCCCCATAGCACTTTGCATTAATTGAGTAAAGAAATTAGATTTGTTCTTGATTTTCAAGAGCAGAAGAAAAAGCAGTTGGTTTCAGATGTTTGTCTTTGGAAAAGCCTCACTGGCATAGGAATTTTAGGCTAAGGAATGGAATTATGCATTTTAGTTTGACATTCTTCATGTTTATTTAAAAAAGCTGTGGAAGACAGGCAGGGTAGAGGTTAAAATAATATTAACTGAGCCCTCCAAATCTATCAGTTTCGTTCTCCTTTTCCTGAGTGTTACTGTAGTCAAAGTAAGTAGTTAATCAGAATCAGAAAGCCATATTAGCATTGCTGACATGGATTTGCCAGTAGTGAACTGGGAGAGTAGAAACTGGAGGAAAAAAAATCTATGCAAAACAGCCCAGCTTTTGGCTCAGAACACATTGCCTAAGCTATTTGCGTTAATATTGTTCTGTAAGAAATTCCGTTAACACATGATCTTTCCAAAACCTGTGTTCAGTTGTGAACTTAACAGTAAAATAGTTTCCTAAGACTGCTTATACTGAAAAATTCAAAGAACTCATAATAACTGTTTTAACATTCACTTGAAAGCATTTGGATAATTACACCCTTAGATGATGGCATATCAAAAAGGGGTTGGTTAACCTTTCTGTTGTGTCACATACAGTTGAAGTGATGCTCAGCATGTGTTTTAGCAGTGTCATGCCCTGGCATCCCATGGTGCTTCGGCTTCTTTCTGACTAGCCATGTGCTTCTTACACCAGGCAGTGTAAGAGTTAAATGAAAAGAGCATTGCTGCAAACTGGCTTAAAAAGACATAGTACGTAAATATTACTATTTCTGTTATCTGACTTGTGCTGTGTTCTGGTAGTGTGGTGATAGCAGACCTGAGCAAGTTCCTAAGCAGAGAGAAATTAAAAAAACAGAAAGTTTGGCTACATCATCTAGTCCAGCTGCTTCTAGTACAGAAACATGCTTTGTCTGTACAAGTTTTACTGACCCCAGTCTCTGGCTTCTGTCTCTTGCCTGGGGATGTTTTTGTGGCATAGCTGTTCCTCCTCTTTCCTCCAGTAGTGCATTTTTGGTGTCAGTCTCCTTTCTCCTCCTCCTTGGCACTTGAGAGATTTCTGAGAAGACTGTCAGTTGTTATTTCTTTTTGCTGCTGAGGGAAGGAGGTGAAGGAAGGCAATGTCATTTTGGAAGCAGGGAAAAGGAGAGACGACAGGAGGGGAAGAAGTGTGAATGCTGCACCTTGCTATGTTATTTCTGGACTCTTGTGTGCTAAAATAACCTCTTTCTGCTAGCAGGCAAATACTGATATACCCGCATTTGCCAAGAGTTCTTCCCCCAGACCCCTGTGTGGAAACTGCTCAGATACACTGTAAATTTGATGCTCTAATAGCTGCAACTTTTCCTAAAAGGACATAGATTTTCTTTAAAATTAACTCCTTGTTGCTGCAAGAGCAGCTCTTTGTGTATAATCCATAGCTTTTTTTTTGTTCAGTGCCATGTTATATCACAGTCTGAAACAAAAATTATCTGCTGCTTTTGTTTCTTATTACTTAAACTGAGAGGCATCTCAAACAGTATACCTAGGATAGTGTAAAATAAGCCAGTCAATTTTATTTCTAATGCAAAGACATTAAAGGGTATGTATGTTAAATAATCCTCTATTTCTCTCATCTAAAACCATGCAGTACGTGAATGGAAAGTCATTTGCTTACAAATCCATTGCTGTGCAGTCTTTGCATAAACAAAGTCATAAGGATAAGCAAATGCCTGCCTTCTAATTAGCAGTGTGTTTTGTGGTTCCATACATTCCAAAATGTAATGGACAGCTATGCTGCTTAAAATAATCAAAGAGAAAAAAGTTGTATGCCACTAAGATAGGGGTGGGAAGGACAGGAGGCAGGAAAATCTGTTGTCTGTGTTCTTGGAGGCCTTTTCTGTCTCCATTTGGATACTGTCAGCTTCTTTTACACAAACATTACCGCATCTAAGGGGAATTAAAAGTACTTACCCATGACCACAAAGTCAAATCTTAGGTTTGTCAGGAGAAAGCAATGCAAAAGCAGGATCTTGGACCCACTGCTTTCATTTTGGTTTTAACATGCTGATAAATGCTTCCTAGTGTTGGGAAGAGGTAGGGCTGGCTGTCTAGGTGGAATACAGGAAATTTTAACATCTTACCTCATAGGTGTGGTCTTTAGATCTGTAAAAGTGCTGTGTTAAGTCCTAAGTAACAGAACTGTCTCCTGTGATGTCTCTACAGCTACACAACTTCCCTTTTATACCAGTCTTCTATGAAATGGGCTAGGGACTGCTCAGGACAGAGGCAAAACCAATGTGTTAATTGGTCAGATAGCTTTTAACTGAGATAATATTGGTCAAACTGAGCCTTTTAACTTCAACAAGAGTTTTTATAAATGCACCTTATCCTTACATCAGTGGAAACAGGGAAGGCAACACTTTTCACTGTTAAGTTTTCATAGGTTTCCATCCCAGCCTTTTTGTACCAGTGTGTGCTGTAGCCAGTGTTGTGACCACACTGTAATTGTGCAGGGCTGACCAAGTTGGAAGCTGGTGAGCTTAGAAGCCTGTGTAGCCATGCCTCTGCACTGGCATTGCAAGGAGTCAGCAGCACAGATATATCCTGTTCACAACCTAAACAACTACAGAGTTGATGGGCTTGCAGGGCTTGACCAGGCTTCAGCTCCTTTCAGTAGGAATGTACGTTGTAACTTATGCTTATATCTAACCTTTTCCTGAATCAAGGCAGAATAAAATCTGGTTTGTAGGAAAAAACCTCTCAGTCTAAAGGCCAGACAGCTGTAGGGCAGAAACAACAGCTGATCATGTTGGGATTTCCCCCTCAACTCCATTGCTAAGTGGAATGTAATCCACAGTGCCAAAGCCTATCAGCTGAAGTTGTGATTTTGCAAAACAAAGCCAAATGAGATGTGTCATACAGCTGCACAGTCTCCTTGAGGTGCAGATCTGCTGACTGGACACAAACCAGTGCAGTCATTTTGCCATGCAAAAGTATGTACTCCTAATGTGTGCACCTTGTCCCAGGGTACAGGTGAGAAAGACACAAAAATCAGTGCTTTGAAACTGATCTTGATGAACCAGATGGTCTGCCACTCTTTAATGGTGAAAATATTTAACTATTGGAATAACTTACCTAGCAGTTGTGCCATGGACCTTTATGATCTGAAATCTTTAAGTTGGATGCCTTTCAAAAGAAGGTGCTTTGACTGAACAGTCCTTGGGCTTTTTACATGCACATGAAAATGTCTTGGCCTGTGCTGGACATAAGGTCAGACCAGCTCAAGGATGGACAGTTCCTCTGTTCTCCTCCTCTTCAGATGATCTGCTCTCCAGGTCACCATCCACCACACTGCACCTCACTGAGAGGTCCCAGCATGGCTCAGTGACTTTTCCTGAAGCAAGCATTTTTTCCCCACAGTACAGCTGGGAACCCCCAAATAGCAGAAGACAAATTAAATGTTTTCAACCTGTCCTCCCAGGAGTTCCCAGAAATGGGCATCTGTAGCAGCATAAACAGAGGTGTGGAAAGAAGGTTGTGATGAGCCCAGTCCATTTGTCAGGAGCCTTCCCGTGTCTCTTGGCCAGCATTGGCAGAAGCTGCTCTTGTTAAAAAAGTGTTAGGAATGCAGCAGTGGCAACTCTGCTAACAGTGAGCAGCTGTTCTGGTGATGCCCTCCAGAGATGTGGCTCCTGCAATCTGAGCTGCTCCCTTTTTCCACACACAAGTAATTTCCCAAAATGTTTATCATGGTTTTGAACTTTGCCTGAAACTGAATTTTCATTTCTATGGCTGGAACGAAATTGCTCTGGATTTTTTTCACTCACCAGATGGGGGTGTGCACATATAAGATGTTGGTATGTCCTTCCCTTCAGTTTGGTTAGAGAGAAATATACAGTTAGAAATTTAAATCTAAAAGTCTTAGTTATACATTAATGTTTTACAATGGGTGTAATGTGCCCCACATGTATGTAATTACAAGTTATATTTTTATGAACTTGAATAGATTGTAAATTGACAACTTCTTGCAATATAAAAAGACCCTGCAGTTGTATCTTAAACATCATGAAGTGAGGTTAACGATAAATTTTTAACCTTTCTTTCCATACCTTTTTCTTTTTTCTTTATTTGTATGTGTGGTTGCCTGGTTTGAATGGTGCAGCAGTAGTTTGTGGCACAGAAATAACAGCATGCTAACCATGAAAGTTGACATGACTCATGGCTGAATTGAGAATTCACCACATCTTGCCTTCAGGAGACTGTCATGCTAACGGTGGTAGCAGCAGCCCCTCTGGGCTCCCAGGCAGTGCAGAAACAGGCTAGAACTGTCTGTTCTCTTGTCTTTCAATGGAAAACCTAAACTGCTGATATTTCCATAGATATCAACATAGATCCATAACAGTGTTTCTCAAGGACTTGCGTCTTCAATTTTCTTGGCTATTTTCTGCAACTGTCTAAACAAAAATATCTATACTCCAAATTCAGAAAGGTCACTGTCCCCAACCACAAATTTAATTATCATCTTTCCCCTTCTAGTAACTCTTTTTTTGTCCTCTTTAGTTAATTTTAACCCAGTGTCCCACATTAGGAGCCTTTAGTTTCCACTTTAGGGAGCAAATGCTTACATGAGTGGCCCCAGGGAACTGAAGCTCAGTAAGTGATCACTAGTGGGAAGCCAGGGTTATGCATGATATTATACCGTGGAAAGCTTCCCATCTCTTGTTGCAGACAAAATGTCTACAAAACCAATACTACTACTTTCCTAAATTCCTGCATTTTGCAGATGTGAAGCTCAATTTCTACAGGGGAAGCCAGGCTGTTCTGAGGGAACTCACAGTGCTGTCTTTTTGCTGCTGCTGCTAATTTTCATGAGCACCGTAGAATACAGTAGAAAATTGAAACTGTGTGAAAGATCAACAAATCAGTGTAGCATGTCATGCAGCAACATCTGTTAACTTTGGCTCTATCTCATATCCTCCTGACCCTTCCTTTCCAGCCACAAGTCTCCTGTTTTGTGTGAGACTTGGGGAGGGGGGGATGTCTAGCTGTTTCTCAGTGGTCTGAAGGGCTTGCAGAAGTACCATCTGGAATGAAAGTTTTATGCTTGTGTGTTTCTATATTTTTAGTTATGAAACAAATGGGAATTTGCTGAATGAATTAATTGTATTGTGCTGTGAAAATCTATCTTGAGAATTGTTATATAGGGGAGCTTACAGAGGCTGCAGGGAGAAATGAAAGCAGCCTCCCATTCTAATTAGGGCTTTCAGGAAATCATCGATTACAGAATCAAATAGGGTTGCTCAGAGACATTTGTTTGATATTACTTCTGGTAAACAAAATTTTTTCTAATAATAATTTTACTGGTGACACTGGAGGCAGCTGCACTCTCTAGTGGTACGCTTGCCTTCAATAAAACTCCCCCCTTTCCTCCTACCTTGTCTATAGAGTTACAGCTAATGAAACATTACTTCCAAACTATAGATCTCAGTAAAAAAATTAAATGGTGAAGAAATGGGCAATATAATAGACAGTATGTTTTAATGGGATGGTCTTTGCCTGGACCAGGTTAATTGTATAAGCTTATTTCTTGCATTGCATTTAAGAATAGTCAAACTAAAGCCTTGACCCGATATGTAGAAGTTTCTTACCTTTTTTCATTTTGTGGTGGTTTTTTTTTTTTTTTCCACAGGGTCAGTCTATTTCACTAGCTCCTATTCCAAAACTAGAGGAAGCTTTGTATACGTATCAGCCTCTGCAAGTGGAGACCTACGGACCGCAAGTTCCAGAGCTTGAAATGCTGGGAAAGCTGGGGTGAGTAACATAGCAAGTTTTAATTCCAGTTTCATGGCATGATAGCTAGGACTGTTACCATCTTCAGCTTGCCAACACGTAGGGGTCTTTCTTTTTTTTTTTCTTTCCTTTCTCGTTTTTGTAAGGATCTTAATGAAATATTAGACTTCCTGCCCAACCAACATTTTGTTTGGGTGGATAAGCTGAAATTTTTGGTCCTCTAGCCTTTATAGATCTATTGAGAGCTGGACTGGATTGCATTAGTGTTTTTAAGGTTGTCCTTGGCAGTCATAGTGAAGTAGCTGTTCATTTTCAGTTGCACGGTATTAAAAAATAAATAAATAAAAATCCGGGGCTTAATATACCCAGCTGTAAGCCAGTAAAAATATTAAAGTTGGGCTGTTTGCCATGGAAAAGGGTAGATTTACTTGTCGACTGCTGTCTACAATCAAACTGCGTTTGTGAGAAATGAAGCACAGAGCTTAACTTTGTCAAAAGATACAATGCAGGGCTGGTCCAGCAGCTTGGCGGCATTGTGCTGTGCAGCCATGTTTGGAAAGGAGTCTGGGAGCCCTTTGTGCCTGTGTGACGGAGGCTGGGAAGTCCAGAAGTGACGCATCTGCTCTCTAGAGACCTGTTGGTAGGTGAAATGCCACCTGAAAAAGTGTAACTACTGGGACATTGAGTGTCACCCAACTCATCATAGCCTAACTTTGAAGGGCAACAACACTTAGAGTGCCTGGAAGACTATGTGGCAGAATGAGTATGCAGAATTGCAGGGCAAGAAAGAGCTTAAAAAGTAACAGTTTATGTTTGACTGTTCAATATGAGAAAATTGAAGCCACAAAGTGCTGAGCAAAGTTGGAGCAGTTTAGTATTCAGTTTCAGAGACCACTGAAATCCAAACAGGAATCACTGGCACAGGAGAGATTGTATCTCATCCAGAAAATTATAGAGGTATATAGACTTTATTTAAGTAAATAAGTAGCCTAATGCCTCAGAAAACTGAAGGCTGTCTGGAACTGAGGTTGTCCCCATTTTTGCTGTTTCTGTGTCTTCCTGATGCCTGTAACTTTTATCTCATATCAAGCTTCTGAGACCAAATATTAATTAGCAGTTTAACCTTGGGCAGAGCCAGATTCAGCCTTCACCACCTGTCTGGATGGAGCACAGCTGTGAGGGACCTCCAGTGTGAGGGAGTTTGGGGCCCTCTTGGCCCTAAGCTTCATCACAAATGAAAGTGATCAAGGGGAGATCACTTGTGCAGGGAGGACTTGTGCCCCCGTAGGCGAGTGCTGGTGTCCAGATCAGCAGGAATCCTGTATGTTCCATGGCCATCCCACCGCCTGTGACACTGGCTCAAAGGCAGCCCAGCACCTTGCAATACAAAATCCTTTTAATTGTAGAGTCTGTATGTGAGCATATTTGAGCAACATTTGCAAACAGTGCTCATAGCCTTTTCTTAGAGATGCTTTTGCATGTGTCATTTCACCCCTCTGAGTACAGAGGCTCTGGAGTTGCTGGAGGAGTTGGCAGTGGTTTTGGTAGCAAGGAGTGGTGGGTCGGTGGTACACACCAGAAAGAGTTCCTCTGAGGCTGTTTGCAGTGGGTTGTCAGATTGTACAACTCTAACCCTGTTCCATGGGGTGTCTGAATACCTTAAGCCATGCAAGGCGCTTCATTTATATATTTGTATTTCTGTGTTTATGTGAAATCGTGCATTTCCTGTTGATGATGAATGCTTAACTAATGTGCCTCAGTCCCTGCTTTGGGTTTTTTCAGGCAGCTGCATACAGCTGCCTGGGTGAGGCAGAAGAGTTGTGCACAACGTTATCCACTCCTGTTAAAGATTTTTAGTTTCCTTGTCATTCATACTTGTACAAACACAGGTTAAATCTTCATGTTCTCATTAATAATTTTGCAGTCTTGTTAATTACTGCTGCTAAATAGTTCACTTGAATGTGCAGGCTATTGTCATTGAGTTTCTAGAGCTAGAATTATTGCAAAGGTGCTGCTGAACTGGAAGCTTTAAATTCACTTCTGGTAGCAGAATTTAATGAATTTTTTAGGGTTTTTTTCAAGATACAGTTTATTATCTTCAGAACACTCAGTAAAGTGGGCTTTTTGAATATTCACATCTTAACCTCTTCTGTAAAACTCACTCCAGATTTCAGCATCATTGTTGCTTTTCTTTCATAGAATCATAGAGTGGTTTGGGTTGGAAGGTCCCTTAAAGATTATGTGGTTCCAACCCCCATACTGGGATACTGTCCTCTGGGCAAGGTTGCTCAAAGCCCTGTTGAGCCAATAACGGTTGTTAGAGACATCTGGCAAGAAGATTTATAGCAAAGAGCAAGAAAAATGGTGAATACATAAGGGATCATATAAAAGCTTTGTTAGGGATCTCTTATAATTTAATTTTAAATTTGCTTTTTAAGATGACATATAGTATTTGCTCATTGGGTTTTACAAATAACTTGCGTACAGTCCAGTAAGCTTGATTCAGCATCCTCCTACTGCTGAAACTGTTTTCAGTTTCTCTTGGGGATGTAAATTTTTTTTTTTCTGTGTACATAAACATTTAACATCCTTATGATGCATTTTGTGCCATTGTGTTGGGAGTCTGAGAATGGTGAAGAAATAAATTTATTTCCCCCTCAACACAAACGATTGGTATAGTGTGTAGGGGCTTGTGTCCTTCAACACCCTCAAGACTCCCCATTTTTTAATAGAGGAAGATTTTCTAAGAGTAATGAAATATAGTCAATAATCTTGAATTACATGGCTTTCTGGGAGCAACATGTATTACAGTAACTTGTAGACTGTATTTAACCTTAATGGCCGTAGGAGTGAAGCATTATTGGAGCCTGCCTCTGATAGAGGTTCCCTTGACTACGCATCTGTGGGATTACTGCAGGGAAGTCTTGACACCTGGTGAATGTACCCTGAATATGCCAGGTTGGTAATGGTCTGATCTGTATGATAAAGATCACTGTGGGTGTCCAGGCCGTGAGGACCAACTCATGACTATCTTAGATGTCAAATGGAAATACGGCTTGAAGAAGAAGGGAAAACATGTATGAGGGCATCTCCCAAACCTGTGGTGCTGTCCTTGGAGAAAAGTGTTTTGGATCACTGTAATGTGCCTGTCCTGGAGGCAGGCTCTACAGCTGCCTGTCAGTCCATGATGAGTAATAGTCCTGGTCTGCATGTCTTGGTCGGTACTCTAAATTACTGAGATGTTCAGTGATGTGCTTTGGGAAACTGTTGGTTTCTGGTTTGAGTTGAAAGCAACCTGCTGATAGGAGTCATGTTTAGAGAGCCCTGTGTTATCAAAGGCCCTACTAGCACTCCTGTGACTGGAAACAGATTGGTGTACTTTGACTAAAGTTGGGAATGTCATTGTTTGGGTCAAATTGGTCCAAATCTTTTCAACTGCCAAAGTCATTGTAGGGCTGTGTGACCTACCATGCTTTTCAGGGAATGGAGGTGTGGGGTTGAGAGAGGGAGCAGAAGCGCCTGGATGCTGAGGCACACATGCCATTAGTTTACTTTAGAAGTTTCCTTAGAAGAGCAGAAAAAGCCTTTGCCCTCTTTCCCCCTCTCCCCCATGTTTTAGCTGAGCACACTGAATTTGTGTGGTTGGAGGTCTGGATTTTTCTTACTGCAAAACAAAAGAGAAGAAAAAATATAACAAACTTTGACATGCCAAGTAGTGAAAGAGCAGAACAGGATGGGGATGGAAATTAGTTTGTTGTTTTAAAAATGTATGTTTGTTTTGTAGTTTTGATTAAGGCAACCAAAACAAAATGCAAAACCAAAACAGAAAAACCCACGGATAAAAATGATGATTGGTTGAGGTCCTGAAAAATGTGAAGACATTCTTGGCATTAATTGTAAGTATGCATGGCAAGCAGGAGCAGCCACACAGTGTTCTCACACCAAGTATTTACAGCTGTGGAAGAGCCATACACAAGCTACTTAAAACCTGACAATAAATTGAAAATCTGCTGATGTGATTAACATTTTGGGTAAAGATGGGTGAGCTTTATCTCAAAGTTTAGAAATAGTCTGTTGTAATCCAAGTGGATTGTACTCTTAACACAGTCATATTCTCGCAAAATAGGGGCAATTTACAAGTAAGATAAGAATTTCTGTTTGCTCTCCACTTTAAAATTTTCTGCCTTTACAGAGAGCTTTTGTACAGACCTTTAAACCAAGTCAAACCTGGGCTGCTTAAAATAAAACTGCATTTGCCTACTTAACTTTCTCTGGAGAGCTACATCCTGGATATATACATGTGAATATAAATATCAGGTTTACTCCAAATATCTGTAGTTTTCTTTAGGGAAAAATGTGACTTCCCTTTCATCTATCAGCTTGTTTTCATGTACAGTCACATTGTTAGCAGTGCTTCAGTTAATTGGCGTTTTGTTTAAATATGATGCAAAAAACAGTGGTGAACACTAAGCTAATGAGGATAGGTAATATACTTTGATAATTTAAAAGCTAAAATGACATTTAGGTTAGATTTAAAAGTTAAGGACAAGTACTGAAGCAAAATCAGAGTAGCGTGGAAGTCTGTACATACAACAAATGTTTTTTAGCCCACTGTGATTAATAAACAATGGATTGTTTCATTACTTTTTTTCCTGGTGTAGGACAGCTCAGTAATTTTAAATTTCGAATTAAGATGAGGTTGGATTTCATATCTGTTGGAGCTTTGTAAGCATTTAATTTTTAACCTTTATTTCAAGTGGAAAATTTCTGCATATTTCTTTTTTGTACAGTGTTGTAGAGTAATTTGAAACACATGTAGAGTTCTGGCACTTACTCTAGAAGTGACTCGTGTAACTTCTTTGCTGTCAATCATAATGATTTTTTCCTTAAGTAAGGCAATAGTAAGGATGCTCTCCAAACTCTTCTTAAGCCATAGCTGATCTGGTCTTTGGCCAGACTAGTTTTTGCTAAACCCCTGTCAGTGTCTCTGTTGGGTTCAAGACAGTGAAATAACTGAAAATTGATCTTGAAGGGGTGACAGGACCACTGGGCCTTAAAAGTTGTAGCAGGTGATTTGTCACTGAGGTATGCAGATATTTCTTGAATCTTGGAAAAGGAGAAAAGCCACAAATGAAGGGCTTACTTGATCTGCTTTGGACCATTGATTTTGAACACTGAATTCATTCTGCTCCTTTGAATAGAATAGTTTTTCAGTAAGCTCAGTAGTCAGAGTCAAAAGATTGAGTAAAAGCAAGGAAAGCTTGTCTTGCTTTGGAGGCCAGGAGAGGGCTGCACTCATTCTTGCAGTAATTCTCTTGGCTACCAAGGCATATGGTCTAAATTTCCCAGTGTCTCTTATTGCTGTGCCAGATGCAATCCTCAGTAGGAAGATTTCTGTCAGCCGCAGTGCCTTTTGAATCTGTCACTTAATGGATGAGAATTGGTAGGTAAGAAGTGATCATGGCTTTAAAGACAGTCACATTTGCATACAGCCTTTTACAGTAAACTATTTTTTCTTCATTTCATCATGAATAACTGAATAAAAAGTATTTTATGGATACACTTTTTTGGAATAGTGAATATGGCCAAGTGAGCAATCTGTTTCAAAAGAGGATGGAAGGAAACAGAACTGTGTGTAAATCATCTTAATTTGGTTTTATTCTGGCTGTCTCTCATTTTGCAGGCCCTCCCTAAACTTCCCTAGCTTCATACTTCTCATACCTCTTGCATGGTGCCTATAAAGACTGCCTAAAGAAACTCTTTTGTATTGCTTTAGCATACTGTAGAAATCCTATAGGTTTTGTTGTAGGATTTTGGAAGGACGCAAGTTCAATATAGAGGAGGTTGATTAGCACCAATTTTTCCAGCTGAATGGAAATCAAGGAAAGGAGTGCAGCTTTTAGTAAGTCTGAAATTTTACTGTTTAAGAAATCGGCTTTCTGGCAAAAATGTCTATGAGCATTTCAAACGACACCCTGTAGTATATGGTGTTTTGCATGGAGCTCTTCTGTCAAGGTCATTAGCAATTGAATATATTAAAGGTGGACTGCTTATGAAACAGAGTTTTGCTTCCTGCCCGCCCACCTGTGGGTATAGTGTGGGTTCTGTAACTGTAAAAGGTCTCAGGAGGGTTATAAAAGCAGAGAATATGGAAAATATATAAAGAAACAAAGAAGGAAGCCTGCATACACCGTGTAGTTTCTTATATGTAAAGTTGGCTGTAGTTGTATATGTGTCACTAAATTAACCTCAAAAGCTGGCCATGACAGCAGAATGTCCGTAGTAATTGTTTTTGTTGGCGTTTGGCTTCAGAATTAACTCATCGATCTAGCATGAGTCTCTGTACTTGGAATACTGGTCTGTTAATGTTGTTTTACTTCTTCATGCAATCATGGAAAAAATATGTTTCTGCTCGAAGCAGTTGTCAAACAAGCCTCTTTCATCGACAATCAGACACAGGGCAGCTGAGTAAGGCTGTTTAGTCTAGAATAAATACTCGAGAGATTACAAGGTCGCTGTAGGAAATGTAATTATACCATTTATTCCAGAACAGTCTTTTTGTAGTGTGGGCTTGCAGAATACTAAATCATGCATTTATTAAAATACATATAATCTGAAGGAAAAAAAAAAGGCAGGACTTTAACATAAGGAATGGAGAATTGTCTGGCAAACTGTACCGCAGGATTAACCAGTAAATACTGGTGTTTTTTTTTTTTTACTGAAAATAGGTAGGAAGCAAACCCGGAATTGTCTCTGCAGGTATAGAAGCAATGCTATGAAGTAGGCAGCTAAACTAGTTTCAGGCAAAGTTGTCTGCTGATAGATTATAATGTGGTAGGAGGCATCCAGCAGTTGTGTGGGCCAAATGCACTATATACTGTACTCTTTGCATTTTGCCAAATCAAAGCCTTATTACTACCAGCCTACTTTAAAATATCTGATTGTCTGTGATAGTTCTTACCTGTTACTGAAAGCCCTGCTTTGTTTTCATCCCTCCCTTCATCCTCTGCATTGATACTGCTATTGATGTATCGTTCTCCAGTGACTTTGTGCGTTCGCAGACTTGACTCCTTTGGTTGTCCTCCATCAGCTTAGAAAAACATATTTTTGTAGACCTCAAGTTTTACATCTTCTGTTGCTTCTGTAAAGTTACGTGGTTTGAGATGAGTAGCTTTTGTGCTATTTTCTTTTTCTTTACTTTTTTCCCTCCTTGCTTCTCCTGCATTCCATCGTATTGCCCTGTGAGTCCCTCTGACTCCTCAGCCAGATGTATAATTGTATTGGGAATTGTGTAGTTCCCCCAAGAAAAACAGTATGTTTTGCATGTGCAGGAGGGATCTTCCCTGCTTATCTGTCACTTCAGCAACAGGAGGGCCTCAATTTCCTGTGGCAAAACTCATCTGGGGGTTTTGGGACGAGCCCCTAGATGCTTTCTTTAAGCCCAGACTACAGAGAGAGGAACATCTTTGCAAGAAGGAGTGAAGTCTCTCTGATGATTGTTATGTAGAATATGGGAGCACACTGAAGACCACTGCTGAGAGGAGGAAATCCTCTTAATTAGCATCTGAGCATCACTCCTGTTGTACTTGGCCGCAAAGAATAGCAGAGATGTCACAACAAGGAGCCGCTCAGGGGCAGTTGAGGCAAACACTCACAGCTTTCTGAAGGGTCCTCTAATTTGCCCTCTATGGCATTGTAAAAATCCATTGTAATAAAACTGCAAGAAGGAAGGCTGAAAAGAGGAAGAGGCTTCCCAGACTCTCCAACATTATTGCTTCAAGGAGGGGGAGTTATGTGTAACATTTAGACTCAATGGGATGGCCAGCAAAATAGATGAAAATAAAGCCAAAAATGATGCATCTTCTTGACTTTGACACTGATAAACATAATTGTGAAGCAGCCTTCCAAATGAAAATTGTTTGGTTGGGTATCAAATGGCTGAATTCCACGTTTCCTGAAATGGCAGAGAGACATGGGAATGTCTTGCTTGAAGCTTTGTACAGCTTTTCGAGCTGTTGCTTGTGATTCTTTAACCCCTTTCAGATAGCTTTGTTGTGGCTTTCTTCTTGATGAGTACCATTTCTCACAATGATCAGGAGCCTTATTGGTGCCCAGAGAAGCTGCATGGGGTGAGACATCTCACAGATGTTCTACCTTCCCAAGAAAAGCTTCAGCTGGAGCTTGTGAGCACACACAAGACCAAGCTGTAAGAAATAAGACTGCATTGGTTCTGGTGTCATGGCACAACTTGGAAAGGAGAGGAAAACTGAAGCTCTTTGGGTCTTTGAAATTGAGAGATGTCCAAGGACAGGTAAAAGGTTATTGTCTTGTGCGTCTTTGTAGTTAGAGGCTCATGTGTGTTGGGTCAAGAGGGCAAAAGAGGAACCCAAGCCTTTTACAAATAAACAAATGCCACAAAAGCATATCTGTTCTTAGCTTTGTGTGTTCTGGACCCCTTTTATTCATCATAAATACTAAGGACATAAGGTGCTTTTAATTCAGAGTCTCTTAAATGCAGTATTTGCAGGATGGGTGTACGTTCAATGAATTCTTTAAATACTAGTCATTGTAATCGTCCACTGCTTTCATTTCAAATAAGCCTTTGTATCAAATGATTGAGATGTTACCTGGTTGCTTGACACCTGCACTAAGGTTGCTGGCAATGCTAAAGCTGGCTTGTGGTGCTGTCTGTGCAGTGCTTTGCCTCAGCTGGTACACCCCACAGCAAGACCAGTAAACCTGTCCATTTACACACATGGAGTATGCAGTAGCATTCAGTTGAGCTGAGAAAGAGAGACTGATCCCTGAACGGGCAGCAGTCTTGTGAAGATTGGTGGCACTAAACAGACAGTTACAGAAGCCATGATTAATTCAGCGTAGTCTTAAAAATGCTCTTTTTTTTCCTTCCTTGGGTTAGGGACATAATCCATGTTTCCTATCATGCTCTACAGCTTTGAATTGTTTTCATTTTCGTGGGGCTGCCTACAGGGGTTGAAGAATGTACCTGCAGTTAAGTTGGCTGGAAATTACATACACGCATTTAGGAACTGGTTTTCATGGCTTTGTATTTAATGCCTTGCTTAATAGTTAGTTGAAAATTCTTCTAGATAAACAACACATGTAGAGCCAGACTTCCAGAAGGAATTGGGTTGTTTGCTTCTCTCTCTTCCAAACTTAGGCATTCAAGTTAGGCCACATTTGTAATAACAAAATAGGGGTTTGAACATAATCGGACTTCACAGATGAACTATTGCTGAGGCTTGAAGGTAACGCCACTGTATTTTTGTTTCTTTACCTAACTGGTATTAAATGTAAAAACATAAATCCTTTTCAGTGGGAGAGGAGAAGGGGAGATGGTTTTCATTTGGCATAATTTCCTGTGAGACGCAGTTCTAAACAAGGCCCATATTTACACAAGACAATACAGTTTTACATGTACTGGTATATCCAGCACACTTTAAAATTGTTTAGCCAGCCCCGGGTATTAAATACCTTCACAATAAATGTGTTTAATAAAAGTAGATGAAGTTTGAAATAATTTTTGAAGAATTTTACAGTAGAAACACCAGTTAAATCAACCCCACTGCAGTAATAAATGTCACAAAAACAATTAATTATACTTGCTTGCCACTGCAAAATCAATTGTGTAACTGTTCTTCTAAAACTGACTTTTACATTACTAAATCCTAAACACTACACTTCTGTAACTTGTCAGAATCAGGTTTTGGTTAATAGATATTTTCAGTGATGTAATGGGAACTTCTGGCATGGAGTCAGAATATAATGGACTGTGATTAATGTTTTAATAAGCACTTTTCTTCTACTTATGATGCAGCAGTGAAATTGTTTCCTGCGTAGATTGATAGAACAGCAGGTGTGCGTACATACTTTTTTCTTTCAGTGAGAGTAAGTTTTTCAATTCTTCTGCTTGAAAACATTTAATGTTTTTCCTTGAGTCAAGTGCTGCTGATTGCGGGTTTTCAGTTTGTTTGTTTTAGATCCAGCTATTGCCGGTATTTGTCATGGTGATGTGGAGGGTGCCATGGAAACCGTTTCAGTACTTAAAGTAATTGCTTTGCAAAAGGGGAAACTCATTAGTTTAAAAAATAGTTTTGATATATCCATGTTTTCTTCAGTGAAAGGATTTGTTTTAAAATAGTGTTAGAGTAATTCAAAAGTGTGTGAGTACTAAGTATTGTGTTGAAAATATTAGCAGGTTAGATTTATGATTTAAGTTGATGTAATGCACTTGCTACATGCTTGGTTACTTTTGAACTAGAAGTGATTGTGTTTTTCTATATTGGAAATATTTCTACTTAAGATAAAAAGTCTATTTTAGTAACTGTTTTTTAAGGACCCATTAATCCAGATTTGTTGCAGGGATAGGTTTTTTGCTTAGAGTTCCAGACTTCTGTTGTCTTGATATATTCATGAGGTGGTATTTCTTCTAAGATGCTGCTTAAGGTGAACCTATTCTCTATGCTCTTAACATTGTACTAATTTCAGGGGGTGGTTGTGCACTTGATCTCCACTATTCCTCAGCAGATGAATATATATAAAAAGAATACATTTATGCACAACACAGAGCATGACGACTACCTTCTGTTTAAAACAAAGTAGTCTCTCTTCTTTCCTTTTCCACTGTGCTTGTAGGCTGGATAGTAGCAAGGAGAGAGGAGAAGAGGGTGAACCCCGTAGAAAGAAGACATCCCGTGTCTTAGGTACTGCTGGCATTATTCCACTAGACTCTGCTCTCTCATTTAAAAAAGTCAGGCAAGCCTTTCTGGAAAGATAGAAAAGGTGCTGTGGTCCTGTCTCCAGTGCAGGTGCTCTTCTCTGTTCTCTGTTGACGTTAATTGAGATTCAAGATAACAGGTAGTTTCTCCATCTGTTTGTTCTTTCCCCAGAACCTGGGAATCTTGGTAACTCCTCTGTTCCCAGAAGTATCAACACATGCTTTAATTTTTCCATCAACTTTGGAAAAAATGCAGATATCGTTGGACTTGTGTTTTTAATATTTATTGAGAATTTGCCAAACAGCCTCTATACCTTGGTTTTATGCCAGCTCTCTGTACCGGGGGAGCATCTGCCTTGCATAGAGAAGGTTAGTAGTGTATTTCCTTTATTTGCTACTGCTGCGTTTATCTAGTTCTCCCTTTAAAAAGATGCAGAAGGTGAGTTCTGGCTGCTATCTTTATTTCCTGATTCTGTTCCAGAATTCATGAGGAAATGCTCATGAGTAAAGCCAAAAAAATCTACACCTCTTCTCCCCTTCCTGTCATTAGAAGGTTCCTGCTCTCCTCCTCCGATTTTCACATTTAGGTCCTGATGGATTGGGCAGATTTTTTGCTCTGTGGTCATTGATTCTGTTAGTTGTCGAAAAGCATTCCAGAAATGAGCGAGAAAAGGAGATCTGCACTCTGTGGCCATCTCAAACTTGGAAGCATAGAGCCTCTGCTGTTCCAGACACTCTTCAGCACACAGTTTATTTTGGAGCTAAAGGTCCCACAGATACATAGTCTGCAAACAATCTAAAATAAGGAAAGAAAATTATGCCTTTTTTCTTCCTCTCCCCCCCCCCCCCCCCCCCTTTTCTTTTATTCCATGATGTAGGTGCATCCTACTTTTTTTTTTTCCTCACCACAGGAGAAGCAAATACTGTTTGGAAGGTGTGAGTACAATAGGGAAGTTTGCTTTCAAAAGTCTGCTGTGAATGAGTAGTCCTGTGCCTTGAGCAGTCCAGGCCACAGGGTCTTTTTTCTTGACTTTTTGGCTTTTGTCTAAGAGCAGACACTAAAGTTACTGTTTTTGTGAAACTTCTCTCTCGTTCTCACTCACTCAGAAGTAATCTACAGACTTTTTAGGTCTGCTGTATTTGCTCTCTTTATCCAGGCCTTAAATGTGCTTGGAAAAGCATGGGCTGCAGAAGAACGTAAAAACCGGTGTCATCCAATTCTGCAAATAGGTGAGCACTCAGTAGTGTCGTAACAGCTGGTACTGACCCTGGACATGACAGCAGTGATCATTCAGTGCAACAACTGCCCTCCTTGCCATTTTTCGTGAATTCTCGCAGCCAGACTCCTACCCTGCCTTCTCCCAGGAGCCACACGTGTCAGTTCACGTGTTCCCTGACTTGGTTTTGGATGTAGGGTCAAGCTGCTGTTCTGAAAAATTCCTGTTGCTTGGGTGCTGAGGGCGGCAGCTTTAAAAATAAATGAAAGCTCATGGAGGTCCAGTTCTTCTTCTGGAGGGAATTTATAGTGGCTTTGGCGGGAATAAGTTTAGATCTAGAGAGAGGCCTTTGCTCCTACCCTTGGGCAGTATGTGTGGATGCTACTTTCTTTTGCAGCACAGTGGGTGAACTGTGTGTGCTCACAGGCACTTTCGTGTAATAGAGGAGTGTGCTCGACATGGCTCAGGGATGTTTGCAAATGGAGCAAAGGAATGTAGCTACCTGTATGACAGAGAGCTGTGGCAGTGAAGCAGTGTGCCAGTGCTGCAGGCTGTTCATCAGGCCCAGTTAGTAGGTATTTGGCTTTGCTGGGAGCAGTTGGCTGGTAGTTGACTTTCCTGTATTTCAGAACAGAAGTACTGAAAAAATGGAGCTATCTGCTTAGATCAACTGCGCATATGTGCTGTGGTAGCAGGTTTTACAGGCTGTCTGCCCTGGGAATTTAAGATCAGAAAAGAAAATCAGTGTCTTTTCATGCTTTTTTTATCCCCTTAGAAAAATACTTGGTGAATGGGGCTAGTAAATATGTTGGACTTAAATACTTGTGTACATGTCCAATTTGTGCCTTCCTCATGCATGTGCACACATCTTGTTTCCACGGGAATAGCAGTGCAGTAGTGGAGTTTCATGTAAGTGTCAGCATATGCCCAGGAGTGAGAGGTAAGTGCAGCAGGGGTTCTAGTCTCAACCTCCACAGAAGTCTGGAGAGTATTTGCTGCTTACAGTAGGGAGGGCCACATAAGATGGAATGGCTGGGTGGGGGTGATAATACAGGCTACTGGCATTTTCAAAGAACAGTGCATCTTCTCTTTTGGGCTGCTCTGAAGGATAATTATTTGTAACAAATCCCAGAGGTTTTGTTGACTCATGACTTATATTTTGGTTTTATTCAGCATTTTTCTGCCCTTTCTGAGGGCTTCAACAGCTGAAACAGCATTGTCTTGCCACACGGCAGTTTCTGCTGAGCCTCATGTTTGAAGTGGCAACACTGCTAAATAATTGTGACTTGTTTTTAGAACAGCATGTCAGCTGCCAGTTTCCTTAAGAAAGCGAAAACAATATGAAAAGCAGGAACACAAATAAAGGAGAGGCTTTAAAATCCTTCTCATGTAAAAAAAAAAACTCGAAAAAAACAAACCCAAAACAAAACCAAAAAACACCTCAACAAAAAAGGTTCAGAATATGTGCTACGTTTAGCAAAATATCTTGAAGTAATAGGAAAGTGACATCTAAATAAGTATGTGTGCTCCTTGATTCCCTTCACCTTCCTTCCTCTCCCTTTTCTCCAGCCTGCCCATAAACTCATTGATTACATTTTCTCTTAATGAGCTGTTCACAGAAATTTTGCCTTTTCCTCAGGTTTGCATGATCTCAGAATAGCTGCCACATGGTGAGGGTAATATAAGGGGGAATGAGAGCTCCTAGAAACTCCCTACTTCCTTGCACAGTGGTGAAGAAATTGCAGTGAAACCACAAACTCTTCCAAGAAGAGGGTAGGATTTAGGGCATCAAAAATAACTGCTCTTAGAGCACAGTGTGGACACTCAGAAGAGCTGAAATTTCTGCTGGAATGATGTTACTGATATATGTGCTTCTGTGTGCATATGTGTATATGCATATATCATTATATATAATTTTACATTTACAGTGTAATAACTCCTTGTTACTATTGCTGTGATATTATTATGTGTTTCTGTAGGCAGTGACAATGCATTGATTGTTTTAGCAACTACAGCTGCAGATAGGTGTTTTGCCCCAGAAGAGAGAAGCTCAGAGAACTTGTTGGAGGAAAACAGGTTGAGTACTGAGTAGACAAAGGTAGCATTTTCTAGAGCAGCTAATTGAATGAAGAATCTATTGTGCTAGTTTTACTGAACTGCAGGCTGTGAATTGGTTAAAAACACTAGCTCAGAACAATCAGACTAGAGGAGGAAAGATGTTGGAAGCACAGTGTTAAAGGATGTATTGGCGAACAGGGCAGTGTGTGCTGTTTGTTGAGGTACTTGCAGAACTGCAGAGGAGGAGCTCAGCCACCCAGAGGGATGGATCAGATCTGATCCCATCCCATATTCCTCTATAGTCTTCGTTAAATCAGACTAAAATCCTCAAAGGCAGTTATGCACCAAAATACTTTCCTTGGTAGTTCAGCATCACTCCATATGTAAATCCTTCCTTTTTTGTTTGTTTTGTTTTTCCTCCCATTTCCCTACTTGTATTACTTTGTGTATGTATCCACCTCCTTAGCTACAGAAGTAACCAGAGTTCAGGTTCTGTAAGTTGGCCACTGTTATCTCTGTGGTGTTTCCAGTATTTATTAATTTGTGCAGTGCTGTGACTTGTGTGATGTGTTCTTTGCTCCTAGCTGCGTGACCTTTGCTATTGAACTGTCTATAGCTGGAAGAAGTCTGTATTACTAAATGCTGCAGATTAGCCTGAATAATTTATCTGTTTTCCCAGCCCCCTCAGATTTTTTGACAGCTGTGCCTTTTACAAGGAGTGACTTTCATATTTTCTTTCAATCGTAGATGAAAGTTGTTGAGGATCATTGGGATAAAACGAGACCCCTGCAGGGAAAATACCTTGTCAGATAATGAATCCCCACTTTTAAACTTATTTCTTGAGATCTGTGGAAATTGCACTTAAATATTTTTTCTAGGTGTAGCACCTATGAAACTAATTTGAATGTGGTACTTAAAGAAAAAAAAATGCTTGTTTTCATTATAAACCTAAAGTTGGGCTTGATGTTTTCATTGAGATGTGTCACCAAGAAAATTAAGACCAGTGTTGGTTAAACAAATCCATAGGTCAGTGTACTATGTATTCAGCAACAATGCATTAAGTGGACAGAGCATATAGAGGAAGCTTTTGTACTCTGGAGGGATTAAAGGATAAGACTTCTGATACAGAAACACAACTAACTTCAGAAAAAGACCCATAGCATTCCTGTGGAAGTCTTACCAAATCTTATTTTCCTTGAAAATATAGAATGTACTTTTTGTACAAAAAGTAAGAATTTTGCATCGATGCAGCTTTAACCTTTATAGAGTTATATGAAAATTGTGTGAAACGGCACTGGTGTTGAAGTACATGTGTGAGCTGTGTTTGAGATGGCTTCTGGAGCAGCTTGGACTTGCATATGCTCCAGAGGATGTTAGAATAGCACAGAGGTCCTATGGGAGGAGCTGGATCTGCTTCTCCTATAGTTTCTGCTACTCCATAGCCCCAGCTGAGGGAACCTTTGTAGTACAAGAAATTCTGAGGTGGAGCAACCCCAGGCACAGCTACAGGTTGCGTAGAGAAGAGATTCAGAGCAGCCCTGTGGAGAAGGACTTGGGGTGTTGGTTGATGAGAAAATGAACATGAGCCGGCTTTAGTGTGCACTCACAGCTCAGAAAGCCAGCTGTATCCTGGGCTGCATCAAAAGGAGTGTGACCAGCAGGTCGAAGCAGGTGATCCTGCCCCTCTACTCTGCTCTCATGAGACCTCACCTGGAGTATTGTGTGCAGTTCTGGTGTCCTCAACATAAGAAGGACATGGAACTGTTGGAACAAGTCCAAAGGAGGGCCACGAGGATGATCAGGGGACTGGAGCACCTCCCATATGAAGACAGGCTGAGAAAGTTGGGGCTGTTCAGCCTGGAGAAGAGAAGGCTGCGTGGAGACCTCATAGCAGCCTTCCAGTATCTGAAGAGGGGCCTACATAAGGATGCTGGGGATGGACTCTTCATTAGGGACTGTAGTGATAGGACAAGGGGTAACGGGTTGAAACTTAAACAGGGGAAGTTTAGATTGGATATAAGGAGGAAATTCTTTACTGTTAGGGTGGTGAGGCACTGGAATGGATTGCCCAGGGAAGCTGTGAATGTTCCATCCCTGGCGGTGTTCAAGGCTAGGTTGGACAGAGCCTTGGGTGATATGGTTTAGTGTGAGGTGTCCCTGCCCATGGCAGGGGGGTTGGAACTAGATGAACTTAAGGTCCTTTCCAACCCTAACTATTCTATGGTTCTATGAAGGGCATCACATTAGCCCATAGTAGATTTATGTGCCAAAATATTATTGAAGTCGTTGAAAACCTCTGTAGCACTTGTGTGGCTGATAATACGATACTTCCATGTAGCTACTTTAGTCATCTTACTAGAGTGCTTGCCCTGCTGATGAGAGATCAATATGGTCCTTTGCTCTCTTCCCTTAAATCACATCAGCAGCCTGTCACATGTGATGTACTGTGCTTGACCAACTCAATAGAAATTATTAGCTTTGTTAGTAAAGAAATTCTACTTGACCAAACCCTCTTTCTCAATAGAATGTCTGAGTGTCTTTGTGTAGAATATAGCTTTTTACTTCGGTACAGGTCCATGCCCAAATAAAAGTGACCTGTTTTCCTCTGTAGTAAGCTCTTCCAAGCTGCTCATGAGCTTAAAACCTGAGAAGTATAGGTCCAGAGAGACCATGACATTGTTTCCTTATTACACATCTAGTGAGTGCTCCCCATTCCTGGCTGCCATCTGGGATAGCTGGAGTACTGGTCCAGTTGCTTTTAACGGTTGATTACATGGAAATGCATTTCAATAGAGAAGTTTTTTAGACACCTGCATTATCTACCATGCTGCTGTGTATTCATTTAGCATTCATTTTAATGAAGAACTGCATTAAGCACATTGTATGCGTTATCTCTCTTCTGCTTCCTTTAATTAGGAGGTTTATACATTGAGGTACAACAAACATTATATTTGGGCTAATGGGAAATGACTTTGGACTTGAGTTATAGTGGTCATAAAACATGATGAGATTTGGCACTTGGTTTAATGATGCTAAAGAGTGGCATGACATGTAATCCGGTGACATCACATTGTATGGTGATGCATAAAGCCCTAGCGTGTTATGTAGTCGTAAGAAAACAAAAAAGCTTGGTTATAACACTCATTGCATGTTTGTGCACAAACATGCATGCGCCTGTTTAAGCTGTATGTTAAAGCAGTGGCCCGCACTGTTTCTTAAATTTCTCGTTGTAACAAGGAGTTTTTATATATTAATGATAAGAGAAATTAAGCATTTTAAGAGCACAAAGCAGGAAAATGATCTTTAATTTTTTACAGATGTTTATGATGATGGAAGACTAAAGGAGTTTCATAATGAAAGAGCAAATTGCATGGAAGAAGTTAAACTCCAGTACAAATATACACTGTACTTTAATATTCTAGGGGAGTGTATTGTGTACTAATATAAAAATCACGCACATTTTGTGTTGCAGCTTTCTGACTTGCCATAACTATGGAACTTCCCTTTAAAGCACAGTGATTTCTTTAAAACTTGTTTGATCTGTCCAGTAGGTGTAGAAGCTTATGTCAGACATGAAGATAGCAGATTCAGCTCTGACAGATGATACAGACACAGTGAAATTAATTGACTTCAAGATTGACTTGAAGGTAGGCTGAGAAAGTTGGGGCTGTTCAGCCTGGAGAAGAGAAGGCTGCGTGGAGACCTCATAGCAGCCTTCCAGTATCTGAAGGGGGCCTACAGGGATGTTGGGGAAGGACTATTCATTATGGACTGTAGTGACAGGACAAGGGGTAATGGGTTGAAACTTAAACAGCAGAGGTTTAGACGTGATATAAGGTTTAAATTCTTTACTGTTAGGGTGGTGAGGCACTGGAATGGGTTGCCCAGGGAGGCTGTGAATGTTCCATCCCTGGCAGTGTTCAAGGCCAGGTTGGACAGAGCCTTGGGTGATATGGTTTAGTGTGAGGTGTCCCTGCCCATGGCAGTGGGGGTTGGAACTTTATGATCTTAAGGTCCTTTCCAACCCTAACTATTTTATGATTCTATGACTTCAGCAGGGGAGAAGATTCTTTCTTCCAGTTATGCCAAATGCTGGACAACTTTCCAGAGGTGGGGAGGGACACATGCCTAAAGGATGTGCACAGAGTGCTTTTCTAGAACATGCTTTCCATGCTTTAATTTTACTTTTTTCTTATTTAAACTTTCAAGGATAAAGATATAAAATCAAACTAGATGAGTTGCATCTTTGTTTTGGGATTCTCAGACCTTGTAAATCCATTGCCCTTCTGTGCTCCTCTTGGATTTTTTACCTGGTTTTGTGAAGATAGAAACTTTCAGGGATCTCTATGAAGCAATGAAGTCCTGGCTTTTAATTTTTCTGCCAGTTTTAGCTGTTCTGCTTCTTCTACTTCCTATCAGTATAATTTAAACCCTGTCAAAGTCAACAGGTTTCTGTCACATTCTAAATTTTTAGTATTTGAAAGGCAAAGGAGAGGACTGGACTTTTTACTTGATTCGTTGATCCCTGGTCAGAGCTATAGCCTGTCTCATCTGAAGCTGTGCAGTTTTGTGTTCCAGCACCACATGATTCTGTTACAGAAATTTCCTGTCAGTAGAAAAGGAGCCAGCAAGGCTGTCATGGTGTAGGGGTTATTGTTTTGAGGAATACAGCTCCCCATTTTCTCCATTCTGACACCCTTCCCTCAGTTTTTGGTTTTAGTTAGTGTTTTTTTCCACTGCATGAGAAGTATTTTTGCCAAGAAATGAAATAGTATAAATATTAAAATAGGGTGGATATAGGCAACTTTTTATCCCCTATCACATTCCTCTGACATTGTGATGTATGACAGAGCACAGTGGTGGGCAATGCATGCACATGCATGTTAGTACGTGCACACTTTTGTACACTTAGCATGCCCAACAGCGTATCCATACTGCAGTTACAAGGATCTGTGTCTCTGTGATATATTAAAGTTCATCCATAGCGAGACTGGGTAACCAGACCACATTCCCTCTCCCTGATGAGTTCTACAGGTAGTCACATGTTGCAGCAGAACAAAGATAAACCTGTCACAGGAGAGAGTTTTTGCCAGTGAGGAAGACTTGCCTGGCTGGTAACTGTTACGTTTTTGTCCACTGGATGGGTTTCTTTCTCACTGGATGAGCCCTTTGAGTCATTGGTTAAGGTTGCAAGGTGCTATGGGGTTTTTAGGGGGAAAAAAAAACAAGAACAAAAGAAATAAACCTGTCTTTTTTTTTTCTTTTTTTTTTTTTTTCCACAGTAAAGGTGGAATCTGTTCCCCATGTCCTTTTCTTTTGTAGCACAACTCTACTATATATGGTTGGCCTTTTTGTGTCTTGCTGTTCAGTAACTCCTCCGGCTTTTTCAAGAGTATGTCGGTAAATCTGACACTTTATATTTTATGTGGTTGGAGATTTTTGTTACTTATTGCTGGGTTTTGCTTTACAAAAATGCTTAGAAATGTACAACACAAGTCCATCGTACTAGGCAGTGTACAGTGATTTAGAGGTGTGTGGAAGAACAGTTCATGCCCCAAGCTGCTTAGAAGTGGAGGGTGCCATCTTTAAAAGAAAAAATAAACAACCCCCAGAACAATAACAAACTAATATAAAATAAACAGCGACAAACAGCTCCCTTTTATTTTGCTTGCACTTGACTCTCCTCCTACTAAATGCGGCAACGCTATAAAAACTTCTCATTCTTATGGCTTCTCCCTGTCAGTATTAACTTTTCCAGATCTTTCAGTGGCAAAGAACTCCATTCCGTTTGTGGGTTCCAACTTTTTACTCATCCTTGCATCTGGTTTTGTTGCCTTAAAACCCAGATATTTTCAGATTGACACAATATTGATCATAGTTGCATTTGGTTAAATTTGAGGTTAGTTTTACATGAGTCGGTGATGAAATTTCATGTGACTCTCTTTTGGAAATCAGGCATTCATTATCTTGAAAATAATTTTTTGAGAAACTTTATTCAGCCATTAAGTCTCCTCATACTAAAACAAGCCCTTAGTGTGCATAATGTAGATTTGGAATCATGGTATGTTTGTGTTTTCACATTTCTTGGAATGTGCTTTCAGTTTAGTTAAACAACATTCTTTTTAAGGCATAATTTTAATTTTTTAATTCTGGCAGCAAATGCTGTAACCCTAATTATGCCATAAGCATTCAATGTTTTTCCATCATGAGCTGGCTATAATCCCAGTTCTGGAATACAGCTTTCTTGTTGCTCTCATTTCTTCAAGCGAAGGTGCAATTTTGTTCACAGAAATGATTTCTTAACTAACATAAATGGGAGACTTTATTGCATACTAAAGCAGTTTGAAAAATACGTATTTTCTTTTGAAGTCATAAACGATTTTTTAACTTTTCTTAAAGGAAATTAACTCTTAAGAATTAGTTGAAGTAGCAGATACTGTTCAGAAACAGACTCGATTCTTGTACATGTAAATATTATGCTCACTTAACCATCTTAATAAAAAAATGGGGATTAGTTAAACCAATGCAATCTAGTGGCATTAACATACCTGTTTGTGTTGTGGATTTCAAAGCTAATCAGAACCCAGTACTACACCCCAGGGTGTAGTAAGCAGTACCGGGACCAGTATTGCTTAGCATCTTCATTACCTGGGCTGAAGAGAAAGAGCGCACCCTCAGCAAGTTTGCAGGTGATATGAAGCTCAGCAGAGCAGCATGTGCACCAGATGGTTATCCTGCCCTTCAAAGGAACCTTGACGGGCAGGAGAAATGGTCAGACTGCAATCTTCTGAAGTTCAGCAAAGAGAAATGCAGAGTCCTGCACCTGGGGAGGAATAATAACCCCATGCGCCAGCACAAGCTGGGGACCGACCAGCTGGAAAGCAGATTTGCATGGATGTCCTCGGAGCGTGCCAAGCTGACCGTGAGCCAGCAACGTGTCCTTGCAGGAAAGGAGGCCAGCGGCCTCCAGGCTGCATTAGGTAGAGTGTTCCCAGCAGGTCAAGGGAGGTGATCCTTCCCCTCTGCTCACCACTGACGGGAGACACATCTGAAGTGCTGGATCCTGTCCTGGGCTCCTCAGTGCAAGAGAGGTGGATAACTGGTGAGAGTAAGGACATGGGGTATCTGTCCTGTGAGGTGAGATTGAGGGAGATGGAACTGTTTAATCGGAAGAAGGGAAGGCTCAGAAGGATCTTGTCAGTGTGTGAAAATACCTGATAGAGGGCAGAGAGTAAAGAGGACAGAGCCCAGAACTACATGATCTTAAGGTCCTTTCCAACGCTAACTGTTCTATGATTCTAGAATTCTATGATGAGTAATACAGCTGTGAGTCAACCTGAGACATCAAAGAGGTGATCTAGTTATAAATTGGCTTTCTGTCCCTGTATCACCCTGTCAATTATATAACTTCACTACTGAGTTTAAACTTGCCAGGAAGAAACAAGTACTGAAAGAAAAAATTACCTCTGCTTATAAAATAGGAGCAAGCGGTCATAGTGTCCTGCTGGTCCCATTGGAGTGGTCAGGCTCCTGTGTGCTCCTTTTTCTGCTTCTGGAGTAGGATGGCTGTGGTGGAGGGAGCAGTGGTCTGAGCCAGGACAGCTTTCCTTATGTTAAACGCCTTTTTCTGGTTCTCACATGAAGTACAACAGTGAACTTGGATAATGCCAACCAGATAATAATGCACTTGTCTGTAACAAAGCAAATGGCACTTTTTAGCAAAGCGAGAGTGCGTTTTGTGCCTTTGATCTCTATGAAGTGCTCTGATGTGGTGAGATCATCTTGATGAACTAACAGTTCTTTCATTGAATTTTATGTTCAACCAGATGCAAAAGGAAGGAGGGAAAAAATGGAATTTAATGTGTCGTTATTGTGATAATTCATTTCAGTCAACAGTTAGCTCATTTTTCAATCTTGCTGGACAGGACTTGGTATTTGAATGAGATATTGGTGAATGACTTTAGTTTTCACCAAAAATTAATGTCTGTCACCTGTTCACTGTGGGGCTAGTTTTGCTTTCCAGATCAGTAAGACTGCCAGCTCCCCTTCCAAAACTGATTTTCTTTATCAGTGTCTTGATAATCCTTCCAGTTACTGCTTTAGAGGATGTGGGAAGAGGAAGAATATCTGTTCCCTGAAGGTTGCTGTAAACCAGTCATTGCTTGTGTGATACTTGATGAATGAAATATTTCCATACACCATAAAACTATCTCAGAGTAAGTCTTGAGATGTTAAAATAATGGTAAATATTCTGTAGACTAACTCTTGCAAAGGCTAAATAGCCTGGCCTTGATCCAGGAAGGTACTTAACAATGTGCTTAACTTTAAGCGCATTGAATATTCTTACTGGCATGAGTGAAAAAATCAATGAGACTGCTCACATGCTTAAAATAAGACATGTGCTTAAGTGTCTTTCTGGACCTCAGCCAGAATGTTCAGCCTGTGAGATGGGCTGTATTCTAATTGTGGGCAAAAGCCAGTAGTGTTTCATTTTGCTTGTCTTGTGTGTTTCTGAAGAATTCATTGATATTGTCTGTGTTTATTTTAATTGGTCTCCATTTCCCATCTGAACCCTACCAAATCCAAAGCTCTCGGAGTAAAATAGATGTGCAGCTTAGGGTTGTCAAACAGCTTGTCAGAGATAGTACTTAGACTGTATATATTGCTATGGAGCAGGAACTGAACTTCAGAAAAGCTGGGAAAAGATGAGGTGAAACATGATTGTTTTCTTTGGTAGCCAAGGTTTTAATATAGAGAGAAAATGAAGAGGAGAGAGGAGAAGGGCTGGTGACACATCACACCTTTTCAGTTAACATAGTTGCTTCTTAGGAAACATTAAAGAATGCAGACAGATGCATTAATAATCTGCTGGCAGTGGCTGTAGCCTTGGCAAGTAGACTTTTCCTACCTACTATTGATTATTCTGACTCTCAGGCAGCAATTTGCAAAGGGTGGCTTGATCCCTCACCCTCAGAATGGGCAGTGAGATGACTTGTCATGGCCAAAATAATTTTTAGTTTCTAACCAATCCGTCCTGTTTCTTCAACAGCATCTTTTACTGCTTAGATGACAATTTCCACTGCTGACAACTGTGAATGATAAAATATGCTATATTTAAACACAAAGGGCCTCCATGTCTAGAGGTGCAAAATAACCCACCACAATGCTACTGAGCATTTCGTTGGCACCAGCTACACTTGTAGAACCCAACACTCAAGTGCTGTAAATCTGGGACGTTACTGGTTGACAAGTGTAAGAGCAGTGGAGCCACAGTGATCTAGATCTTTGCTGTCAACTCTAACTTACGTGGCAAAGGAAATAGCGTGTTGTTCTCCCAGCCCTTTTGGTTGTCAGCATCTAGACATTGCTTATCTTCCGCTTTTCTTCTCACTGTTTACTCCTCTGTTTACAGCTTCCCCCTTACATCTGACGTTGCTGTTTGCTTTCTTTTTCATCCAGGTTGTTAGAGCCCATGCAGCAAATTCTTCTTTGTATACTGCCTTTGAGTTGTGATTGCTGGTATTTCTTCACTTGCCTTTTTTTACTGGAAATTTTTTTTTCTACCCTTTATATATTTGATTTAGGCAAGAGAAAGAGAAACATAGGTTAGTTGGAAAGAGGGTGGCCACAGTAAATAAAAGTCAAGCATAAACACTTCTTAAAGGATTAAATATGTAAAAGTAGGATAGACCAGTTGGCACCAAGAAATTTTGTATGTCATTACAAAAGTATCTCTGCAAAGTGCATCTCCATGAAGGAGCAGCAGCCATTTTTAGGAGACCTCTTTCACAACGAGTCTTGAGCAGTTTTGAATGAGTTTGCTTGAGGGTTGTAGGTTTTCTTTCAGCTGCAGAAGTGTGCTTGTTACAGCACTCCAAGATGGGTTTCAAGTATCTTTCAAGGTAACTAGTAGTGTATGCTTTTATTGTGTACTTGCCCTAATGACCATTTATTTCTTTAAACTGTGAATGCCCCTCTTACTTGTGTAAAAGCTTAATGGAATCACCTGTCACATACAGAATTGCACATGAATTGAGTAAGAGGTGATTTTAGGCTCCAGTTTAGAAAGCGTTTTCAGATTCAGGGATAGCCAATGATCTTTTAAAACAGTGAAATGATGTGCACTACAGGTGTCAGAGCCAGAATTAGAACTGGAAGAGCAGATAGAAAATGGATTTTATAGCTGTTTTGCTGTCAACTGTTTTCCCCTTAGCTTTTCTAAAATCACCTATCAAAGCTGAAGTCTAGGTCAACGAGTGTGTTTGTCAGGTGTCTTCAATGTGACAGAGCCTTCTGCCACCTAGTGTTAATGTGAGTTCTCTCCTCAGCAGGATATCACCAGATAATCTATTAAATGTAAGTATTTATTAATAATCCCCCCCCAATCGCTGGGCACGCTCAGTAAATGTTTGAAAATGCATTTTCTGCATCAGAGGGTTTGATAAGCAGTTCAGTCAGTACACGCAACCTCTTTACATACACTTATTAAGGATGCAGTTTGCAAGGTGGGTTGTTATACAGATAACTCTGTTAACACTTTTCTCCCCCAGCTGAAACTGAAAGATTATTCTGCCAAACTCAGCACACTTCTGTTTTCATATCTGTGCTTCTGCTGGTTCAGGAAACTGTGTTAGACTGAAAGCAGCAGAAAATAAAAATTAATTCCACAGAAATTAAATAAAATAATGATTCTATTTAGACACTTGACTCATTGTCTTTTTAGAAGAGTAAAATGAAAATCTTCCATCATCACTGCTTTTTCCCCTCTAGAAATTCCATCAGGGCACAATAGAGAAGGACAATAACATCCAGATAATTGCACTCAGATTTCACAATAGAAATGTCAAACTGTTAGAATAGAAAAATAGGCTTGATGATACTTTGTATTTAAGCCAAATAATAATTGCTCCTACCATATGTTGACAGATAGAAGGAAACTGCTTAGAACCGAAGGAGTGGGTTTTTTTCCTTCATTCCACGATACAAATATTCTCAAGGTAACAGAGCAACTCTTTCCCTTCTCCTCTCCACCCATGTGAGCTGTCTTCGACTGTTCTGTGATACAGAGTGGGGCTAATCAGTTCCTTTGCAGGTTGGTGTCTGAGAGCTCAGCCAAAAGGCAGTGTGTGATTTGGGCAGATGATCCTAATTCTTAGCCCAGCTGTAGTTTTGAGGAGAAGCTCTTGCTCCTAGCTCCTGCTCTCCTCGCTTTTCTCCCTGGCACCTCTTCCAGGTCTTCCTGAGGAGCAAATGCCAGCATGGCTGAGAGCTGTAAACTTGATCCTTAACATCAGACTGAAATGCTGACCTGATCAGCAGCAACCAGAACCTGAAGCAGCAGAGGGTCTAATGCATTAGTCAGCTGCAATACCAGGCAGGCTGATTTTTTCACCTTCTTTTGACCTGAAGAGTCTAATCTTTAAATAGCATCATTCAAACTGCAGTCTTTTTGCTTTCAACAATTACGCTTTTCAATAACTTTGGGTTCTTACTATCTCAGATGAATAACTACGAGCACAGAGCTCTATGCTCGTAGTTATTCATTTGAGATAATTATTAGGTTTGGCAGATTACTTATCTGATCAGTATCAGAGGTTAAAAACCCTCTACAAATTCTTGCACATCTTGTGCTATTTTGTTTGAGTCATATTAAGCTGGAATTACCATGCAACATGAATTCATTGCTACTCTGTCAGAACAGAGGATGTTGTGTCACAGTGAAAGCAGGATAGACCAGCTGACCTGGGGAGACAGTATTTCATTTTTCTTCATTCATATGGTGTTTTTTTTCTATCAGAAGCAATTCTGGGGCAAAGCCTTTGTCTGTGGTAAATGCCTTCCTGCTGTTGTTTTGCTGCTCTCAGTCCTTTATGCCAGTGGGGTAGAAGGTGGTGTTTCTTCCCCCTTAGGTCCAGCCTCATTGTTCTCACTGAGGTTAGTGCCCTACAGTGGCATTTCAGAGCCATGCACCAGAGCAAGTAGTTGGAGGCAAACTGGGGGAAGGTGTAGGGCCAAGGCAGGCTGTTGACCTCTATTAGTCTGCAACTTGACTGTGACTGTCCCTGACACCCAAGTCCCCAGGGGCTCTGTCCTCTCTTGCTGGGACTAAAACACAGTCCTTCAATGTGAAGGTGTGCTGGCCAGTCCATTTTCCGGCCTTGGGCCCCAAGCCAAGGTCCTTACTAGACCTTCTGGGGAAAAAATACCTCCTCTACTCACAGCAGTCTCTGTGCTGCACTCTGAAGTTATGGTACAGTCATGACCATCTTTGTGATCTCTTGCCACAAATGTACTGAAAAAAGGGGGTAGAAAAAGTCTCTGTGCATCTCCATCCTGTTCCTGTAGGTGTTCCTGATTGAGTGCTCTGTTCAGAAATGGCTTCGTTTGCTTCACAGCTGTGTAATTTACATGGAAGCTGGTCCAGAAGGAATCTCTTTCATGTAGCTCACTCAAAGCCCCATTTCATCAATATGGATTGCTTGCTGTGCACTGGGGATTTATGGTACGCAGTGGGGTGTGCGGAAGTCAGAGTTGGAGAGTGAGGAGCAGTAGGGAATTTTTATGCTAAAAAAAAGAATCTGTGTGTCCAAAAGAACTATCTTTCAGAATAAAAGTTGTGATCTCTTTTTGCTTACAGGGGAGATGCTGTATTCATGGGATCAAACCCAGGGAAATGTTCCCTTAGCCATGAGGAAAGACACAGTGATATCTTTAAGACTGAAGTTGCTTATTCTTATAAAGAAAAAAAGAAAGATAAGCCTATGAGAACAATCCTGACTCAGGCAGTAAGTTACAAAACAATGGCTAACTTCATCAGAGTAATAATAAATATTTAAACATATCCGTGTTCTTCTGGTGACCTCCATCCTAAATGTAATTGTGTGGAGTTGGAGACAGTAGGAAAGATGAAGAATTTGAAGATAGAGCCATGCCAAAACATTTCCACAACATGTTAAAAAGAGAGCTACTTTGCAATTAGAAATGATGGCTTAGTGGTCTTTTTAGCCATTGAAAAGGAAGAGATGGGGGATCATAGCTGAGAAAAGGCCCTTGTGTACAATGACATTCTTCTTGGGGTCAAGTACAAGTGGAGCCTGATTTAGTCATAGACTAAATGTAGCTGCAGTTCTGCAGTCCTCCAGAGTGTAATCTATACTAGTCCTGCAGAGTGAGTGCTTTGCTGGATTCCAGCTAGGACTGCAGTGTCCTTGTTATGCAGCGAGGCCGCTCAAGGGTGTTAAAATGCTTACTTGCAGTTGTTGGAGCAGTTTCTGCCATGGCAGATTGATTTACTGTATCTGGAAGTTCAGACCTGGAAACGTGAGCGAGGGAGGATGCCTTGGCCACGGTGGTGAGGCTGGGGTGTTGAGAGGACAGGCAGCTGGTGGCTGACCTCAGGAAGATGACAAATGGGGAACCAGGTGCCTTGCTCATCCAAGAGCACTCTCATCCCCTCTGGTACCAGAGGCCGAGTTACGGAAGTTGCTCTTGCTGGAGGAAGGCTTCCTGTGAGCGAGGCTTCTAGAAATAAACATTAACCTTTTGTTACCGGCTGAATGAACAGGGATATGAATTCAAGCAGCTGTTTGGGAAAGCGTTTAGGCAGAAATCCTCTCGGTTTGAGGGAAAGAAAAAATAATCAAATGGTAGTGGTTGAACATGCTTGTGGAGATGGTGTCTGAAACACCAGCAAAAATGTGTGGTGCTGAAATGTGTGGTGAGCAACAAGAAGCAAACAGTTTATGCAGCATAATCAGTGACGATCCTTGAGAGACATGTATGAAGCCATTAAAACAACTAAAGATACTACTGGGATGAAAGTGGGATGTGAGGAACTTCCCCAATAACTGAAGAAAGTCAGGATAGAACTTGTATAAAATATCCTTTACAGAGCTGAAACATGTGAAGAAAAAGAAATTGCATAGCCTTTAGTTTTATTTTGCTTGTAAAGGATTCATGTTTTGCAGGTTATGCTTTCCATTTCCTATTTTTATTTTGAAACAGGCAGTTACCTGCTAAAACAAGGAGAACTTTCAGATATTCATTGTCTTGAGTCTTGCCTGTAACAGCACAGAGATCTATAAAGCAGGTTGACTTAAACAGTCTGAGAATGCTTCCTTTCTCTGAACTGGGGATTATGATACACTGTAGGAGCTTCAGGGTTTTATTTAGTTGTTTGGGTTTTTTTTAAGTAAAAAGCCAAATCAGATTGATTTCTGTCATTGCTTTAACTTTTGAGAGTGCTAATTAAATGTAGTATTTGATTGTTATCAAAGAAAATTCGCAGACACCCATTGTGAATTCTGGGCTCACAGGAGGTGCAAAATGTGTTTATCAAACATGCATTGTATTTACACGTGAGCTCTTGAGCATAAATGTGTAACTTGTGGAACTCAGTGGAAAGAGAAGGTTTATTTAACTTGTTAACTTTGTTAATGTGCTGTTTACAGGTGAAGTTTGATTTGCAGGTCCTCTGAAGATGGGTACAGGTCAGCTCACAGCATTTTGGGAGTTTATTACTCATTTCAGAGTGCCCTATGTCTGTAGTCTTTACCTCTGTAGCCTACAGTGCTTTAAATCAATAGCCTAAGTCTGTAGTACTTCGAGTCTGTAGTCTTTCTCTACGTGAAATAACTGTATTAGAGCTAGTGCCTTCTTGGGTAGGACCCTGCAGTGACACTGGAGTTGTCTAAAAACTGTTGTTATGGCAGTGCCTGCAGAAACCTGCTTGCACAGCCTGCGTGTGGTGTCCAGGACTGCCAGCTGGTGGCTGAGAAAATGCATATTAGGTCAGAGTAATACAAAGCTTGCTTTATTCTCTAAAACCTGTCTCATCATTTACACTTTAAAACATCCACTTTTAAAGTTATTATATCAGACAGCTTTTGTGGGGCAGAAAGCATTTCCCTTTGTTCTTTGATCTTAATTTCACCATGCTTTTTCATCTTACCTGTAGGCAATAGCATTGGCTTCTCAGTTACTCTAAAGGCAAATGTTTAGGTGTTAAATAAACATGAATGCCTGATTCTGGTATCATGTCTGTTTAAAACTTAGCACAGCAGTTGAATTGGTAGTTGAGTGCTAGGAAAATGCCAGAGAACGAGGTACTCTCTATAAGTTTTCTTCCTTTAAGTTTTTTTTACAAGTAGAAGAGTTGGGGGTTTTTATGCCACATTGACTACTGAAGATGTATTTTGAGATGGCTGTCTAGAAAATTTCCCTCCATTCTAGCCCCCATTGTCTTAGTTTTTCAGTGGAAATGTTGGGTCTCTGGAGTCTGGATTTCATCACAAAAAGAGGAAGTTTTCAGGGAAAATAGTATGGTAAAATATGATTTTGTTCTCTTCCCCCCATGAAGGGTGACTGGTTTGGTTTTGTGTGCTTGCATTGAAAGATTTTCCTGTTGCAGGCTTCGCAGTTGTACTCACCAATGTCGTAGGTAATTTGTAACAGTATCTCTGGTATGGATAATGGAATATATCTTACAGTTTAAGTATGTGTTTCTCCATTTGAAGAAGAAACAGTTTATGTGAAACATCAAATAAAAGTTACTTAGTTCTTATGTTAAATACTCCAGAGATTCTTTTATGGGTCATGCAGTAGCTGAATGGTAAGGAGTGAAGCTGCCTCTTTTGGAGTGGAAGCGCTGCGCATGAGGTGCTGCTGGGTTGCTCTTGCAGCAGGGCACCTGTGGCTTTGAGCTGCCATTGTCTGAGATGCTTGCCCTTTGGTGTAAGGGAGGAGTGGGGGGAAAAAAGGGAGGAATAACCTGTCACTCATCTCTACCTTTGGAGTCAGAACTGACTTTATCAGCAACAGCTATATCTTGCTTTTCTAGGCTTTTTTTCCTCCTCCCATCTCCAGTAGCAGAACTCTGTGCTGTTCCACTGTAGCTGAGGTGTGCTGTGGCAGCCCTTCCTTTAAAGAACTTTGTGTCAGCACACATCCTTGACATGTACTCCAGCACAGAGACACTCAGACAGCATTTGAAACAAATTGCTAATTAGAAAAAGCAAATGGAGGAGGCTAAAAAGAATCACTTTTTTATTGATTTGGTGGGTTGGGGGTTTCTTGGCTTTCCTCCTGGGAAATGCTGTTTCTGTTAGAACAGAGTTCTTTGCTTGGAAGGCACAAAACTAAGAACTAAAAGTTCTGGTAACCATGACTCAGTCTTGCAAGTAAGAAATTTTTCTCTTAAGTATTCATTGTAATAAATAGAGACCCATTACAGTCAGTAGGCATTTGATTTTGAAGCATGTATTGCAAGATGAAGACTTATTGGAAAGTTGATTGAAGTTTCCCTATGAAGGGAAATACTCAAATGTCAACTAAGTACAGGTATGTTTATTTCCAAGCATTTGGAAAAAACTGTCTTGGACATTTAAAGATTTGGCTGGAGAGGGTGCTGGAACATCTAGTCTAGGTCATGCTTGCCTAGAAAGGTAGAACCAGATGATCCTCGAGGTCCTTTCCAACCTGCTGTTCTATGATTTTATGATTGAAGTAAGGCCCTGGAAATGTTGTCAAAGATGAAGTCAGTTGGAACCAGGGGGCTGGCTCATAATGCCAACTGTGCTTTCAGCAGTCCACTCTAACAGCTGCAGCCCCTGAATAAGAGCCTCTGAATGGTGGCTTTACAAGCACGCTGTAAACTTCTTTACCTGATCACGTGCTGGTCTGAATGAGAGTAACTCCAGGCACAGCTCTGTGAATCAGTATGAATAGGTGACTGTTCTGTGGCAGCTTCTTGGTGTGTGGGTATGTGAAATAGGCTGAGCAAGCCTGTGACATGGAAGAGCTGGAGCCTGGGACACATAATGACACCTTTGTGGGCAGTTTCTGCTCACTAAGCCCTCAGAAAAGTAGCGCAGCTCAGCAGTATTACTACTAATAAAAAGATAGGCTGGCTTTACTAAGCTGAATCTGAACTAGTGGGTCTGCTGTCTGCAAGTAGGATTGCTCAGGCATCAAGGGTGGTGGTTATGGTAGCTCTCTTTTGTAGGCTTTTTCAATAGCCAAAACTCCATTGTGGTATTTAGGGTGACATTTTCTTGCACCCCTGCACTATGAGGCTGTATTTGGTCTTCTCCTGCTGCAAGACTAATGGCTGACATAATCTGGATAAAAATATATTCTTTTTCTGTCTGTCTTGGGATCTGTCATATTTGGAGTTCATGGTGCTTAGTGGTTTCTTGATACTGATTCACACTGATTGCTGCAGTTGTATAGGCAGAGGCTCAACAGCCAGAGGCATGAAAAGAAAGCAAAACAAGTAGCATGCCCCCCTTGGCTGGTGCAGTGGGAATCTCCCTGCCTATTTGCTGGTGCCTGCAGCAAACCCCACACCACAGTTATTTGTTGTGCCTTTTTTGACTTCCTGGTCACATTCAAATCAATGTAATTAAAATGGTTCTGCTGTATTTATCAACCAAATGACATCTTGGTTCCTCAAGGCAGCCATGGACCTGTTCCTTTCCAGGGATAAGTCTTCCCCATTCAACTAGTAAATAGATATATTTTTTTTTTTCCCACTTAATACTTGTGGTGGTAAAGGAGAAGAGTGGCTGATGGTAGGTGCATTGCTGCTGTCAGGACTGGAAGTGTGACGTGGGGCATTGAGCTGGGCTTGTGAGGGGCCCTTTTGGAGTTCATGGTTGTGTTAAAGTTTCAATATACGTTGGAACAGGCTGTGCTGGCTGGTGGTCAGCAGGAATTTCTGACACCAGTACTAGCTGGTTGGTTTGTTAAGAACTGAATACCAAGAACGCCTGCTGAAATAGACAAAAGACTGCTATTTGCCTTCTGAAGACCTGGGATCAGGCTTGTAGCTAGGCTGTGGAAGGATTAATTGCTATTCTGGACTTCTTTCAGTATCAGTTTTGTGCTGTGCTGGTTACAGTCTGCAAGGTTTGAGTAACACCTAGCGAAGGCCTGTTCCCAAATGAACTTCCCAGGGCTATGTAATGAAGAACAGCAATGAACTCAGCTCATTTTATAAACAAATTCTGCTTTGGCTGCATGGACTGACTATGTGGTAGAACTGGTTCAAACAAATCACAGTTGAGTGGTGGATCTCAGTTTCTTACCTGCTCAGGAGCTTAGAGTAACCCAGGCTGTGCATTCCTCAAGAGAAAACAGGCCACAGAAAGTTTATTATGTGCTTCCCTCATCTGATAAGACCCAGTCTCTGCAGTGATATTGTGAATAATACATTGATAGTTCATCTTAGAGACTTGGTAAATCTAATGAGAACAATTCTCTCTAGAAAGGTTCAGGAATGCAGTGTGTGCTACTGCGTTACTAATGCTTTACACAGTTTTCTGGACTGGAGTATTTTCCTGCTTTCATGCAACCACTATTTATTATTTATATGACGAATCTGGAAGATTTCCCAGATCTAATGTCTGCCCTGTTACCTTCTGTCTTGGATACTTCGGATAATCAGATGAGCAGTAAATCTATTCTGTGGAATAAAATTACATGATCTTTTTTTCTTTTGCCAAACAGTTTTTGAATGATTTTTCTTTTCTTCACCCCAATAAAATACCTAATACATCAAAAAAAAGTACAATCTGCTTGCTAAATACACAGTACTCCACAGATATCTCTAGTGATGCATCTGCAGGAACACCAGTGGAGTATATTTATCTTAGATAAATATACTTGTGTTAAGTGGTGAAGGTGGTGTGAAATAATCCTAAGCACTGATACTTACAATTAGGTGGGTGAAATACTATGTGTGGCGGGGGTGTTTGGCTTGTTGGTTGGATGTTTTGGTGTGTGGTGGTTTTGGTTTGGGTTTTGTTTTGGTTTTCTGTTAGCCTGGTTTGATTGTGCTGTTTCTCCATCTTCTCTGCTTTTGAGGTCTTTCCTGAGCACTGTGGTTGGGTTCTCTGTGCCTCAGAAATGGCCATGCCAAGGGGTGCTGAGGCTGCCTGGGCAGTGGGTGGAAGGGCACAGGGAATCACACTGTTGTGTAGTTCTGTGACGGTCCCCATCACTCCTGATGAAGTGATGGTGACACAGCCTTTGGAAAAGAGAAAACGTGAAGGAAACCTACTTCCAGGAGTGACCAGATTGATTGCAAGTCTCTGCAGCAAGTATGAATTACACCTCTTGCCTTGAAAGCAGGAGGCTGTTTAAAAATCGTCCCCCCACTCCCTGCATGGTGATGAGAAACCAGAGGTCAGGAATGAGCCCCCTGAAGGCTCATGAAGAACAAAATACGATGTGTTTTAATTGACATGAAAGGTTAATGGGGAAGATCAACATCCAGCGGCTGCAGCTAAGGAAAGGGAACTTGTTCGGGCAGAGCCTGAAGTGGTGTGCAGCCATTACAGTGGGAAGTGTGAAACCATGGGGCAGAGAACACACAGCCCTTTAGCCTTGCTCAGAAATAATAGTGCAGGCTTTCCTTAACTTCATTCTACCCTCAGTAAAAACAAGTTACACTAAAAAACTCTGCACCAGAAAAAGCAAACCTCTCCTTCCTGGTTTCTGCTTATAAGATTTACAGATACTTAAAATAAACCTATGAAAAACAGACCTAGTGTGCTGGAATTTGCTAACTAGTGAGAGCAATTACATCCAGCTCCCAAGACCTAACGGAGCTTGACTTTTTGGAAATAAAACTTGGCAGGCGCTTCTTCCTGCTGCTGTTGTAAAGGTGTACATGAAAAGATGTGTTGACCTCTGCCAGAAACCCGGGGAATCCAGTTCAGAGAGATTCTCCTGTGAAGGGCACAGCCAGATTCAGGCTGCACAGATGGTGATCAGTGGGGAAAAGCTGGCAAAACATTCGCTTCTCATTGTGTGGCTTCAGAGTGGCAGATTCTTTGCAATTGCCTGGTGTACCACAGTAATTAAACAGTCAAGAGCAGTAAGTTCAGATACTTAACAAGAAAATAAAGACCTCCCTTGACAGCCAGCAGCTTGTCATGCTTGTTCCACAGGAGGAAGGGTAATTAACACAGGTTGCCATAGTAAAAGTTGATCAGAGTCTTTTTATCAATGATTTTGTATTGCTTCAGAGATCACATACCAATTAACCATAAGTGCTGTAATAGCTGTAAATCAGGTTGTGTTACGAAACTAATGCCCCAATTTCAGATGACCTAAAAAAAGGAAACAATAGACTCTGTCTCTCTCCTTCTAGTGTTGTGTAAGTAAGAAATGACAAGAAAGGTAATGAAAAACACAACCGACTTTTGTTAATGCAGAAACATAAAGTAATCCCTTTTTTTCTCTGGACTGCTCCATGCAGGAGTGGAAAACTGAAGTTTCTGCAATGAAAAAAAAAAAAACATGACAGATGTGAAATCTGAGAGGGAATTGGTTTTTATAAGACTCTCTGGCTTGGAGGGTGGAGATAGTTTCACACCAGCTTTTCAAAGGAAATTATTTGTTGTTGTCAGTATTCCTTCATCATTACTGGCTGGGGGAAGGAGCTCTTGTTTCATACAGCAGTTGTAAAAGGCCTTTGGGAAGGATGAGATTTTTCTCCTAAAATATTAAGGGACAAGTAATAACAATGTCAAAAAAAGAAGTTAAAATCCATTAAGTGCATTCTCCCCCAAAACCGGAGCTCTCTGCAGATCAGCTTCCCCTGTAGATGAAGAGAAAGGACTGGTTTATGCTGCCATGTTTGTCAGTTCCCTTTGGACTAAACACTGTGAAGTGGGTTTGTGCCCCAGGGTCGCTCCTGTGCTGATGGAAACCCATGTCCAACAGTGAGGCTCTGGCCCACATTGGTACCAAGTAGCAGAGCTCACCTCAGCCCAGCCACAGGAGGCAAATTCAGTCTCTCAGCTTCAGCATCACCAGCAATCACTAAGAAATGTTGCTCATGTCTGTGCATTCTGGTTATTAGGTGCAAGAAATACAATTTTTAAACTGTAATTAATCATTACTAAGTAACCTCTTTTTCTACACATTTATGGCTTCAATGGGTATGACTGTTTATTATGTCTTACCTATAAAATCTGACCTGTTTTATATACTCTTTATGGAAACAGTGTACAGTCATAAATTAAAAGATGCAACTGTTTTGGATATTTTACTGGTGGTCCTGTATTTTCCTGCCAGAAGTGCAGCTGGTTTAGGTTTCTCAGGATAACATTATAAAAGGCTGTATGCATTTTGCAAGTTTATGCTTGAATTGCCAAGCCAGAGGTGGAGTGACTCAACCTTCCCAGGAGCAACATGTACCAAGCAATGAATCAAAACAGCTAGCTGAAGCTCAGAGGCTCACATGGCCACTCCGAAAAGCAGTTCTCATTTATGATATTTTACCTGGTGTTCAGAATCTGGGGCTGTCATTGTGCTGATTGTACTGGGCCTGTGACTGTCTTTGTATTTGAAATGGTTTTGGTGCAAAACTAGGCAAGAACCTGGTCTTATATCTGTCTTACATGGGATGCAAGGACTTCTGTCGTTAAAGCACTGAATGAAAACATCCATATACCCCTGAGCAGATATCTTTACTGGGAGCTTTTGGGTATGAGCCCTCAGAAGGGGCTGAGGGGAGCCAAGAGCTTGCAGCAGGGCTGTCACAGGCAGCATGATTCAACATCAGCCTGGCTGGTTTGGTGTAAAATTTGGTGGAAAAGATGATAGAATCACAGACTGGTTTGGGTTGGAAAAGACCTTAAGATCATCCAGTTCCAACCCCCCTGCCATGGGCAGGGACACCTTCCTCTAGACCAGGTTGTTCAAAGTGCCGTTCAACCCGGCCTTGAACACTGCTAGGGATAGAGCATCCACAGCTTTTCTGGGCAACCTGTGTCAGTGTCTCACCACCCTCATAGGGAAGAATTTCTTCCTAATGTCTAATTTAAATCTCCCCTCTTTCTGTTGAAAACCCTTTCCCCTTGTCCTACTGCTACATGCCCCTTAGATGATGATGATGAAGAAATCATGGTGCAGTTCAGCAGCTGCTTTAGCTAAAATGACAGCCTTCCACAGACCTAATTCCCTGGTGTCAGTGGACTTACTGCAGATACAGATAGGCTTGAGGGCAGAAAGTTTAGCCCTGTTGTTATCAGAGTAACTGGAATGGTTAGCTCTTGGGAGTGCATAGTGCTAACTGGACAGAGCTGAAACTCTGACTCCTTGGGGAGTGCAGGAAAGTTTGTGTCATCATCACCTTATAAGAAAGAAGTGCAGCCCTGCACCCAGAGCAAGTACCAAAATGCAACCCAGTGAGTGTTCTTAACCCTGTGCAGCCTGTTGCCAGAGCCAGGTTTTTCAGTGTTTGCTGGGCAGCTTGTCTGAAGGTGCATCGGCATTGCCATCATTTCAACTAGTAAAGCTTTATACTGATCCTTTCATAGGCGGCTAGCAGTGGGCAGCTCCATCTCCTTGCTCTCTCCCAAAAAGCATCTTTGACCTGACTATGCTGAGAAGCACACAGGTGTCTGATGTGTTTATTTCTGCTCTGAAATGCTGCTTCTCTTTGTTTCAGGTATCTCAACCATGTGCGAGCTGCCTCTCCGCAGGATGTTGCTGGGGGCTACACTTCCTCTCTTGCTTGCAGCCGAGCCTTACAGGATGCCTTCAGTGGTCTTTTCTGGCACCCCAATTAGCCAGCATGCATCAGCCTCTGATCAAGGGACACCAAACGGAGCAAGGAGTAAAATTGCTGCCATGTGCACAATGGCTACACCGCAGTCCCTCTTCAGTGTAAAACCAGCTGTGTGTAAGTGTTAGAGGAAATAAAAGCCTTTGTAAAATGTCAATGCATTTTTGTATAGAGGGAATCTCATTAGTCATATAGCACATGCAGTCATGGAGCTGACGGAGGCTGAAGCATTAAGCCATGTCTAATGGAAGATGTGAATAACTCGGCTGTGTATGCTTGAGGTTTAAAGAAATACACTTGTATTTCTTTCTAAAGCCAGACTTCAATAAAAAAGTTTGTGGTTTTACTCTTATTGCAGGGTTTTATCTGCACAGGCACTTAAATGCCATTTTGATTATAACATTTAGTGTCAGTAATCAAGCCTACATTTTCTTCCCATAAAACTAGTTTCTCCAGTTTAGTCAAGTGGGATTTTCCTCCTGCCAGCTGGATGAGATGAGAAACCTTGGAACTCTGCTGACACAACTCTTGTGCAGGATCCTTACCAATGTCCCTTGGTTCTTACCTTTGTCTGGAAAACAGATCTTTAGCTGGAAGTCCTTCAAGTGAGTTTCTCTAGAAGAAATCTAAGAAGCCTTGATACAAGGCTAAGTCATGAGTGTTGTCAAAATTGTGGTTGGTTTTTTTCCCTGATAAGCTCCATTTGATTCAGTTGTGTGTTCAGAGGTTCTTTGAGCAGGAACCTCCATTTGTTGTCTGGCTTTTGGGATGACACTTGTCACCTTATCTGCTGTTTTTACGTGTTCCTTCCCCTCTCCTTATAGCAGAATGTAGACTAATTGCAGCAGAGATGGTCTTCCTGTGGCAGGACTGGTCTTTGCCATGTGTGTATAAACTGCAGGAGACTGGAAACTGCTCAGGATAGCGTGTGCCTCCAGAGTAAAGCCTGGCCCACGTTTTATGGGTCATCTGTTAATAGCTGTTGAATGCTGCTCTGAGGAGTGCATTGAATGAATGGATTTTTTCTGTGTTGTAATAAAAAGAAGAATAAGCTCTATTCCAGACTCAGTGCTTTCTTTGCTAAGGGAGGTTGAGGGAGGTGCCAAAATTTCACGGAATCATTAGGGTTGGACTGGACCCCTGGAGATCATCTGGTCCAAACCCCATGCCAAGGCAGAGCCACCTAAAGCAGGTTACACAGGAACATGTCCAGATGGGTGGGTTCTGAATATCTCCAGAGAGGGAGACTCCACAACATCCCTGGGCAGCCTGTTCTGTCTGCTCTGTCGCCCTCAATGTAAAGAAGTTCTTCCTCTTGCTGAAGTAAAACTTCTTGTGCTTTAGTTTATGGCCAGTGCTCCTTGTCCTGTCACTGGGCACCACTCAAGAGCCTGGCACCATCCTCCTGGCATCTCTCTTTGAGATCTTTATATGCATTAATGAAATCCCCTCTTAGTCTGCTCTAGACTAACCAGGCCCAGCTCCCACAGTCTCTCTTCGTAAGACCCCTGGCCATCCTTGTGGCCCTTCACTGGACCCTCTTTAGTAGCTCCTTGTCTGTCTTGTACCGAGGAGCCCAGAACTGGACATGGTATTCCAGATGTGGCTTCACCAGGGTCAAGTAGAGGGGGAGGATCATCTCCCTTGACCCTCTGGCCACATTCCTCCCCATGTCCCCAGGATGCTATTGTCCCTCCTGTCTGCAAGGGCACACTGCTAGCTCATGGTCAACTTAATCTACCAACACTCCCAGATCCTTCTCAGCTGAACTGCTCTCTCATAGGTGAGCCCCAGCCTGTACTGGTACTTCAGGTTCTTCCTTTCCAGGTGCAGTACCCTGCACTTGCTCTTGCTGAACCTCATTAGGTTTCTCTCCACCCAATTCTCCAGCCTGTCAGGGTCCTACTGAATGGCAGCACCACCCTCAGGTTTATCAGCCAGTTGCCTAGCTTCATGTCATCAGCAGACTTGATTTCTTCTACATGCTTGGTGATGACTTTGAGAAGCTCTTCCTGTTATCCGTAATGTTCTCTGCCAGACTCAATTCTTAGTGGGCCTTGGCCTTCCTTGTTGCAGGGTATCCTCTGCATACCCTGACAATGCTTCTAGGCTCACTTGGCTTGTCCCTTTTTCCACCCCCCACAGATTTCTTTCTTACAAGTTTAAGATTTACTAACCCATTTTGTTGATTAAAGCCAGATTTCTGTTAGTGCAGGAGTGCCAGGAAGTCCTAAATTTGGACTGTGAAGCAGTGCGCAAGAAGGGACCTGCAGTTTCCAGCAGTAGGACAGGCCCCTTAGTGTGGATCACAGGGTGGCTACATTGTTCCAGGGTGGTGAGGGCCATGTTGCTACAGCAGGGTTCATGGAGGGTGCTGAAGAACAAGAGCAGCTTTTGAATGTTCATGAGAAACCTGCAGAGCAGGGTAGGAAATCACACAGCAGTGTCAGAAAATGTAGCAGACAGCAACCACAGCACACACTGCTTTTCCAGGAGCAGTGGCTGGTGGGAAGAGGGTACAACATGCCTGTCATTGACAACAGGATGACAAACAGATTGAAGCTGTTGAGATAACTATTTTAAAGGGCAGCAGAGGAATGCTGGGACTGGAGCAGCATGCCAGGGAAGGGACCTATACAGCAGCTTTCAAGATAGGAGGAGTGAGTCATGATGATTTTTGACCCCTGGTTTGATAAATGCAGTTCAGGGACAACAGACCTCCAAAGGCCTGCTCAGAAGCCCTGGCTGCAGAGCCAAGGGAAAGGCAGTAATACAAATTCCTTGGGCCTTACCAATTGTTTGGGTGAGAAGTAGGACACCAGGCTGCAGGCCCCAGTGATGGAGCCGTAACAGCAGGACCAGGAGATGGACATTTGCTCACTGAGCTGCTATGTTGGGACTGAAGGAAAATGTCTGAAATTGAGAGGCTGAACCAAGGCCTCTGTCCAAATAAACTGTTTGTGGTTGACATTGCCCAACAATAGTCTGGATGTGTAAGTGAAGGCCATCAAAGGCTTTTCAAATCCCTGCAGAATACAAGCAGCCAGTCAGCAAGATCAGCCAGGGACTGCAGCACAGGAGCAGCTGGACGCAGGGGAAGGCTGGGAGGCAGCAGGAGCAGGGAAGCCACAGGAGGATGTGGTTCAAGGCAAGAGACCACTGAGCCAGGTACTGGGTCTTGCACTTCAACACCTGCGAATGTGCCAACAGTGTTACAGTCTTCCCTGCTTTAATGGTGGGCAAATGCTAAGTTAAGAGCCAACTGACTACTTCCAATCCCTAAGTACATCTCAGTGTTAAAAAGCGTTTCTTACTCGAAAGCCTAAGAACAAGTACCTGTGGCTATTTGGGCCTTCTTGTATCTTGGGTCAGGTTTTTGAAAGGTGATGTCACTTACATAGGAGCTGTTAATGCATCTGCAAGCAGTAATCCCATATTCTTAGACACAAGACCCGTTTGTCAGAGAGAATCCAACCAAGGGTTATAGAAGTCCCAACAAAATACAAAAATCTGTTTCCACCACAAGCCCCAGATTATTAAAGAGACACAGCAGAAACTATCCTGGCCTGTGACACTGATCTACCATGGGGTGTGAAATAACAGAGAGCAGAAAAATACTAAAACACATTTATTACATAAAAGCAAAGTTTTAATTTTTTGTAGTAACAACAGTTTCAATCTGCTCACCTATCCCACAGTGAAAACCAAGAAAAGGTAACTGCAGGAAGTGAGGCTGACAGATGAAAGTTGCAACATGTATTCTGCACCTTGGCACCAGAGATGAGCAACACAGGCAGTATGCTTCAAATAACTCAAGGAGTAAACCAGAGTGTACCTCTTAAACTACTGAGGTTGTTACTGTAACTCGAGTCCTCAGCTCAGAAACTTCTCTTCAGAAAACTCACTCCTGGTACACAGACGTTTGGAGGCTTGTTTTGCTGGAAGAACATTAAAAGAAGTTAATTATTTAATGTACACTAAACAGACTGAACTAAACCACAAACCATGTAACACTTCAGGGATTTAAGAGGAAGAGATGAGAATTAAAACTGGGATTGTTAGTCATGAACGAAAACTGTTAGAGCAGTAATGGGGATTTTTACTAAATACTTCCAAAAAACCTGTATTGAGGTACATTTTGACCTACATCTCAGTGCTACCCAATAACAGTGTAAAAATGAGTTTCATGGCATTAAAGTTTCATCAAAACCTTCTTTCCTCCAGTTCCTGTAACTGTAGGCTGAAAGTCTCCTCTCTCCCTCCTCCTCACCTAGTGGAAAGCCCAGTATCACTGAAACCAATGAGCTTCTGCAAGTGCTTCAAGAAACAAATTATTATATGAAAAAATAAAACTCACATACAACATTAAAGATCTCTAGTTTCTCAATTAAAGATACCTGTTTCTCAGTTAAATTGTACAGCAGCTGATTCTGCTGATGCAGTGACTCCAGACCTAAACTGAGTCAGCACAAGCATAAGGGTGGTCAGGACTGGGACCCATCTCTTGGAAGCATGCCATTCCATCCTGGATGAAAATGAAGCTCCAGTTCTGAAGTATTCAGCTCATAGAAATGTGTGCTTGGCATTAGACACTCTATCCTCCCCTAGAATGTGATCTAAGGCACAAAGCTCTGGTTTATGGCCTGTGGGATGATCCTATCCAGTCCACCATTTTTTCTGTGGAGCCTCATGCTGGGATCAGAGGAGCGGACCGCTGTCACCGAGCGCGCATGAAGCCCTGCAGCTGCTGCACATGTGCAGGCTCCAGCCAACAGCCTCTGCACTCCACAACCGAACACAGAATCCTCACCATATGGCTGCAGTGGCCCACAGGGCTGATAAGGTGGGACCAGCCTGAGACAGCACAAGGTATAGCCTGAAATCCATGTGCCACACAGAAAGTTTGTTCCTTACCTTCGTCAGGGCAGGGCCTCTTGTACAGCACATCTGCTGGGATCTGGAAGCTAATGCACAGCATCTCCTTGTTGGGTGCAACATTTCTAACCAGGTAAGTTGAACAGCACCCATCCAAGGAGGTTCCTAGAGAAGCTTCAGCTCGCTCTTGGATGTCTTTGGCTGGGTTCTCGTGCTTGGAGAAACCATAGCAGTGCACCATGGGAAGGCCAGCAGTGCCACATGGTTCTCTGACCAAGAGATGCCGGAAAGCATCCAAAAATTCAATAGCCAAAGCTGGCAAATTCATAACTATGTGAAAAGAGGTTTTTTCTTCTTCTTTCTGAAGTGGGAGCTTTTTACTTAGTTCTTCTCTTACTGGCCCCAGCAGGAAGTCCCGGCCATCCATATTGAACGCTTTAATTTTGTCATCTACTTTGTTCAGTTTGCAGTTGTGCAGGAGCCAGTTGTAGGATTCAGGATTGAGATCATTTGCAAATACGTGGCACTTTTTCTTTGCTGCTGGAATAGCAAAAGGTCCAATCCCAGCAAAGACATCAAAAAGGACATCACCAGGCTTCAAAAGCTCAACGATACGGCTGTGTTCAGTGGAGAGACGTGGGTTCCAGTAGACTTTAGAGAAATCCAATTCATATGCTATATTATTTTCCTTGACCTGAAAGTCCAAAACATTTGCTTAAGCCTCTGTGTTCAAACTGCAGGCATATTTAAGCACTATCAGTAGTTAAGACAGCTAAAAATTAAGGTGCTTTATCAAAATGTAATTGACATTTGTCCCACTAATAGTAAACATGAGTCTTGTATAAACAGATCTACTCAACAGAAATAGCCATAAGGAATAGCCCAGCTGGCAATCCAGATGGCTGGCTTATGGATGTCTCAATCACCAGGTGGAAATAAAACAGCAACTTAAATTTACCATTTAAAAAGATAATAATCTGAGTCTTTTTTTGTGGCTGGCTGACAGCTCCTTTATTGAAAGCAGACCTTGGGAATATGCCTTGAGCTCTCCTCAGTGGAGTCCACATAGTAAATAAGCGTCTGAGAATGATATAGCACACAAATGGCAACAGTCACCCAAATTCAAAGTCCCTGGGAGCCACCCTGCAGTTTGAAAAAATACCGTATTTTATCTCTCAAGGTGACAGCATCTAGAAACTGATACAAACCCAAACTTTGGGATGAGCACTACCTTAAGAACAGACCTAAAAAGAAAACATATTCAGATGAGAATGGGATGCAAGATAATACTTTGCACCACCACACTTAGATTTTGTATCCAAATCACTGCTTCTTTTGCTTTGCCAGCAAGAAACATACTGAAACATCTGTGCTGCTCAGTGTGCAGCTCAGTGGTGTGCTAGATGTGTGCTCAATGAGCTAATACCCTCTGCATAGTGTTTGACTGTCACTTCTGCCTTGACAATTCAAATGCCTTCTCTGTGCATGTACAGGATGTTCTACCAAGCTATTCAGCTTTTTCATTTAGTAATCTAATATTTTCTCTTCTAAAAGCACAGAACTGCTAACAGTTAGGAAAAATATTTTTTGGTTGAACCAGTGGCCAAGTTTACAGCTAAAGCCAAGAAACCCTGTGTGGCAGTTATGTAGTTCTTTACACCTGAAAAATGTCAAAACACAGGAGAAATGAGGTTGTCTTGCTGCTGGCTGGAAAGGGAAAAGGCACAGGCAAAATCTTGCCTACGTTACAAAGCCACTGAGATTTAGAAACATATTCTCACGTTCCATACCAGCCACTGCACAAGGCTTGGTGAAATGAAGAAACAGCAATTTCTTAGATCAAATCCACAAAATATGCTGGCTTTAGAGTGAGCAACATCCCCTACTACAAAGTTTGTAATTAGTATGTCTGCAAGAAACCTGCTACTGTCACATATCAGTAAAATATCATGACATGCTGTTCTAGATCATTAAAATCTAGGCTGTGAACTTCAAAGAATGCATATCTTCATGATCTTTATGGTTGTGAGTTTTCCCTAGGCAGACCAGGATGAACGCAGAAGTAACTGCAACTCTTACACTCTAAAACAGGTGACAGGAAGGGCACCATGTAAAGGATCAGTTTTAACAGCATCTCTTCAGCACATCTGTCCAGTAGATGTCTTTGGGTTTTAGCACATTAAATTTAAAATAAGAGGAGAAAATCAACTGTACCTTGGTTACCAGGTTGCTCTCTCCAGCAAGCACTTCCATTTGAAAATTTCTGTATGTGCTGTCAATAATATTGGTTTTATTTACTACACAGGTGATGCCTGGGTTCTTGTCAATTATAACTTGGCCTGAGAGAGGGCAAAAGATATTCCAGTTAAGGGACCAAAATCTTTTAATGCCCTACAAGAAATACAAACACTGCTGTTTACAGTTAATTAAATTAAAAGTATTAGAACAACCTTCCTCTGATGATTCAGAGTTGCAGATGCAACACCTTTCTAAGGCATGAACTTTACCCTGACCCAATACTCCGTGTAGTCTCAGTGAAGTGAGACTACAGTTACTGTAAGAGGAGACACTACACCTTCTGTGCACAGCTACAGCATTGGCAAAGGCTATTTAAAGTCAAAATACAATGCAATGAAAAGCCCTAAAAGGTATTATTTGTACAGGTAAATAACTTATCAGTAGAATAATTGTACAGTATCTTTTTAACAATATATTAAATATATTAATTACTTTTTTGAGAAGAGTTCTTTTACATACCAATCAAATGTCTGTATGGAAGCTGATGGTCTCTAAGATTCAAATGAGCTATGTGACCAACACGGCTAAACCCAGAGGTGACTTCTTGACCTTCAGGAAGGACTGCTCTAAGTATCTCCTCTGACTTGAAATTCTCATAAGTCAGCTCCAAGTTATACTTGGACACCTCAGGATGAACATTAAGCTGGTTTAATACCTCTTGCTCTGATTCTCCCAATGAGAATTCTGGTATTTTATGAGGATCCAGAATGAGAAATCTACTGTTCTCATCTCCTGGATCCTCAACCACTCGCTTTAGACCAGGACGCTGGAGTATCACGTGTTTTAGAGACTTCAACAAAGTATATACAATTTCTGTCTTGACTTTCAGAACTGGAACAACAATTGTCCTTTTAAAAGCTTCTCTGTTGAGTTGTGTCATCCCACGCACTCCAGGATGCGGTGAATACAGTTTGAGGTCAGCTTTATCCTCCACAGTGTCAGGCATTGTAAAAAATCTGTATTTTCTAACTACTACGAAGAGCCCAGGTATTATGCCAGAATATTGAGCCAGCAGTGTCCAAACTGCTGGAAATGATGTATTTGCTGCAGCTGTCCTAAAATTATTAGTTTTCAGTAGTCTGGCAGAGTATCCCAATCTCCATAAAGTCCTAGAAAAGAAATTATTCATTTTATAGACATTATGTAATCATTCCATTAAAAAGGCTGCAAATCACATGGATTTGCTGTTCTCTTATACTAGAATTTCCATCTGTACCAAACAATCCACAATAGTAAAGCTCTTCATTATGAATTATATACCACAAATTTCTGTCCTCCTGCAAATGTACTTTTAGACTTCAACATTAACTTTAAGCAGTGACATAATCCCCTTGTGCCAAGAAACAATGACCTCCCTTTATTCTAATAAATGAGATATTAAGCCCAGTAAGCCAAATGGAAAAAATTCTACTGTCTTATTCCTACTGTTGGGTCCTTTCTGTCTCTGATAAGATTCATTACCAAGCAGTGATTGCTAAAAAACAGTTATTAGCAACAGTGGTCATAATCACTCTTCAGCAATTTCTGCCTCCAGGTTAAGGGGTTACACACTCCACAGTGTCTTTGCTCCACAAACTGCACATCAGAAAGACCATTAATTAAATGCAGAATTCCCCTAAAGGTACAGAGGAGCATTAGTAATGTCTGTTCAAGTAACTGAACTCCTCTCTACAGTTAATAGGATGGGGACTTGAAATGTATCGTAATGCTACTTTTTAAATAGTTTCCTACACTAGATATGGTCCAAAGGGGCACGACTTTTCTGACTCATCATCAGTGCTTCTAGATGGGAACTGATGATTTAGGTGCTGTGAGAGGCTGACATTTTTCCTCACTTCTTGCAAGTTTGTTCTAAGATTGGTGGTTGACAAGAGAAATGCAAACTAGCTCCAAAAGGAAACTGGTTCTCTTGCCTGCTCAGACATCTACACCCTGATGTACAAGGCACTGCCCTCCTTCAAGGGAACAAGCCATATATACGGTCTCTTCTTCAAAAAGGAGCTGAGCACCAGCCCTAGCAAAGCTGAACCTGCTCCCATCCTCCCTCCCCTGCAAATCCCAGCTCCTTGCTGAGCCTCCCTACATCTCCCAGCTCATTTCCCTAAGACAAGTTTTTGGCAACACACGCCTTCTTTCTCTGTTGACAAAATATAAACATTCCATTCTTCATGTCTGCTACAGAGGAGAAATCCTTCATCCCGAGGCCTGAGCATCCCAGTGTTTTCCTCAGACATTCCCCTTCTCCCTAGCTGGAAACTGCTGGTCTAGCTCGCACGGGCTTCCCGGTGTTAAGTAATGACCAGTATAAAAGTGCGGCTGGGTGTCACTGCACCCACGCCCTCGGAAGACGACTTCCCACACTGATTATGGAAAGACCTACCTATCCCTCCTAACCGAGGTCCCCGTTTGCCCCATTCTGCACCCAGAGTAACCTGAGGTAAATCAGGAAGAAGGGAGCTGCTGAAGGGCTACTAACCAATCCCCCCCACCTCTACCAAAACCGGCCGACCATCACATACAAAGACCGGCAGGCCCTCGAGGCCCCACCCGGGGAAGGGACCCTCGCCGAGGCGGAGCCTCTCCGGGGTCACCGCCCCTCCCTGAGGGGAGCCCCACTGACAGCCGCCGCCTCAGGCCCACAGCGCCCGGGCAGCCCGCTGCTGGCGGAGCTGCGCAGCCCCATCCTGAAGCTGTTAGGCCGGGGCCCCCGAGGGCACCCCCTGCGCCAGGACCCCCTGTTTACAGCCCTCCCATTGCCACAGCTACCGCCCCTCAGCGCCCCCGCCCTCACCTCATGCCGAGCCCCGCCGCGCGCGCGACCTCACGTCATCGCCGCGGCCGTGACGCCACGTGGCCGCGCCGAGGGAGAAGGCGGGGCTGGATCGGCGGCTCCGCCCCCTCGGCGGCGGCTCCGCCCCCCGGCGGCTCTCCCCTCAGAGGCGAGGCGGCCGGGCTCGGGGTGCTATGGCTGTGCCGCAGCGGGGGGCCGGGCCGCTCTGGGCCGAGCGGGGTTGGTACCTGTCCGCCCGCGAGCAGCCAGAGGATGAGGAGGAGGCGGACGAGGACGGGGAGTCCGCCCCGCTGCTGCTGCCGCCGCCGGGCAGCGTGCATGTGAGGGGGTGGCTGGCGGTGCGGTGGGGAGCTTTGATGGGGCTGCGGCCGCGGAACTGCCTGGGCCCGCTCCGTCGGGGGGGCAGCGGGTGCCGGCTCGGCTCTCTTTTCCCCGAGTACTCTGCCACGGGGTCCAGGTCCCCGCGGTTTGCCGCCTGCCCTGGCCGTGCTTGGCTTGTTAGAGACGATCGGGGAGCGCGGCCGGGCAGGGTCCCGCGGGCTCAAAGGTCGGGCGGATCGGTGTAGGGTAGGTGGGACTGTGCGGGCCGGCTCCCGGGGGTGATACCCGGCGAGCGCTGCGGGAAGGACTGGGCAGCACCGGGCCGGTGAAGCGGAACACCTGGGGCTGATTCTGACCTGTCTGATCTCTGACTGCCGAGCGCTTGGGAGGGCTGTCGTTTGCTATGCTCCTTGCTTCTGTAGGGACAGCTTGCTTTTAAGCATAAACCTCGTTGCTCTCTTCTTGAGAACTAGTGTCGCCGTCCTCAGGATGTAGACGTCTTGAGAGCCTTATGGGACAGCATATGTTATTATATACGCACGAGGGTTTGTGTGGTCTTAAAATGAGAAAAGATGCTTTAGTATCTACGATTTAGGTTAGGGAAAGGAAGGTTCACTGTTTCCCCCTCCCTTACATTCCTCCTATAAAAGGCCAAAACACCTCATGCACCAATTGTCCTTTGTTCTGCACTTTTCACAGGATTCTCAAAGTCATGGTTCTTCCTTTGGTTTCTCAGTATTTAATTTAATGAATGCTATCATAGGAAGTGGGATACTTGGCTTATCCTATGCTATGGCCAACACAGGGATCGTGGGGTTTAGGTAAGTGTTCAGTTTGTACACATAGTTATTTTTAAACTCAGCTTGTATTTTTAAATGGAACAAAACTTGATTACTAAGACTCCTGCACAAAAACTGGAGAGGAAATAAATAGCTTGTGCTTTTCAGCATTGTTGAATAAGATCTTCCCTCTTTCTTTGGTTTAGTCATTCAAATCTGGCCTAATTTAAGTACTGACCAGACAATGCATTAAATTGCCACATGGTGGCAATTTCTTGGCCATTACTGTTAATAGATTGATATTTACGTTCAAAGGTGCCATCTCTTTTAGTTCCAGAAATGGGCCTTCGGAGTAGGGTAGCTGCATATCTGGAAACTGTGAATCTGCTTATCTTGTTGTTTGCACTTCTGCTTGCTGTACATACTGACCTATGGATAACAGAGCCAAAGTGACCAGAATTGTCACTTCTACCATTTTCTAAGCATTAGATCCCAGTTTAGATCCACTTCACTGGGAGATAAACCTTTGTCTGTGTTTTTTTAGACACACTCTTATGTTCTTTTTGTAATTGATCTGTCAGGCTTTCACTTTCTATAGTGTGTGACATGATTTGGTGAACAATAGAAAAAGCAACTTGGCAACTGTTGTGAAGGTCAGAGACCATATGAGCCATAGTCAGCAGATATAAGCCATAAAATGAGGAAATCTTGTCTTGTGGTAGCTTACTTCTTGCAGAAGTAGTTTTCTTAAAGTGCATCATTTTATAAAAGTGCTTTAATTGTGAATATTTTGTGGTTTCCAGTATCTTGCTGCTGATTGTTGCTGGCCTTGCTTCTTACTCTGTATTTCTTCTGCTCAATATGTGCACTCAGACTGGTAAGTGAAAAAGATTTATCTCTGAAATACTTCCTCACCTATATCACAATTATATGACCCAGTATAATTACTGTAATTAGCAGCATGTTACCAGATAGCTGAGTCTGATTCACTGAAGTTGTAATATTTAATGTTTTTGACAATTACTGTTTGCCATTTAAAAATATGATTTTGAAAATTCTTATGAAAAGTCAGTGCCAGACTGACTGGTTTCTAGATTCTCAGTTTTTATTTATTTTTCAAAATGCCTCTTTCATCTTTCCAAAAAGATAGATCCTGCATTTCTGTGGCAAAATTATTTTGGTGCTGATGAACTGTGCTACTTCAGTGTGTACTGTTGCTCTCAGTGAAGGCTTAAGAGCAATAAAATAGCAGTCTTCCATTCTTCTATTTGTAGATATATTGTTTATGGTTTGAAAAGGATACCTTTTGGGTTTTGTAATGATACTGGATTATCATAATTTTCCTGGCACTTTAAAAATGCATGTTTTTACAGGATTTTTTGATACCAGATGAGAAGTCGCATTGCAGTCCTTAGTAATTACATTGCTTTATATTCAAAAAGCATATTCAAACAGCAGCTTCTAGTATCTACAGTCTAATCTGATAATTTGTTTTAATTCTTCTTTTAATTGAAACAAGCCTAGTTCCTTGAGTTCTTGTACACAAAGATCACATTATAACAGGAAATCTCCATCTCTTTCAGTCACCTGGTTATTGTTTCCCATTCATCTGTTTTCCTTTTTTCAAAGGTGGTGGGAGAAAGCTTCTGTTTCTTTCCTTACTGGCTTTGTTTTCTGTAGATAGCTTTGGTCTCTCAGATGATTGCTTCCTGATTCTTCTTAGATCTGCTGCGCCTGTCTTCATCTGTTGAGTGATCTTCATACATTCTTTAAAAATATTCTTCAGAGGTAGGGTTACTTTTATGGTTGATATTTTTGGCTGCTTGATGATTTGGGATTAAGACTTTGATAATTTTTGTTCTCCTCTTGGAGCTCTGCTTATTGGAAAGGAATTGAAACCTGAAACAAGTAGCTAGAAAGATCCATAAGAGGCAGAAAAAGGGGGAAGTTAAGGTAAATTTTTATGATCTTTGTTCACTTCTCATTTGAGGCTGAGAAGTTCTGTATTACATGAAGTGGTAGTATGTTGTTTGTTAAAATAAAGGGATCCTTGCAAATGAACTACTGGTGAGAGAGGGAAATTAAGGATTTAAACGTTATGAACTAAGAAAATTTTTGGTGTGATGAACTTGGAGACCTAATACACAAGAATAGTTTAACTCCTGCATTGTTGTCCAAAGGAAGCGGTCCACCTCAAAAAAGCATTTTTTAAATGCACACAACTGAAAGCAAGGAATACCACTGAAAGGACACAATGAAGTATTTCTCTTGAATGAAACTAGGTCTTTACAGTTAGTAATTAGTTATCAGCTAATGTTGTCAGGTAGAACTAACATGAGGACTATGTCTAGATAAGTTTCCTGGATATATGGCCTTCAGTGTTCTAAGGTTTTTTTGGGTTTTGGGTTGTTTTTTTTTTTAGCTTTCAAAATAAGGTTTCTCTCAGACTATATTTTCAGTAATTCCTGCAAATCATTGAAATAATTCAATGTTATATAGCATTTCATGTTTTTCCTTGGAATGTTGTCTTTAAAAAGCAAGAAATACAACCTGTTGTGTCTTGACAAAGCAAAATCTTAAGTATTTGCTTCCAAAGTAGGTAATTCAGCATTTTTTCTTTATAAAACTTACATGCGTTTGTGAACAATGTTACTATATTAAGTTTAAACCATGTCAACAGATTGGAAAGATTTATTTTTAATTTATTTTTTATATAAAAAAATGAGCTAGACAAATTTAAAGGATCAGGAAGAAAAATCGTTGGAAGGGTTTGTAAACTATTCTATCAGACTTTCAAATTGTAGAAGTAATTCTGGGAGAGAGCTGACCTATAATATACCTTCTGAAAATTAATCTCTAATACTCAGTTTTAACCAGAGATGAGGATTTATTAAGCACAGGCATTTTGGTTGTAGTTTTAAAATTAAGCATCTTCAATTTTTAAATTATGTTGGTTTGGACTTTGACAAAATCACATGATCTGCATAGGCTGTAACGCTCAGCAAGAAAAATATTGCCAAGTGTCAAGTGCCGGATTTTGATTAGTTTAGTCCATGTTTTCTCCTGGTGTTAATTCAGTATGACCTACAGTGTTTTGGGGTTTGGACTATCAAAGGCTAAGCTTACTCTGTGAATTAGAGGAATTTGGAATTGAAGTGGGATGTACTTCGAATTTTCATGGCTTTTATGTTTGATTTTGAGTTGGTCATGAATATTGCTGGTACCTTACTTGCCAGTTTCACTTTACATTTAAATGGATAATTTCCAGTTAGCGTTAGTGTAACAGATATCAAGCCAATCAGGCAGAACTCATTTATCTTTACAGCAATTGTCCTTAATTTTTTTGTTCCAGATATCCTTGAAATTACAGCAGTAATGTGATTTAAGCATTAGTGCTTCCCAGTGTTCACAGGACTAAATTGATTACCGAAACAGAATTACTATAGAGAATACTTTAAGTTTTCATATTGCTGTTTGGGTTTCTGTGGAAAAAAATGTTCTTTTTTTTCCTTGTCATACTTGTATGCCATGTATTTGTTCCTCTGTGGTAAAACCAAAACCAGCTCTCTCCTCAGTACATTCAACATTTTACTGATGTGTATTTTATGCTATTGGAAATAGCATTCTAAAATGCCTTTTTCATTCTTGGTGGGTTTTTTTGTTTGTTTTTTGTTTGTTCTTTTTTCTTGTGAACACCATTTTATAAACAGAAATCTAAGGAAAAGCAGAGGGTGAAATCTAGTAAGATGTACTTGTTTAATTACATCTCATATTAGTGTAACAACAGAGAAGAGATTAGTCCAGATTTATGCTGAGCACTGACTCTGGCTCATTTAATTTTGTCATTACATTTATTTTGTTAAAGCATACTGGTGTAAGTAGTAGAGTAGAATGTGAAACATTGCCCATGAGAAAATCATATGAGAGAATTAATGAAGGTTTTCTGTTGGCTTTGTTTGGGTTTTTTTGTTTGTTTGTTTGTTTTTAATTCTGGAGCATGGCTCTGATTGTGTGCAGATCTTCAGTGAAATAAAAGCGCCTAAGCTTGGGCAGTCAGCAGTGTGAGTCTCCAGTCCTGTCATCTGATCTCTGTGAACTGTCTGTCTCCTGTGTGTTGTTTCATTTACTTCAGTGGGACTTCACTCAGGTGTGAAGGTCTGCCCCCAGCAGCTCAGATTGCAGGGCAGAACCCTAGATTAGGATGTGATGGGAGTAGAAGCAGTACTGTACCAAAAAGAACCAAAGAAGAGAAAGCAAGTGTTGCAGCAATAAAAAGATGTGGGTTTGAGATTAATACTACCCTTTGAGGCATTTACAACTGTGGGCTGTTTTATTATATACTGAGAAAGTAAGTGGTGTTTCTGAGAATACTTTCATCTTTTTGATATTGCTTGAGTTTCTCATAACAAAATACAGAGCAACAATGAAAAACTTTAATATGATTTCCTTCTTTCTGAGGAGGGATTGGTTTGAGTTACCAGCAATATTAGAAGTGAGCTTCAGCTAAAACTTGACAAAAGCGTAGAGGAAACCACAGGCTATTTTAATGTGATCATGTAAGTCAGGTGCAGTTACGGGCAGGATTCTTGGTTTTGCTTTGTGTTTTTTTTTTTAACTAATATATTTCAACTAGGGAAGGTGTTTACTTTCAGCTCTCTTGAAAATAATACTGCCAAGTTTTTGAAAGTGGCAAGATGGTGATTGATGTTTATTATATTAAAAAGAGGAAAACTGATCCTTTGTCATCTTCATTGAGAAAAAGAAAGTGTAACAAATAAAATATGGGAATATCTTACATCCAGTGGTTGAGGCTAACTTCAGAATTCTTCATCTATAGTATCACTTGCAAACGTCTCTGGGAGAAGGCAGTTTGCCATGTCCTACTATTTTTTAAAAATATGTTACTATTTTTAATATTCAGTGAAGTTTCTGAAGAGTCTCTGAATGAACAGATAGCTGTATTTTACAAGTGTATATAAAAGCTGTTTTGTAAATAAAAAAAATACCGTACATTACTCCTTTAATTCTGTCCTGGATTATATTCATTTAGGAAGGGAAAAAAACCCCAAAGCTGGAGCTCTTAAGTGATTTTTAAAGTTATAAATATCTTAGCTTTTTTTCATTTGCTAACAGCTGTCACTTCTTATGAAGACCTTGGCCTGTTTGCATTCGGATCACCTGGAAAGGTGAGTGTTTATTTTCAGCTTTGTATTTTTCTGTTTCATGCAAAGAACAGTTGTCTATCAGAAGCATAGTAGAGAGAGCTAAATGAAATAAGTAGTATGTTTGCTGACATCCTAGTATACTAAAAATCTGTTACGTAGCTTTTTGCTATGTTTCAGTTAGCATATCTGGTCTGTGAAAGCCCAAACTTTAGTTAATTGTAAAATAGACATTCCTTAAATGCAAGATTTTGTGCTACTTCCTTGTCAGTGTGTTTATTTTTTAGTTGCATATACAAATGCATGCTCACTGGGATTGTTGTCAGCTTGGCTCAGCAATCCATTTCAGGTTTGTTACAGTCCCATTGTACCTCTCCTGTAAACTGTTAAGAGACAGGTAAGTGTTAGTGTTTAACAGGGATCTAAGATAAGTGCTTGCCTTTTGTGTAGTTTCCATAATAGGAACAAATAAGAGTGTGTTTAAAACATGTTAACGTTTTTGTTTGTGTTTAAAAACTTTTCAGATAAATGTTTCTTACATGTGTTCACATGATTAAGAAAAAGCCACCAGCAAACTAATTATTTTTGGTATGATGTGAGCTGTGCCTTTTTAGTACTGTGTACTGAGCCTACTTTTCCTAACAGCATTGTCCAGTGATACTGGGTGCAGAGGAAATGCTGTTTATGAATGCTGCATATTTAATATTACTTCTGTGCTCTGTGTTTCAGTTATACGATACTAAAAGCAAATTTGACCACACAGATGTGTGATTTTAATGGTTTACTAAAACAATATAATTTTGTAAATGTAGTTCTGCTTAACAGGCTACTATTTATTTTCTTCTGGTTTAGTGCAACTGAGATTTAAATGTGGGCTGTTAAGTGTTTGTAAGACTTCTGTAAGTATTAATAAACTGATATGAGTGTAGTCTGTGAGGACCAGTATTTATCAATCAAAATTAAGATGTGATCATGTGAACTGCAAGACCTAATAAAGCTTGATATTAGCAAGCTATGAAATAAAATTACTTTTCTTATAGGAGCCGATCTGTACACACTAGCTACAAGCCGTTAGATGTAGAAGTCATAGAAATGTGGAGTTTAAAGAGATATTAAAATGTGCTTTAGTCTGCCTTCGCTCTGAAGCAGGGTTAAACATGCATAAACCATTCTGGCAAATGTTTGTCTAATCTGTTCTTCAAAAGCTTAAATGAAGGAGACTTCACAGCTTCACTATGTAGTCAACATCAGTTGGGTTTTCTTACTCTCCCTAATACATTTTTTCATAATTTTGACTTAAAATAATTTGTGCTAAAAGTCATCCAGTCTAATTTTCAGTGTGCATGGAAAGCACTGGAATATTTCTAGTTTGGTAAGCTGTTGTTTTGATAAAATAATTAACCAAAGTCTACCAAACCTTCCTGCTGAACTGACATTTTCTGGAACACTTATCTTTCTCTACGGAAGTATCTTTGATATTTGTAGATCTTTCTTAAAACTTGCCTGTGAAACGGAACACAGTAAGGTGTTTGAGAACTTGACTGTATTTTAGATAGAACATGGCTGGTAGGTACTACATCCCAAAGCAAGATTTGAGGTTTCTGTGAGTGCCTCAAGCTACTTGGCTGTGTTATCACAGACTATTTTCTATTTGCAGTGTAATAAGTCATAAATCATATATTTATGAGATGCACTTTCTGAATGCATTGTTTTTCATGGATCTTGTTGATTCTTAGACTTTTTTCTAGTTTATCACAGCCATTCTGAATTCTCATCCTGTCCCTAAATGCTCCTTGTCTCAGTCAGGCACAGATGGCTTTTGTTTTCCTTTCTTCTTTAAAGCAGTACTTACTCTTCCTTCACCTGAGTTATTTCCTAGTGATACAGACAGACCACTGCAGGACCTTATTTAAACTGGAATCTTAGGCTGACATTAAGCTACTGGTTAACTGATCTTGAAGTACAGCAGTTATTCAACCTTAAGGTGATTTCCTGTCAAACATATTTTTTGGAGATTTGCAAGATTGGTGGTTTTCTGCTGTTGGCAGTTTGCTGATCCTCCGTTTCCAAAAGCATGAAGTATTTGTTTCCATCTATGGCAAATTCCAAGATGTCATACTATTTTTTTTCTTTTTCCACTTGACCTAGTGACTTTTGAACTGACTGGATTAATTTAGAATCTGATATGATTTTCTAGGTGACTAATTGAAAAGCAATTCGAAAGTATTCAAAAAGTAATTCAGAAGTACAAATTTGCTTTTCTTCTCTTAACTGTGGCTTAACTTTTTCCAAGTTGACTTAGTGGTAGTACTTATGTAGGAAGGTCCTACTATATTAAGAGCAGCAGTAAATAAAAACTCTGCTAGATGATCGTACTATTGTAGAACTGAACTGAAGAGAAAAGCTGGGAAAACTTTAGACACTTTTAGGGTTGTTGCTTTCAGTTGGAAGTTAATGCTTTGGATTCATACAAATATTTTAATAACTTGTGATAATTTCTATTCCAGTATCATAGAATTATAGAATAGTTAGGGTTGGAAATGACCTTAAGATCATCTAGTTCCAATCCCCATGCTGGGGGCAGGGACATCAGTCCAGTATGAATAATCACAAATGCTAAACAAAAGTCTATGTAGATTACAAGTTTAAAAAATAATGACATTCGTGATAGTTAAAAATGTTAAATGGAGTGAGGTAGTAGCTTGTACAAATCTCTGCTGGCTGTGATAGTCTTTTCAGAGGCAAATGTTCATTTCATTTGCACTCACCTAATGTCAGTGAGAATGGGATTACATGTTTTCAGTGATGTAAAAACCTCATCTTCACTACAGGCTTCATGCTATAACTTCTTTTTTGTCACTTCAGAATCAAACGTGGTCTTTTGGGGGAGACTTTCTGCTTTCATATTCATTTTAGTTTGTGTTAGCTTCCATGTGTTAAACTCTTCACTAAAGAAAAGATGCCCTTCCTTTCAGTACTAGTTATCACTCTTACATCTGGTCTGTTTAAGATAATACATATGTGGTTTATGACTGCCATAGTCATACGATTTTAGTTATCCTTACCCTTTCTAAAGAAATCAATTTTTTTTTATAGGTCCTTGTTGCAACTACAATAATTATCCAGAATATTGGAGGTAAGAAACTTCATATGCTCAGTATTAACTGAGTATAATCTCTGCAGTCTACAAAGCTCCACAAACACCAAAGGCAGTAATTAGATAGAAGTGTTCTTAAGAGACTGATTAAAATGATAGAAAACTTAAAGAAAACATGATCATGCTAAATGGAAGTGCTGTAGTTGTGGTGTAGATGGGGAAACTTCTGAGGCTGGATTTATGCCCGATACTGTGTCACAGGATGTGGAACACATCCATTATAGCTGGCATTGCTAGTTGGAATTGACTGAGGAAGCATAATCTCCTGTCTGCTGTTCCATACATTTGCATCTGGTAGTTGCTCTTTATCATATCATGTGTTTTCTCTTTTGCTGTTAGAAATTACTTACTCATTTTAGTGATTGTAAACAACTGAGTAGTTAGCCATGAAGCTTCGTATGTTCTTTATTAATGGTAGCTTTTTATTTTGTTAGTTCAGTACCTTGAGGTTTTGGGGAATTGTTTAGTTTGCTGACTTCCATCATGTGGGCTGATAATCTATGTTGTCATATGCTGGACTGTCCATTCACATTAGTGGAAATATTATTTTGTCTTCCTTGGTGCATGGCATAATAAAATAACACTAGCTGTCTTTGTACTGAAAAATCACTTAAGCATCAAACTCTTACTCGGGTATGTTCACATCCTTAACAGTTAGTAGTGCCCTTAGAAATGTCTAAAAGTAGACACTGTTTAACAGAACAATTTCAATTTTTATTTGGGTTTCATTGTTTTGGATACTTTCTTTTAGATGAGGGAATTATGTGAAAGCTCCTCTTCTGTCCCCAAGAAGATGCACATGTCCATGTCCATTGACAGAAGGAAACAGCATTCCAGTGCTGTTGTGATTTCCTTTAGGATTATCTGCCAAGTCCAGACAATTAGTGACTGCTGGGTTTTGCAACTCTGTACAGACCTACAAGTAGACTAAATATCTGCTTTTGTTAAAATTGGAATCTTTTCTTATACTAAAGGCTCCAGTAATAAGAACTGTCTAATTGAAATGGCCTTAAAAACCCAAGCATTAGTTTCAGGCAGGAGTGAACATACTAATTCCAAGACGAAGGATTATTTACTCTTACAGGATTTGGAGGATGTTCTGTAGCAACAGATTTTTTTAATTTCCATCCCTGTTTCAGTGAATAAATGGACAGTACTGGAGGAGGAGGAATACACAGTACAGGTTCTGAACCCGCTGAGACTGTATACAGGACTCTGTGGTCAAAGGAAATACAACTCTCCTTTCTTCCTCATAGCAGTTCATGACCTTCTCTGTGTCATTTTCAATAAAAGTCAGCTCATTTACTTTACAGCCCCGAACTTGTGCACACAGGATACTATCAAACTGCTTCATCTTCTGCAGCGGCCTTCTCTGACAAGTTGGGCCTGGTTTGCCAACTAGCGGTTTTCCTTTTAACTAGTTAAAAATGTAGGGTTTTGAAAGTTGAAACTCTTCTGTCAAATGTTTTTAGTGACCTTGTTTTGGTGGAAGCTTTCAAAATTTTGATTTGGTTCTGGTTCCAGGGGCAAAATATTTTTCATTGAGATGGTTCATGCATTCAATATGTTCACTTGCAAAGATCAGTTGGTTTTCAAATGCACTGAGAAGAGAAAGCTGATTATCCTTCTCTGATGTGGTGCTAGTAGTGCCTAAACATGCCCCAATCTGTGAGGAACGGTGATCTATGGAAATATGGATTGTAGGCTGAGCCTCCTTGGCACCTTCTCCCATACAGAAGATTTATTGTTGCTGTCATTGCAAGGAGTTGTTGCAGCTTCTGACAGTATTTAGATTTCTGTTTAGGAACAGAGCTCCCTGGCTGTGTTATTTCTCTCCTTAATAACTGGCTTTGGCAGAGTCCTGTGATGCCACAGTCCAACTCAGCAGAGCAGCAGCGTCAGAAATTGTCTTCGAGGATAACTGTACTGCAGAATTCTGTACCCTCTCACAGAGCTTTAACTCTTGAAGAATTTCATAGAAAGAAAGGGGTTTTATTTTCTTGTCTTTTTGGCCCTTCTGCAAATTTTAAATGGGAGTGATGGAACTGTGGAGCACAGGTTATTCTGAATGGGATCCATGCTGGAATTGTTAAATACGGGTTCTGCCCTTAGTGCACTTCGGGTGTTCTGTTCTTTTTCGTTTCTGTCTGTTTGAAGGAACCAGCAGCACTGTGCCAGGCAGGCAGATGTCCAGCCTCTGTCAGTGTCTTTGATTTCAGAGTAAGGCTAAAAATAAAATTGTTTTCTGTTAGCTCTTCCATCATCAGACCTGGGTACATTGCATCATACGGTATCTTATTTCAGAAGTGATTGGGGAGCATGAGATAATGAATGATGGTTTGTGGTTAAAATAAGCAACTTTACTAGGGTTATTGTCACTATCTGCATCTAGTCTGAGCTTTTATACAGTTTGGACTGTTCCCTTCTAAAAATAATTTGAGTGCAGAAGCTATTTACATTAATTTGTGGTAGAGAGAGTGTTTTAGTAATCATTTTAATATAGTTATGCATTCTAATTTGTCATTTTTGGCTTTCTAAAAGAAAGCTTGAAGTGCAAGTTTGAATTTGACATCCTAATTGCACACAGCTACAGATTTGTGTAGATAGGGGAGTTGATTTTTCTACTACCAGGATACCAAAGGAAAAAAAAATGAAGTTTGTACAGCTATGGGAAAGCATCTGTTGGTCAAGTATGGAATTTAAAAGCTTAAAAAAAGATTATTTCACATACATTGCTTGGAATCTTAACTTGTATTTCTAACATGAGTGCTCAACTTTCCTGCAGATTTTTAATCATCTCTTGGAACACTGTGTTATGTCAATCCCAGTATCACAAACGAAGTACCAAGGATTAACTAAGGGTGCATCAGGATAATGCATTAACTTTGCAATATCCAAATGTGAATTGAGGTAATCTTAAATGTGACTGAAAGACTTCATGGAATATATACAGATTCTTAACTTAGAGTGATTAAACTACAAGACTATTTGGCTAGCTTTCCTCATATGAATAGGTATTTGTTCTTGCAATATAGATATTTGTTAATAAAGCAAAAGCAAAACCAAAAGGTTGAATAGGATGGCCAGTGCAACTTAGTTTTTATGTTGTTCCATTTGTCAGTGTTTCGGCCCGGTTCAGCAGACCTTTAAGTAACTAGTGATTAGTCATATGTGAACTGCCTTGTTCTTGAAAGAGCTAGTTAGTGTGTCTGTGGGGCTGCAGAGTGGACACTAGAAAGGAAACTTATCAAATGGCATGCTACCAGGCTATTGTGTTCATCCGCTCCTCCCAGCCCTTTCACCCCTTGTTTTTAAGTGGAGTGATCTTCAAAATGTCCATTTCTTGCCTGCTGTGCAGACAAGACCTCAAATGCTTTAAATGAGAGCGTCCTTGGGGGACCTGTATGCCTGGAGGTGCAGAAGGAGCAAGGGAAGCTGCTATCAAAAACTTGAGTTACATGGTTCTGCTGGCTCTGCCGGCAGTTTGTCATCCTTCCCAGAATGACTGGAGTTGGAAGGAGTCCCTGCTATTGTTTTGATAGTGTTGTGCTTCTAGGTAGTGATGGATGAGGCACAGTGGGCAAAGCCATGGCTCGGTGTCATGCAGCCCATCCGCTCTCTTGTCATAGAAGTTCTGTGAGCTTCCTAGATGCTTTCCAAAGAGGAAGGATAGACATTTCCTTTCCAAAAAGGAAGATAGGCATTTCTCCTGGAATTGTCCTTGCTGTGAATGTGACTGAAAAGGACAGTCCACAGCTGTGTGTCTGAAGGAAAATCGGTAGGAATCTCAAAGCATATGTAACAATGTTAGAGAAGGAATTAGGCTGGTGGAAAAATGGTGACAAGCACAATAAAGTATTGCACAAGAGCAGCTATTAGCCTGTTGCCAACACTAACAAATCTTCAGCACTGAGGTCTAGCAGGAAGTATGGGGAGAGTTTTACAGCATTCTTCTCTGAGCTGCGGGCTGGTATCAGGGGAAGGTCACCATTGTAGGGAGGTATGGCTGCGCTCACAAAGTCTGGTAGCCGTAATACATACAAATGTAAATTGGAACTGCTGAGAACATGAGTTTAATTATTTAAAATTTATTAGCAGTGGGGTTAAGTGCAACAGTAGAGCCTGCAGTGCCACTCTGTAGCATAGGTGGTCTGCTTGAGGACTTCTTGCAACAGGCTTTTATTTTTTCTCAGTTTCTTTCAATGGGCTGAGGTGCGCAGGGAGCGCTTGTGCTGCAGCTCAGTGCGAGTAACTTGCCTTCCTTGGCTTGTACCCTGGTCATCATTGCAGCTACTCCTCGGAACTGAGCTTTCCAGACACCTACCTTAATTTTATAAAGAAGTACTCGCTTTTTAGTATAAATACAGTTTAATGAAGTGCACTTTCTGTAACTGGTGCTCGCAGATTTTGTTTCAATATTCTGTAATTAACGTCCTCAAAAGTATGAGTTTTTGTTCTTCATAAGAAGAAATAATAAGGAAAAATGATTGTTCCATATCTCTGTTTTATCCTCTGGTCTGCCTGAATGCTGTGGGCAGCAAACTGAAGTTACGGGATTAGTTCTGATGGGAGATGCTGTTCTTTGGCTGGATTTTATGGTCTGTTAATGCAGTCAGCGTGACAGCCAACACCCGGAAATCCCGCTATAATTGTAATCCATGCTACATAAGTATTTACATTTGGGTAGCGCTCATGTTTTCAAGCTTCTCGAAGCAAATGGAGGGGTGTAGTCACGGGAAGAAGCCTGTGTATACGCCAGGGCAGCCTGTGGGGATGGCGCGTCCGGCGGCGAGGCCAGGCCCCGCTCCCGCACCACCATCTGCTGGCCTCGGCGGGCTGCGCACCCCGGGGCCGCCCCGCAGAGCTGCCTGCAGCAGGGCGCCTCGGGGACCGCCGGCCGCCTTCTGCCTGCCTCATACCCCCCATGGCTTTCCGCGAGGTAAGCTACCGAGTATTTAACTTGCAGATCTGGTTGGGGAGTACATGCGTGCTGTGAGTTAGTGCACAGAAATGCTGTGCATGGACTAAAGAAGGCATTGTTCTATCAAGTTAAGTGGGCATTTTGGTTTTGCGAGTTATTTTCTCGTGGTGGTGTTTTGTTGTCTTGGTGTGGGTTGGTTTTTTTGGGGGGGGGGGTGCTTGTTTGTTGTTTCTTGTTTTGATGTTGTTTTGTTTGTTTATTTTGGCAGTTTTTTGCCTACAGTTCATCCCTTCTGAAATATAGTTTCAAAAGGAATTACAAAATTTGTCTCAAACTTAAATGGAGCACCTATTTTTTGAGATTGGAGTGGGTGGGAATAACCTTCTTTTGTAAGCAGAGTACAGTACTCTACAAACTTTAAAGGTAAATGCATGGTGCAAATCATGGGAGAATAAAAC